>NC_079335.1:18057380-18369130 GCF_029582105.1 Oenanthe melanoleuca
GAGACATTGCATTTTGCTTATTGCAACTTCTGATGTGAAAGGTGTTACAGGCATGTGGTTGAGTCCAGCCCAGGTTGTTTTGTTTTTCTTTGCTGGTTTTGTCATACCATCAGAAGAGTTTAACCAAACATGATTACTTTAAAAGTAGAATTTCTTTTTGTGAGACTAAGCCTGTACAGATATATGGAAAGCTTCTGCAAAGTTTTTCTTCCTTTTGGATTAATGTTTGCAGCCATAGAAATGAAGCTAACAGAAGCATCACAAGAGTCATGTCCAGGCCTACCTACCATAGGACATTAATAGACCTATTGAATTTTCTTTACCACAAAATAAAATTAATGCATTTGCTGGCTGGATGTCTAGGGAAAAGTGGTGATGGCCTCTAGATGTATCTGTAAGCTTTACTTATTTCAGTCAGTTAAATAAACATCTTTTAGAAAACAAATTATCTGAGGATAATGATAAACTATACTATACAGTACACCCACTGTAGAGCAAACCCAAAGAGAAATGTAAGTTACTTTGTAAAGCAATCACAATTACTATTCTTGTAGTTAAATGTGAAGTTGTTCTGGAGAATCAAAGAATTATAGAACTAGGAAAACATACTTGCAGGATGAAGAATGGCATCCAAGAAACAGTGTTTCTCAAAGGAAATCATTTGAGTCCACTACAATATATAGAGAAAAATTTCAAATGCAATTCTTTTGTGTATAACTTTGGTAATAAGGAAGAAGCAAAATAAATCAATTTCAGAATTCTGACATCCAGACCGAGACTTATATTTTACAGAAGATTTTGGAAAACTAAACAGTTCAGTTGGAAACTGGAGGTGCAAGTAAAAAAAGAATTATATGAGGACTAAAAAGTAAACTTTTAAAAAAAGTGCATAAAATCTGACATATATTTAACTTCTCAGATGATGAACAAATATTTATTTACAGTCTGATCTAGGACAGAAAGGAATAATGAGAAAAAATATCTGCATAATGAAATTCAAATTAGGAATTGGACAGAAATTCTGCTGGTGGAACAATTAATTGGTGGAACAATTACCAAAGTATTGGACTGTCTATCTCCTCTTGTCTTCACATTTAGATTGGCCAAATTTCTTCAGCAAGTCAGGACCCTCAACAGCATATGAAACAAATGTTTCATTTCTCATGTTTGTGTAAGTGATGTCACTAAAGGTTCTCTTGACCCCAAAATCCAGGGAGTGTCAGTGAGCAGTGCAGGGGCAGCAGGTCACCTGGTGCACTCTTCACTACAGGAGAAGAATGAGGCAATAATTTTACATCATATTAGAAATTACACATTCATGTTCACTTTCAGTTATTACTTAGGAGTCTTCCTGCTGGACTGCACTTTGGTTTGTTGTCAGGTGTTTAATTTAGTCTCTTTTCTTCCTGAACATCTATAGGATTTACTATGCAATACTTAAATAGAGGCATTAGAGATAATAAAAATAATTTTTGAGCTGTTTCAGTTATAAAAAAGGAAGAAAATAAAATAAAAGAAGAAGGTCCTGAAACAAATTTCAGTTCTTCAGTCTTCAGTTCTGGTGTCTTCAGTTCTTGACCTGAATCCTTGAAGGGAATTAAAAAAAGATCAGCTCTTCATGACTAAATAGTGTTCCACAGAAGAAAATATATCTCTAAAAAAAAAAATAGCTTCTCAATATAATCTTTCTCTCTGTAAAAAACATTTAATTGAATAAAATGCAATTTCCAGTATGAAATTAAACCTTGGGGCCACAAATAAATGGTGTTTCAATAGAATTACTTATTTTTCCCAATATGATGTGATAAAAATAAAATTAATTAAATTAACTTTGAAACAGGAAGAAAAATAAATAATCAGTTTTGAAATACTGAGAAGAGGGAGTCAGATTAGTATCCAGTCAAACCTAGAGAGGGTCAAGCCAATTAGTTTTTGGCTATAACTGTTGCCAGTAGAGTTAGAATACATTTACATGTGTATGCATACTCTTGACAGTGTATCATTATTTTTTATTATTTAAAATTTGCTGTATGTTTCTCTGTAAAATGAAGGAAAATAAACAAGCCCAAGCCTTCCATTGTAAATATTATGCTTGGCTCAGCTTGCAAAGTATCTGATCTGACATGCTGTTGATTGTGATAAGAATAGTGAGTATCCTGCATGAAACTGATATATGTATTGTTTGAATTCTGAGCTAAATTTACATTAGAAAAACATTTTGGCTGCAGCGGAGACTCACCTGTTTTCCCACAACTGTTGACTGAGAGGACAGTGGAACCAACATTTGGGCATCTGTATATTCAATTAACATGGGGATCTTATGGGAGTTTTATTGAGTTTCCATGTTCCCTTGAGTTTGCTGGTTTTCTCTTCCCTGAGAGTGCTTACCCTTGCTTTCTTCTCTCAGTGTGTTTGTTAATTTTTAGTCTTTCACTTTCAATAGTCTTTCATTAATATGTACTTCTACAAATAAAAAACAATATTCCTGGAAATGTTGGAAGTGGAAGGACAGTTTTCAGTTCATATCTCACTGCCACCTACTGTATATGCTGGAAAACTGCACTGGGAAATGCATTGCATTTCAGCTCTGTGTGATGACTCTTTTTCCAGTTAATTTGTGCTAAAGTTGGGAAAAAAATACTGAACTTTCAATAGGCAGTGACATGTAAATTCCATTCTTTTGTGTAGGAATTTCTCAAACAGATGACAATGTTTGATGACACTACATTGTCCAAAAGAAAGAACATCAGATTATTGTATTGCTCAGATAGTTTGTATTCAGGCCAGATGAAAAATAGGTGGGTATTTTGGGAGGAAAAGAATGCTTTGCTTATTCTTGTCCTAAGTAATAATACCTTTAATTTCATAATGGATATGTCAAAATAAAACCCTAGCAGGATTTAGATGCAGGAACTTGAGATATTTTGATATTTCTTTTAGTTGAAGGATTACTTTTTACATCTTTTAAATTAGCTTTCATCTCAGTAGCTGATGTCTAGTGTATTCAAACACCAAGTATATACAACACTAAGTGGTTGTCGGGATAGATATAATAATTTACCTAAAGTTGTGACATTATTAAGTTGAAAATAAACTTTCAGGATTTTGGATGTCAGGAACTGAGTAAGAAATCACTCAGATCAACTTTGCACTGAGTGCTTTTGTAATGGTTTGTGTAGAAATTGCAAGGTTTACTCAAGGCAGAATTTTTTCTGATTTCATCAGGAAAGCTGACATCAAATAGACAAGAATGCATGCAAAATATCAAACTCTGTGTTTGCATAAGTGAATGCCACTTCTTAGTCTATTATTAATTTTATTAGGCTGGGAATATATATTCATACCATTAGCTACCACTATTAGACCAAAAAGAACAAAAGAAAACGAGCAAACTTGGAAACTCAGGTATTGTAAAGCTGAAGAAAGAAGTGCCTTCATTTGCTTCTTATTTTTATCTGTTGTGATGATGACTATAATTATGGTATGGATTTTTTGTATTCTTATTCAGTAATTATCCTCAAACCTTATTTGCTGAACATTCTTTAACCTTTGCAAATTAAGAAAGAATGATGAAAGAATTCCATACTTTTCATGATGCCCACTGTTACCATATTTCAGTGTTTTGCTAATGTTTATTAACCCACCTTTACCCATTCTGGTCTTTGGGGATTTGAAATGGTATCATGGGCAGCTGATACACTCTGTGTGATCATTCCATCCCTTCTGGTGTCTTCAGAGGCAAATATGTGTTCACAAGACTTTGTTAAATGACATCAGAAATTCACCCAGGAAAATGAGGAAGTGCTTTCTGACACTTGACCCTTTCTGTGCATCTCCTCAACCTTATTTATTTTCCAGTGTCACCATCCAAGACCAATGCCTTTCACTCCTTGTCCAAGAAGATATTTTGCTTTGGCTGATTTCCTCCAAATCATATTCCTCCTAAAGCACATATTGATCACAGCCAATTTCAGCCTAAAAGTTATGGCATTAAAAAAATACACAACTGCAAACTAGTTTAACAAAACTGTCATGAATTCAGTGAGTGACTTGAGATGCCCATGGGTTTTGGTTTGCAAAGTTATTAAAGCTTTGTATGTCCCCTTCTTGTGGGCCAATTGTCAGTGTTGGTTTGTAAATCATACTTTAGGAGAAGGATGACTCTGTAGCAGTGAGGAATTATTTTTCCATTGAGTGTGTGTTTATAAGATTTCTTAACAATTTGTGCATTTCTTTGGCAGTTTCAATATCCAGAACTTTTAACTTAGAGCCCTGGGCAATAAATAATTTCTGGGAAATAATTTCTGGGCTGAACTCCTTGCTTGGTTTTTGGATTTTTGCAGTCAGTGTTTATCTGTAGCTTGATGAGTGGTGCAAATGCAAAGTAAGTGATGAGGCATTTGTGGGTCTGTGCATGACCAGTGTCCTGCCAGGGGGGGCTCCTCCAGGAGCTGACCTGAGGCATGGCTGAGGCAGCTGGGGTGTTTCCCCTGGAGAAGGGAAGGACCTTATTGCTCTCTGCAACAAGCAGAAAGGAGGCTGTAGCCAGGTGGGGGTTGAGCTCTTCTCCTAGGCAGCAAGCGATGGGATTAGAAGACATTTCCTCAGGCTGTCAGGGAAAGTTCAGGCTGGACATCAGAAAGAATTTATTCACAGAAGGGGTTGTTAAACCAGGGAGGGGGTTGGAGTCACCATTCCTGGAAGTGTTCAATAAAAGACTGGACATGGCACTTAATAACAAGCTGGTGATAGATTGGACTCAACCTTAGAGATCTTTTCCAACCTAAATGGTTCTGTGATTCTCTGATTGTAACAGGGTTTAGTGACAAGCATGGTGGTGGTACTTTATTGGTGGTAGGACTTGGTGATCTTAGATGACCTTTCCAGCCTTCATGATTCTATTCTATGATTCTGTGACCTACCATCTTTCTCTTGAGTTGGTCTCATTGACTGGTTAATCACTGAGTATCTATCAGCTTTCCACTGCTGCCATTAGTTCCCTGATGTTGCCATCCTTCAGTGACATGACTTGACAATAACTTTTCTGGCTTCCCACATGGATGAAATGCTGTCACATGAGGTCTGTGGTTGTAGGAGCATGATGCACGAATGTGCAGCATTTAGATCCTAAAAGGACAGGTGAAAGGAAAGAAATGACTAAAAAGTGCATTTAGCAGGGTCTGCTGTTATCTTAGGACTCCCCTGTGCCTTTGCTGCTACCAGTGGAAGTTCTGTGTATGAAAATCCACAGAAGAGAAACAGGCACACACATACAAATCCCATCACTCAGTAATCATCAACAGAAGAGAAAAATGTTTGAAATAAGGGAGTATTAAGCATTCTGATAACTCTAATATGATGATTTGTATGTAAGACTAATGAAAATACACTGTGAAATAATACTGCAGATGGTCATTTTGTTTTTCTTTTTACTGAATGTTTTTAATTTGCTGCCCTCATGTGGCTGTAGCTGCACTTTGCTGGAGCTCCCAAAGGGCAGGATTTGTTAGGACAGCAGTAAGGGCAGCAGTGTTTGTACACCACATGAAGGGCAGACACTGAGCTGGAGCTGTCTGGCTGTGTCAAGAATCTCAATAAATGTGGCTGGGAGTCCCTGTGACAGCATTTGCTGTCTTTTAACTCAGACTGCCCTGGGTGATAGGAATCTGCTGGCCAAATTCTGTCTGGAGAAAACTGCCTTTGCAGCTGTCAGAAGCTGATAAAGGCTCCTTCTGACTCAGGTAATGTGTATCCCCAGTTGACCAGGTGGGTCCATCCAGAAGGAATATGCAGTATTTCCAAGCATCTTTCAGCTTGGGGTATGAGACAAACCAGAAAACTGAGCACAAGTGCATAAGTTGTAGGAGGAACACTGATAAAATGGTACAGAAGCAACATAAAATGAAGAGAAATAACCCAGCAAGATCCAACTTAAGGTTGTTTTGGGGGGTTTTTTGCTAGCTGTTACTCCTTGGTGTACAGAAAATTGCTGGGTATTTTATCATAAATCATGTTTTTTCAGGAATTCATTGATAATTGCATAAACAAAAGTTTAATGGTTAACACTGTAAAGTCACCACCCATTGGGATAAGTTACTTAAAAAATAAAGACTTACTTCTTGGTAATTTATAAAGCAAACTGCAAAAGTGAATTTTTAAAAATTGGAATAAAGAGTTTAAATCAATGGCTTTACCAATATTACTTCTGCAAAAATAACCTGTGCAGAAGTGCAAGATACAGAATGATAGATTGGGCTTTCAAGGCCGTTTTTGGTAGGTAGTTGAACACTGAATTAATCTATATTTCACATCTTTATTAGTTCCTACACATTTCAGTGTATACATATCCTTTACAGAGAATTAAACAACTTATGTAAATCAGGTTCAGAGTTGACTTTGATAACAGAAATTTGGGACCCTGTTTTTAGACAGTCAGAGATAAAAAATACTTTCCAAAGAAAAGCTAGTTAGCTAGTTAGTATGCAAGGGAATACACAGTCAAAATAAACATAAGAATACAGTAACCTAAACAGTTCTCAGATATCCTCCTTGCACAAATTATTTGTATTTGCTCCCCTTGCTGCTAGCATCAAAGTCTTAAAAAATAAAGACAGCAGGCATGAAACAAAGATTGAAGATGAGACCTGATCTGGAGGCCTATAAGCTGGAAAGCAGAAACAAGGTGCATTGCTATCTGCCAGATACCCAAGAAATACCTTTTATATTCAGTTTTCTGGTTGGCATTTGGAATTTGGGACTCAGCATGATCAAATCATCTGGATTTTCTCTGTGAGGTTTAATATTGCCTTGAAAATAATGAAACCTGTACAATAGGGCAATTTGAGATATAGTGAGCAGCCAAAGTGCTCCTAACAAAAGAACAAACTATCATTTATCAGTGGCTCAGGGATGCTGCCCCTGCATGTGTTGCTAGTCCACAGCACATATAAAAGAAAGTAGCTTGCCTTAGATGTCCCTTGGAATAAAAAAGCAGGTGTGGAGGCAATTTCTGCAGAGCAGCAGAAGTGTTGTAATGTGCTTATTGCACAGTGACATCAAATCAGTGAACTCCAGTTCCATTCATTTCTATTTTAAGGATATCATATAAAGACTGGCAATATGATTTGTTTGTGTTGCAGGAGCTACTCTCTAAGGCTTAGAGATACCATGTTGTATGTCATTTCATCAGTGCAACTCACAGCTTTTTAAAAGAAGAATCATAGCATCTTTCACTTCCTTAAACGTGTAGTAAGCAATTAATCTAGCTCTCTGGAGGAGGCCATAGATAAACTAGATGAGACACTGACTAAAGTTTATATTTCTTTTACTGCTTGGTCAGTTTAGTTAAAAACCCCTGAAGATAAGATCACTGAGCAAACTGTGTAGAAAATTTCCAGTAAAGCTCCTGTTGATTCTGCTGGTCTTGTAAGAATCAATTGACTGCAGAATTGGTTACTTTTCTCGTATTATTTCCCCTCATCTACTCCTCCTTAATAAGCATTTCAAAGATTTGGGTAAAAAAAAAATTAGAATATTGAAAGTGCAAGTTAGAATACAGTGTTGAACAATACATTTATGCAAGTTCTGATGCCTTAAAATATATCAGCCAGTAGCATTTAATAAAAAAAACTTATCTTGAGATTTCTCTAATTCAAACCACTTTATTGTAATGCCACTTTGTGTCAAGTATTCCTTCCCTGTGACCTCATTAGGCGTGCCTCATCATTAGATACACTTACTAAAGAGTTTTAACTTAAAAGCTGCTTTGATTAATGCCTGGTTGGACTGAGGATTTATTGTGTAGGATTAACTAGATTTAAAAATGGCAAAATGCCATAGTAACTTTAATGCCAGACTTTAATGAGAAGCAGAAGCAAACTCCAAGGACCCTTATGATTTTTAATATGGACTAAACTCATGTGCTCATTACCTTCATGTCCTATATACAAGTACTCCAATAATTCTTAGAGAATAGTAGCCTAGAAAGTGTATTACAAATATGTAACTTGAAGTATGTATATATCTTTAATGAATAATAAATTTTTATAATTTTATAATCAGATTTGTTCAGTATTATTATCAAATAGAGAAAAACTCCCTGCACTGATTTGGGCCTTTTAAATTAAGAAACGATATGGAAGTAAGAAAAAAGCAGACTGGCAGATATTTTTCCCAATTAATAATGTACTGACAACGTAGATGAAAAATGCATTTTCACATTTTTATGTTATCTGCTAATCAAATTCCTTTTTACTGTCTTCTTAAATTCATTAAGTGCTCCTGAAAGTTTATGAAGTTGGTGCTTCTAGAGTTTAATAACCTTATTTTTTTACCATTGATCACATATATAGTATATGATACTGCCAAGAAAATCCAGACCATTCTCACATCTGACAACATTTGGTCGTCTCCTTAAGTCCTACTAGACTTGATAGGATTTAAGCATTTACTTAAAAGGTAATGCACTGCTCAATGAGGGCCTTTGTATCTGACATTTTTTTCTGTCCATGCTATCTTTGATGAGATAACCAAAGGGCACTGATTTATTATTAGAGCTAAGCAGGAAAAACTTTCTCATTCAAAAAGCTTGTAAACTTTTTTTCTGAATTGATCCTGATTTCCCAATTTCATTTATTTTTCAGTAAACATCCAATAGTAGAAGCATGTCATTAATTTTTTGTTTCTGCACAGTTACATACTGTGAGAATTAGGCACAATGTACCAATAAGAATATCCACAGTTCTTCTCAGAGGTGGTGCTGTTTCTGCCAAAGCAAGTAGGATGGCATCCAACAAGTTCTTGGGCTGTAATGCCAAATTTCTCATTGAAATCACAGAAGTATTGGATGTGACCTAAATAGGATTACTCACTCAAGCAAATTTACACAAGGGTCTAAGGCACATATCCAGCTCCCAGAGGGTAAGGAGCCTGCACACTCACTTGGCTCTGGGCCTTGGGCCCTTGCATAATGCTGCTCCTGGAACTCACCCTGCCAAAAATGAAACCTGCATCAACATGGTTACTCATACCAGAAAAATTGTGCCTGTGGACAAGTGATGAAAGTCAGGGATCCTGCTTCCTTTTGTAACACACTAAAACTCATGTTTTCACTGACAATTGAAGCTCTTTAGCCAACATTACCATTGCAGTCCCTATTGATAATTTGTGTATTCCTGAGTTGTTTTAGTTGGGGTTTTTTTATCACTTCTGGATTCTTTACTTGACTCATTGCTATTATTTGTTTTTCTTTCTTTTTTCTTTTTAGGGAGAAGGCCAGCAAAAACGAAGGACAAAAAAAAGAAGAAAAAGAATTTGATGGAAAGGGCTCAGAAGCAGCACAGCATCTTTTTAGCAACAGATAAAACAAGCCAGTAAAACTTGATTTTCCTTAATGTATTTTTTTGCAAAGTGCACAAAAGCTGCTATATGCTCCTGCCCATGGATGCACTACAGTTCAGCTGCTTTGACAGTATTGGTGGCAAATAACTTGTGAAAGTAAAGCCCACAAGCTTGTTTGTTTTATTTATATATTTTTTTATTTTATTTTTTCTTCTCATTTTTGACCTGAAGACTTCAAGGTCAGGAGTGCACTCAGCTGGATCAGTGGAAGTGGCCCTGAGGTGCATCAGAGATATTGTTCTGAGTGCCTGGTCAACATGTTGACAAGGAAAGAAACCTACTCAGCACCAGTAGGTGGACTTGTGCATATTTAAATAAATAAGAAAAGAAGGAAGTCTTGGAGGTGTAGGTACAGTTGCATTTATGGCCTTTGTTTCCTATATTTGTACATTTCAAGAGTAAATGGATATGACTTACCCACTTAGTGTTAATGTGCATTGTTCTCACACCTGCTACTTGGACACAGTTGTACAATAAAACTGCTTTAAGACAACGTGCTGCAGGATCCACTGCTTAGACTCACCAAAGCACAACAGACTCCATGTGTACATATTACTCTGTCTACATATAAATGATCATATTTACTGTACATCTATGCATTTTTATGTATAATACTTTATACATGTTTAAAGGTATGTCCTCTTGGTTCTAGTAATATACTTTAAATAATCCAGTAAATGTTTACTTTTTGCTATGTTTTAACCATTTTCTCATGTTCCTCAATAGTTGCAAACTGGATTTTTTTTCCTCATTTGCAAAGCACACTCATTTGCAGAACTACCTTGCACTGACCCTCACAATGGAGTGTCAGCTCTGAAGTATATTTGCCAGACTAGTAATCCACGAATTCTTTCTGCTATTCAGTACTTCTGTCTCAGCCCCCATGTATTTTGTCTCAGAAAAAGAAGTTTAATGTTTTCTAAGATGAGGCATGATGATGATAGAAGTTTTGAGTGTCAGGAGAGAAATTGCCAAAACCTGTAAAGTTCTTGGTATCTAAGACTGTATGTGTAGTTTGGATTTCGGTTTTATTTTTTTCCAATGTAATGCAGTGTTCTATTTCAATTAGTCCTGATGCAGTCAGATAAGAAAAATAATTTTTCTCCCTGAATAAGGGAGAAACAAAATAAAAGTCATGTGAAGTCAACCATTTAAAAGTATAGAAAACACCAGTTCCCCAGTACTTCTTATTATTTGTAGAAGCTTAACAAATTTATTCTGCAGCTGTTGTTTGCTTTGGGATATTTTTTGGGGGGGGGAGGTGAAGACAATTTTCTGTGTAGGACATTAAAATGGCACAGGATATGTAACTTGGTAATCTAGCATTATTGGGCTAGCATTCAAAGTGGTTTTTGGATACCTGGCAGGGAAAATTACACTAAAATGCCTGTTTTTTAAGCTGTCACTTAAGAGAAATTATTTCACTTTTAAGCCTAAAACTTGCATATGAGCTACGCAAAGAAAGGAAACAGCAAAACAGACCCCAGACCTTCACAGACCTCTTTTAGACACATACTTTAGAAAAATCCCACAAATACCAGTTTTAGTTTTATGGGTTATATGCTTTTCAAATAAACTAGGGAAATAAAGCATCTGTAAGCACAATATATCTGTATTTAGCTATGACAAGTGTTACTACCAAAATGTGCAGTAGTTAGACACATATGAATGTTCCATCAAACTCCCTGTGGACTTCCACTCAACTGTGAGGTTCTCACTGTATGTTCATATTTACCTAGAACATAATAATGTTACAGACAATAAGAATGTTCTAATCCTGGGATGCTATTTTGGACATAAAATGCTCACTTAAAAAAAAAAAAAAAAAAAAAAAAAGACAATAAGAACTATAGCTGTCTGTTTGCTTACTGATTATCAAATTTGGCTGCAAGTGCAGTTAATGCCCTCATACAAGCCTTTCAGTAGTGGTTACAAATATTGTATTAGACATGTCATGGAAAGAATGCTACAAAATACAATAAAATGATGTCACAAGCTCCTGAGTAAATATTTTCAGTCCTTTTTAATTCAAATAGCATATTCTTTTGGAATTTAATGCACATAGAAAAATTGCATAAGGTGGGGGATGCAAATTTTCTTACACTGGAGTAAAAGATGTGAGGGTTTTCCATGCAACTGTTTTATTTGAAAAGACTCTGAGCATTAGATATACATTGATTTCTCCTGTCCCAGTCACCTTTGCATGTAGTTTTCTTGGGAGTGTAGAATGAAAAAAATTATCCCTAAGTAGCCCTCTGTAGTTCCTCCGTTTTCATAGACATCCTGCCTTTGCATGGTGGACCCTGTCAGTGTGTTCATAGCTCTGGGGTTATGTTTTTTGTAGGATCATACTCTGGGGGTTGGAAAGAATGGTTCCTTGGACATTAGGAAAAGGCTCTGCACTGAGAGGGTGTTTGGTCCCAGGCTCTTCAGGGAAGTGGTCATGGCACCAAACCTGTCAGGACTTCGAGTAGTGTCTGGACAATGCTCTTAGTAATATGGTTTAGTTTTAGGTACTCCTATGAGGAGCAGGGATTGGACTCAGTGATCCTTATGGCTCTTTTCCATCTTGAGACATTCCATGATTTGATGAGTCTATGACCTTGAGAGATCAGATAGTACAAATATTTTCTCGAAACATGGCTAACTTGGAGTTATCTTCAGATGCTGTTTCTTGATAAGGTGAAGAAGATCAGGTTTTCAAAGCTGGGTAGTGTAAAAACAGCCTGTGCCCATTGTGCCTCTTATTTCCTTTAGATTTGATCAGAAGTGGATTTACAAAGATCTTAGTTCTTTTCTGGTAAACAACTGATCAAGTACAAGTTGCCATTTTTTCTCCCTTTCATAGCTGTTACTGCTTTTTGAATCTGTTTCTCTCAAACAGAAAATTTCAGTGCAGTGAAACTTTTGTGTTCACAAGTTTAATGATTCACTATTGGAAATTTATTTTAATCTACAAAAGATTCAATTTAGGAAGACAAATAACTTTATATGCTGTAATCATTAGCTTTAAAGAGCTGTTATGTTGCTATGAGGACTAGAAAAAAAGCATTTCATTTTTCAAAAGCATACACTATACATACTCCCAGAAAGGGCAATTGCATACTCCACTGTGTATTTAGGATCTCTCTATTCTCAGTTTGCCTTAGCTTATCCTGGCCTCCTAATATCTATCTCTAGATAAAAACAGAGCAAAACCAAACCAAGCAAAATCAAACAGAAAAATAAAAAAAAAAAAAGTGGAGGAAAAAAAACCAAATCCAGGTGCATCTTTAAAGCAATTATTTTGTGGCTGAGTGGTCTTTATTGAATCTCAGCTGCTCTTGATAGTGAGAAATAATTGTTATATGTCTCTTTATTTATTCATGGGGGAGAAAAAACAATGTTACATTGTACATTATGGTAATGCAAACCTTCCATAACACAAATGTCAGTATAAGGAAATTGTTCTCTTACACCTGAGTGCTCAATATAAAGATATAAGATAAAGAATAGTGAATAGAGCTTATATGATATCTCCATTTATCTGTATGAGTTTCAGAAAACTGCAGAGCAGAAAAAGAGGTGGATTGTCATCCATATTAGCTAAAAAACAAACAAAAAAATCAATTAAATGCCATCTTAACTTTCTTAAAAAAATATTTTTGTTTAATATTGCTAAAATCCTTATAAAATGAGAAGACAGATCATTTCCAGACAGATTAAAATCAAATTCAGTGTTTCAACTTCGTTATGCAGATGAAATAGAACATAGAATAAAATAACCAGATATTTCTGGAAATAATGCCATACTTTTTTAAGTGGGTGATGTTACTGAAGGCTGATGCTACCACTTACCAGAGAGTATGAGAATTTTTTTAATTCAAACTTTCTCTCTTCACCAACAAAATGTATTTGCCTTTTGACACCAGTTCACTTCCATGTCCAATGGTGCAAGCCAGCATGAATTCCAGTAAGCTCTAGACTGAAGTTATTTTGGACTGACACCAAGAAGAACAAAATGTACCCTTCTGAAAGTGTAACCCAGAAACCACTGTCAGCTTTTTGTTTAGTTCTTTACCGAAAGCTCTGTGCTGAACCTGGCATCGTTTCTTTTATGGGAAGCCTCTGTCCAGGGCTGAGGAAAGGACATTAACTTTAGGAAGTATTAAAGCAGCCTGATCTGCAGGGAGAAGAGCAGTCCAGTATTTGAAGTGCAGTTCCTCTCAGAAGTGAAAAACTTTAAGAAAAGTGTGACTAGAGGGAGAGTCTGAAGTGAGCCCAGCCTTTAGTCCATTGCCAAACTCTTCCAGACTTCAACTGATTTTTTTTATGCAAACTAGTTCTGTTTATGTCTAATAAACATATGTCTTCAAGCCCAGTGAAGCTGTACACTTACTTAAAGGGCCAGTAATATATCTGTGGTCGTGCCAGCTGAAAAAAGGCTCCCAGCCCTCTTGTTTTCAAATTGTCTTCAGTGACACTCATGTAACACTTGATTTTAATTGGGCAATACTGGTGAAGCTAACTAACAGTTCATAGACCACAAATGAATAAACACTGAAAATGAGGCTGGTTTGTCCTACCCCTGTGACTTTTCAAAATAGAAATTCAGCTGATGAAAGCAAACAATAGCAGTTAGAAGATTTGTCTTGGCTTGCAACTGTTTCTTAGCTTCCCTTCAGACTTTAAGGGGGCTTTATGAGAATGATAAGAGTTTTGGGCGTTTAGTTTGGAGTTGTTTGGTTTTAATTTTTTTCCCCTGAAATTCTCTTTTGTTTTTAATTTTTTTGGTCAGAAACTGGAGTGAGACTTTATGTTTGCTTTCTGTATCTAAGTGGACTTGGTTGCCATCTACAGAAGCTAAGGGCCACAACTTCAAGGGGGCTCCTGATAATTGCTCCATCCAGAATTATTTTAGTCTTTTATTTAATTGTCTTGTGGTACATGAAAAGTCTCAGGGACATGGAGTGCAGCCACAGGATTTTCTGCCATGGTTTGGGGCTCTCCTTTTGGCCTCATGTTCCTTCATGCTGTAGCCCAGCTTCAGCAGGAGCAGTGAACAGTTTTTCTACCATAAATGTCTTCTAGTCTGCATATTCCCTTGGCTAGGACATGTGATTTCTAACTCTAAGGCTGATACTAGTAATTCATTTTGTGGTCAGATAGTTTCTCTCTAGAGAGAGTTAAAGAGAATCTCAAGGACTAAAGGTCTATAAACAGATGATGAGAGGAATAGGCAAGCATGTAACCTCTCACAGCTATAATCTAATACAGGAGTAGGTAAGTGTATAGGTAATTATATGACCTTCTCTGATCCAGTGATTGCAGATGCTGAGGGAGTATGAGATGAATGGACAGCAGATAGTGGCTCAGGTGTTACACAGTATTGTCCATTTCCACTGTTGGAAGCAGAATATTAAACTATTGGTTTGTCTTGGAGTTTCTCTTTTAGGCTTTCATGGAAAAATATGTTGCATTTGTTGCTCTACTAAGATAGTTTGGATAATGGGTTTTCTGCTCTTTTTTTTTTGGTTCATAATGAATTTATAAATTCAAATCAGTTTGATCCCAGTTCAATGGGATTGTGTAAGATCAATCTTCAATCAGTTCTCCTGGGACTGTTGATAAAGGCAGTCATTGATCTTAGCAGGGAAGGTAAAAGGTCTTATCCCCTAAAGGTATATTTGATTTTGAACTAAAAACATGACATTTAATGATAAGTGGTAGCTTGTAGAAACTTGGCAACAGGGAGAAAGATGTGGAAGAAATAGTTTTCAGTCTTAATTTTATTTGTAGTAATACTAAATATGTGTGAATGCAGAAGGATAGCATTTTAAAGACCTGTAATGAGATGAACAAAAACGTGTTTCTTCTGTATGTGACTGCAGTTCTGCAGTGCTGATTAATTGAATGAGGCAATATATCTTCCTTTTTACTCTAATTTTGTTTGTTTGTTTGTTTTTTGTTTGTTTGTTTGTTTTCCTTTCATGCTAACAGTGCAGCACAAGGATTTGGGGGTTTAGGCTGCTCTTTCTTCCCCTCCCCTCCTGCTCCCTGATGCTCTGCCTGCCATAATTCATGGGATTCCCACAAGTCCTAGGCTGCAGATGCTTTGCAATATGCAGCTGACTTGGATATATTTTGGCATGTATTTCCAAGTTACACAGCCAGGCACTCTGAAGAAAATCCAGATGTTATTCTGAGAAAGAAAGTAGGTAGCACATGCATTCTAGATAAGTATATGAATTCTTATTATTTTCCTGGTCAACTTCATTCTTTTAGGTGTGGTGCAAGAAGAAAGAGCAGATATATTCTCTGGGAAGCCTCTAAATCCACGTCTTAGAAAAGTAGAGATTTTTTACCATACTAGAATTGAAAAATATTTCTGTGGTTTTAAGCAGAATGCTGCTATTGTTGTGCTGAGTAGACAGAGAAGATGGAGAACTCAGCTCTGCAACAGAACTTCATGCCACAAATAACCTTATCATAAAATTATCTTTGCCCTATTAAAATGACAAATAACAGATAAAAATATAGATGAAGGTTTCTTGAGCAAATAAAGATCATTTAAGGCTCATGGACTCTTTGCTAACAATGAAATATTTGCATTTCAGGCTGGACTACTGTACCAGCAAGGCATTATTCAAGACCAGTCTTGAATCCTAGGATTGATTTTTTGAGATCTGGAATAGGACCTGAAACATAGAACAGACCCATTTTCTTTAGTGCAATATCATGGAATCATAAAATGGTTTGGGTTGGAAGGAACCTTAAAGATATCTAGATCCTTAGAAATAAACTCTCCAATCAGTTTGATTGCTTAGAAAATCAGCATTATTTTATTCAGCACTCTTTATGGGCTAACATACACAGATGCTTTCAAAACTTCTTATTATTTATTAGCAAAGAAATTAGTGTTCATTCTCTATAAATTACATAATTTGCTTCATTAATTAGTATTATGTTTTCTATTGGTTATTGATTTCTCACTTCTCGTGCTAATTAGTCCAGTGTGGGTTTCAGGCAATTGCTGAACTGTCCTAGTTAGTTTCTTTTTTATCTCAGGGCTCTGAAAATGTCTTTGTGGTCCATAAATTCTGCATTTCTTGTGCCCAGTTTTAGCATTATAACTCTCTCCCAAAGCTTTGTTAACCTCCTTCTAGGTCTAAGATCATTGAAGCATATCAAGGTTGATTACAACTGCATAAGTAAAACTTAGAGTTTCATTAATTTTCCTAAACTGTGTTCCCACAATAGCAGTTTATCACAAACCTGGCTAAATGCTGGAATGTGACAGGGTGGATAATTGCACTACTTATGATTATTTAAAGCAATTAACTAGAAAATTAATCAAAACAAGATGTGATATGTTGTATATATTGAACTAAGAAATGGCAGCTGCACAGGACACAGATCTTTAGAGGAAGGGAGGAGATCTCACAACTATGCCCAGCTGTATCTGTAGAGTTGTTCTCAGTTATGTGCCATACAGGGAGGTGTATGAAACATTTAGATAATTAGCTGAAGATTAGACAGCTGGATGAATCTGGGCAGTACTTTCTTTGTAAATGTGAACACAAATATACTATTTTATTTTTAAAAGCTGGCCTTAAAGATGAGCTCTCCTTTATTTCTTCCCATTTGGAGTGTGTAGGCAAACCTGTTGCTTTATTGGAGAATAAGTCCTTTTTCCTGACTTCATGAAAAAGAATAATTGTAAGGGTGGTTTTTCATTAGTGGGTGACAACAACAACTCAAAAACTAGTATAAGCTTAATAAGCCCTTGACTTTCTGAAAATCTCCACATTTCTTCCAAGAGTATTGTTTTAACCAATCCTGGATCTCAGGATCATGAGAGAGATAGAAAGCATGTGTGCAAACATGAACTTCTCAACAGCATTGGAATCCATCAGCTTGGACTCAATGTCTTACATATTCAAAGTTATTTCTATGCCAATTATGCAAATTGCTGCTTAGAAGGTTGAGAGCTTCATAATTGTTTCTTAGCTTTTTAAAGAAATTGCCAGGTTTTTCATTTTTGTGCTTTTTTTGTTTAAAAAAAAAAAAAGGAAGAAAATACTATTTATACCCTGAGTTCTTTATTTCAGTTAATGATTCAAAGACACCTGATTGCAAATTGCTAACCTGACTTGAGGTAAGATTGATATTTGTTAATTGGCAAAAGTAAACCCTCCAAATGTAAATGGCTAGTGTTATAAATAACAAGTTAAAAGGATTCTTTTGATGATAAATATTTGGCAGTGCAAAGTATAAGAGTATGACATAAATATCAGAGCTGGTAACAATTCAGTCCTCCTTTCACAATATTTTGTCAAAAGTTACCATTTTATTTTTTGGCTAATTTAATACTAATTTGATCTGAATTTATTGTTGGCATGTTAGTGGACATAACTTGCAGGTTTTGGGTCTCAGAGGATGTAGTGACATGTGAAGAGCCCATGAACTACACTGTGATGTTCTCAGCTTTCTCCAGCTGACTGAAAGAAGTGCTGTCAACAGTGGTAAAACCCACCCATGATCAAAACTTTAGTTTAACCCAGAAGCCCTCAGGTGCTGCTATTCAAAAATATTTTAGAAGCATAACTGCAGCTCCTGGGGACCAGAGATGCACTCTTGGAGCAGGAGATGTTCTGTGCTGAAGGGAGTATGGACATTGTGGGTCCTTTCAGCTCAGACTGGTGCAGGGACTGTACCTGTGAGGAACTGTGGCTCATCATCTCACTGGATGGACTTAATATAATCCAGAGCAGAAGGAGGGAAAATACAGACTGGGAACACAGTGGGGTAGGGGGTTTTATGAAGGATTTTTTTGGTGTGTGTGTTCTTTTTCTCAACCCCAGATTTGGTAAGCAGAGATTTGCATGCATTGGCCCTCCAGCAAAAGTCCCCAGATCTGTACTTAGCCCATAACCATGCAGGTTGAAGTAGGCTGGTAGAGTTGATAGGTCTGAGGTCCCAATTTCACAAGCAAAATTCTTTTTTTCTGTATGTGTTTATTTTGCAATATTCCTGAAAACTATTTTTCAAATTTGTTGAGTTCTCATGGGAAATGCTGAAGGCAGCCTACAAAGAAAAATTAGCATCCATCAGATGAGAAGTGATTCATAAACTTCTGGCTTGTGGAGTTGTGCCAGCTGGGAAGGGTTTTCTGGACTGGTCCTGACGTGCATGGTCTCTTACTTAGGATGAAAGAAGCAGAAATATATATCAAAAAGTTTGTAGCAGTAGGAAAAAGGCATGTTGAGCTAACATATGATGCTATAAAGAATAGTAGCAGACTGTTTTAGTCATACTTCAAATGAGCACAGCTGCAGTTTTAATTTCAAAAATCTCCATACTGTCAGATGCTTGACATGACAAATAGTGCCAAGCTGAGGGAACTGCTGACAACACTCAGATTAGAGAAGTAATGAAAAGATCCTGAACAGATTAGGACTTTAGACAAGAACTTTTTTTTCCCACTCTGGAAAAAAACATAAAGCTACCTTCATAAGGAGGTAGTAAAGGAAATTAACTGTGCTGGTTTTGTTGGCAGCTTAACATTTATTTTGGTTCTTTGCTTCCTTGAAATTTTAGCTGAGGTTGTGTGAAAATATTTCCAGGTCATTTATTGTCTAAAAGGATGCATTTGGCAAGAGTGTTGCAGAAACCAGTGAGTTCCAATCTTTGATTAGAAAAGCAAAAAACCAGCATTTTAAAAGAAAATAATGAAACTAATTTTAATAAGGAACGTATTTAGTGTTTCCTTTTCTCTATCTCAAAATTTGTGTCAAATGGTAGCTAGTAACATTTTTTGCAGAGTTTAATGGCAACTTAGAACAGAAACAGATGCTTCATTTCACAAAAAATTGGAGTTTTTAAATGCTCCCATGTCACAGGATCTCTGATGATACCCTTCTGCCTCTTTGGTAAGATTCAATTCAAATCCATTTAACTATAAGCCTGTTTTTAAGGGCGCCTTGGCTGAACATGCTGTTCTTGAGGCACATGCCTTAGCAGAGCCAGTGCAAACCATGGCTCCTGCACTCTGCAGCACAGTGCTGGAAGACCTGGGGGGATGCTGCAGGTTTGCTGGCTCAAAGAGTAGGAATTTGTGTAACTTGTCACATCTGTGTGGTATTGCAGTGTAAATCCTTCTCTCAAGAATCAGCCACTCAGGTGAGTGTTGACTCCACAGTGTTCTGCAAGGGAATGTGTTTGCACTGTTCTCTTGCTCACTAGACATCTGTGTATACATCACTTAATGAGATGAGATTATTCTGGTAAAAAAAAACAGTGATAAGAGAGGATTTCTCTTCTTGATGCTAAGAAATAGTAACACCACATAACTAGTGGTGCAGCCATTTTGCTGCTTTCTGCTATTTCTTTTGGAAGTGCTCTGGAGATCCTGAGCCTTTGAGGGGGAGACACATGTTCAGCTCCAGCTGGAGAATTGTCAGAGAATGCCATATCTTCATAACACTTTTTTTGTCATAAACTTAAAAAGAGAAAGGAATTTTTCCCCAAGGCAAAAACAAATTAAAGGGTCAGTGGCAGAAATGCCTTCATGAGAAAAAGCCAAAAGCTCTGCTCATGCTGCCATCTGCCCAGACAACAATAAATAATGGGAGTTCTGTCCATGTCTGTGAAGAGGACATGAGTGGTCACTGAAGTGTCCCAGACAGTATACTTTCCATAACTGTACCTCTAACTCTTTCATCCATGAGATCTGGGATCTGGGAAGGTCAAGACTCACCAAAGCAACCAGGTCCATTTGAGCATCACTGCTGTGCACGCTGAAGGAGGATTTTGGCCACCCTGAAAGTGCTCTGTTCTCTTCACTTTTGCATGACACACAAAATTGTGCTTTTCTGATTATCTGCTGTCTGCTGCAATATTTAGAAAAGCTGTGGCCTTTATTTGAGATTATTGCTCCCTGTTCAAGTAGCTGTGAAATTTGAAGAATTTGACATTTTCAAAATCTTCAGTTTCTTCATGAAATCTTCAGCCATGGCTCATGGTACTTGCTCTCCTGCATTTTCCCCAACTTGCTATCTGGTCATAAAGTTCTTCTACCCCTGTCCTTTAATTCAGGCTCTCTGCACAAAATAAGTGAAAATATTCAGACATTGCTCAACAAAAATGTTTATAATAGTGGAAGATACCAAGACTTTAATTAAAACAATAGGAAAGATGTATTAGCTCAAAGATGCATTAAAAAACGTAATATTAAATAAAGCTGAACCTTCCAGAGGTAAATATTTAAATCAAGCCAGAAATGGCTCAAATTGTATAAAGCTTTGGGGAAGTATGGAGTGTTTTGTTGGACAGACTTCTGCAATGTAAATGGCAAAATTTGCATTAAACTTTATGCAGATTTCTCTGTATCATAAAACGGAATAGAAATAAAAAAAGAGATGTTTTGCTTTGTTATGTAAACTGGAGGACAACACAGATCTCAGAGGGCTTGACTGACTCTTGTTTGCCCTCCACGCTGTAACAAGTGCTGCCAAGAGAATAGCAGCACTTCATTTCTTTCTAGACTGTCCAGATCCCTCTGGATAAGACACTTGTGAAAGAAAAAAGCCACCCCAGAGGAGAAGGAGGGCAACAACATTCCAAAACTCTGAGCAGAAACATTTCATCCTTGTTAACATGAAAACTATGCCCAGCACGTTCTTCAGCTTATTATCATCATTTCCCTTAGAAACTACAGAGCTACAATCCATGTGAAGAGGAGAGCTCTTACCCAGAGGAAGCCTGGCAAGTCCTCAAAGAAAGCTGAGAAGGGAACACAGGCTTCATCTCCATCCCTGCAGAAGGCCATGGACTGGTTAGGAATTTCTGTGGAGCATATTTTTGGAGAGGGGCATGATGAAGATAGAGCAGCAGCTAAGAGCTGTGTTGGAGCCCCTTCTGTTACAGATGTCAAATATTGCCTTTAAGAGGTGTGGAAATTACTCCTTTTGAATAAATGTATTTTCCACAACATACTCTCTTTTTGCCTTCAGGAGATGGAGATAGGGGCTATTTCAAGCACATCACCTCCTAGGATTTCCTGAATACCCCTTTCTTTGGCCTTGTTCTCCTGATTTTAATTTTTATCATTTGTTTAATTGTCACACTTTTGTTTCAAGAGTAATATACCAGTTTTTTATTAATGCAATAGAATTCTATTTCTGAAAGAGTTGTTTGAAAAGATCAATATTTTACTATTATTTTTCAGTTTGGACTAGCAGATTTCCATTCAGTATGGCCACTTTTTGTTCAGGTAGGAATAAAAATCCTCAGTTTGTTTGGTTGCCTGGGAATTCTTCCTTAGTCTCAAGTCTTATAAAAAAATACTGCTGCATTCGTCTATCATACAAGGCTCTTAATTAGAAATCTATTAAAAAAATAATTTGAAATGCTTCATTCTGCCTAAATTCATGTTAAAAAAGGCCCTTCCTTTGCAAGTAATAATGAGGAAAGGACACTTTTTTCCTTGTTCCTCACATTATAAAAGTATGGTAAAGACAGAAGTTGCACATGTCAAAGGTGTTTAGGATTTCAGAATTTTTGTGAATTCAGATTCAGTTTATGCACAAAGTAAAGAACAATTTCTTCTTCTCTCATGTTGAACATTACCTGGAAAATCAAGTATTATTTGATTGAAGAAAAATTGTCTGCATCTTAAATAGACATGAGTTTTGCTGTCACAGCTTTTAGTAAAAAACCAGCGTCTCATTTACAAAACCACTCTGACACAGAAGAAAGAGTCAGATCTGTTAAGTCCAGAAAAATTCTCAAAGAAATCTTACCAGATTTGGGGGTTTTGCATGAATAGAATGAATACATACAAACATACATACGTACATATACAAATATAAAATGTTAAAAAAAAATAAAAAAATCTAGGAAACTATCTTGAATCTTTTCCAAGAAACTAAAATATGTAACAATGTGCCAATTTTCCCCCACCCCACATCCCAATCCTTGTGGATTAGAGTAAGAGTATTTTTAATAAAAAGAAGAGTGACCCTTCAGATTTATCTCTGAACAAAATCATAACAGCAATATTTGTGTGTGCATGTATGTTTATTTTAATATTCCTATGCAGAACTAGAAATTCTGAGTTACTATGGGAAGCTGTCCTCTTGGCACTTCCATCTCAGCCAGAGCTAAGCATAAGAGTTTCTGCACAGATATTGAGCAGATCTTTATTTTCCATCCGTTTTTCCGGGGATAGTTTTAAGAAACACAGATTTAAAACCGGGATTACTTTCTGATGGAAACGACCGTGCAGGGTGGGAAAAACAAATCCCGGGAGCGCCCGGCGGAGCGCGAGTGCCGCCCCGAGGCGGAGGGACAGCCCCGAGCCTGAGCCTGAGCCTGAGCCTGAGCCTGAGCCTGCTGAGCCTGAGCCTGCTGTGCCTGAGCCTGCTGTGCCTGCTCCTGCTGCTGCTTCTGCTGTGCCTGATCCTGCTGCTGAGCCTGCTCCTGTTGTGCCTGCTCCTGCTGTGCCTGCTGCTGTGCCTGCTGCTCCTGCTGCTGCTCCAGCTGCTGCTGCTCCAGCTGTGCCTGCTGCTGTGCCTGCTGCTCCTGCTGTGACTGCTGAGCCTGCGTCTGCTTCTGCTGCTGCTCCAGCTGTGCCTGCTGCTGTGCCTGCTGCTCCTGCTGCTGCTCCTTATGCTGCTGCTCCTGCTGCTGCTCCTGCTGTCCCTGTGCTGCTCCTGCTGCTGCTCCTGCTCTTGGCCCTGCTTCTGCTTCTGCACCTGCTCATTGTTCTGCTCCTGCACCTTCTCCTGGTTCTACTGCCGCTCCTGCCTCTGCTCCTGTGTCCTGATTTGAAGGACAGGTATCTGCCAATAAAGGCAGGAGCTTCTCTTAGAAATGGAGAATGTAAACCCCCTCCCTCTAAATTATTATAATTTTGAAATTAAGGGGCTCTCAGGCAAAAATATGGGAATTAGGAATAACAGTTCTTTGCTAGGAAAATTAAAATAGAAATACAGTATTACACAGAAAAATCCCAAAAACACTGACAGAGTCAGAATACAACCTGACACCCTGTCAGTCAGGGTGTTGGTAGCAGTCCCATTAAATGGTGGCTGAATTGGAAGGGACATAAAAAGATATCAAGTCCAACCCCTGGCCTGCACAGGACAACCCCCAAAATCACACATTTATATTTTTATAAGTGTCCTTTCAATGGACTCACACCTAGAAGTTCATTTTTCCCTTTGCAGGGAAGGCCAGTGCTCACAACATGCCTCACAAGGGCTGGGTGGAGAGGCACAGTCACCTCTGGCAATCTGTTGCTGATTTTTTTTCCTGAGGTAGAACATGATGCTGTTGGCATCTTGGTGCAAAGGCATGATATTGACTCATGTTCAACAAGTTTACCACCCCAATAAAGTCAAGACAAACAACATCCAGTGATATCCTCTTGCCTACAGAACCACTCATTGTGGAAAGGTGTCAGGCTGGTCAAACACGATTTACACTTTATAAACCTGTGTTAACTTCTTCCCTTTATATCCTTAAAATGTTTGGGAGTATTATAGGGTTTATTTGCTCCATCACATTCTCAATAATTGAGGTAAGTCTGAATAAGCTATAAGTCCCCAGATATACCTTCTCACTGTTCTTTCTTCCAGGGGTGACATGTACTTTCTTCTGGTCCTCAGGAACCTCTCCCAGTTTCATCTATTGGTGCATCCCATCATGTCCTATGGACTTGCATATACCATTTGATCAAATGTTGATGAACCTGGTCCTCCTCCATGGGTAAGTTTTCCTTGCTCCAGATTTCCCCATATTCCTCAAGGGCCTGGATTCCTGAATCCTGGGCTTGCCAGTGTAGTCCAAGTCAAATAAGGTGTTAGGCACCTTGATCCCATACCCTTTGTCACCAAGACCCCTATTCCACTCAGAAGTAGGTCTGTGTTTCTCCTAATATTTTCATTTTGCTACCAATAAATTGGTAGAAACCTTTCTCCCTGATCTTGACATAGCTCACCAGATTTAGCTCCAGAAGTGTTTTTCTTGCCCATCTCTGCTCAGACTGTTTTCATATTCCTCTTTTTTTACCTGTCCTTGCTTCTTCTAACCTCCTCTACAACTTCCTTTTATACTTCCTTTTTGTCAGGATGTTCTTGCTCATCCATGAAGGACCCCTGCAAACTGCCTTTCCTTGATTTCCTGCACATGAGGATGATCTATCCTTGAGCTTGGAAGAGGTGATCCTCAAAAATCAACCATCTCTCCTGGGCTGCTCTTCTCTGCAGGACAGTATCACATGGTATTTCTCCAAGCAGATCCCTGAAGAGGCTGAAGTCTGCTCTCCTATAGTCAAGGGGTTGTGATCATATTATATTACATTGTATAATCCTGCTCTCTCCCTTGATCTTTCTCCTATGGAAACAAAAATAGTTGGAACAGAGTGCAGTGGTTACTGCATGAGATATTGTATTCATCTACAATCCAACTAACTTACTACTAGCTAATGAGAATTCTATACTCCTTTAATTAAGAAAAACAATTACATCCATGGTAAGTGATGGATGAAGGAAAAATATTTTATATAATTTTACATCCCTCTTACTTAAATCTCAATTCCATTTCAAAACTCAGAACTTAAACACAGATGTAAATCAAGAAAGATTGCCTTTCTCCTTAAAGCGATGAATATATTTTTGGCAGTCTGACTCTGAGAACTGCCTACAGAAAGCTGAAGCTGATGGCTTTTCCTTGTTTTCTGTCCTCTTAGCTTTTGCTTTGAATTTTGTTCATTCTAGTAACACAGGGGGACACATATCATATGTATTAGAAAAACATCATCCTCTGAGCTGAGATCAGATCAGGGACATTGACTGTTCTAAGTAGTGAACAATAATTGTGCCATTAAGGATACACCAGTAGGTAACAGGAAAAATGAAATTTTCATGTGGAAATATACTTGAGGAAATAGAAAAGAGCCAGAGGAAAGTTAAATCCCTTTCTTTCCCCTCTCATTTTCAATGTCAGGGACATATGAAAATCAACAGGGAGGAAAAAAGTCTAGTATCAAACAATGCAAAAAGCTTTGTTTAAGGATGCTTCTTTTGTATTTTCACTTTCAAAAATGCTAGGGAAAACTGAGGAGACAATGTCATTCCTCCCATCCCCATGCCAGAAATAATCAAAAGCCAGAACCCAGAGAGATCAGGAGTCTCAGAGCAGCTTGCCAAGGAATTTGTTAAGAGAGTCACAGAAAATCAAGAAGTTTTACAGAGCTATCGAAATTTCCTACAGAAGTGTGAAAGAGCAATAGAGATGGGAAGCAGCAGGCCAGTAACAATGAGAGAAGAAACAGAAAACCTGGTTCTAAGCAAGAGAAAAGCCTTGGCAGGCATCAAGAGCAGGGGTACAAACTTACATGTTATGACTTAAGCAAGGATAAATCAAATATTCAAAATGTTCTGTTTACTTCAGGGACAAGCTCAGATGCGATGTAGTGAGAGGATACTGTTCAAACTTGGAAATTCCTACAGCTATACAGTTCATGGATGGTAATGCTTCCAGAGAGAAACAACTGGAGGATGGATAGCACCAAGATGTAAAATCAAGGGATGTTTGTTATCCCTCTTTTCATCACATGAAAAAGCATTCTGAAAGATGGAAGGTCTGTTTTCTGTGTATTTTGCTGCACATCTCATGTCAAGTAAAATCTATAGATATACTGGCTAGCATCATCTCGAGGAACTGGACTGAGTCAGAAAAGAGCCCTTAACCCATCTCCCCATTAGACAACACAGCTATGACCCTTTCTTCAGCCTTTTTATAATTTCCTATACATTGAGAAGAGAAATGCTTCCTAGCTCAGCTGGAAGAGTGGCTGGGCAGATGAGGCATAGGGTGGACTCTCAGGTAACAGCTTTCCATTGGTTAGTGGCAGGTGAGAGGCAGAGCACTGAGCCTGCAGGAAGACATGCATTGCAGGAATCAGAGTCTTTTTTCCTATGACACTGTTGGGAATACAAGGGACAAACTCCATGGGATAGCCATGGGAAATGCAATCTGACTGTACCTGGTAGAGGTGGAGAGAAAGTGTCCTGCAGACTCTTTGCACTAAAGGACTAGACTTTTGTCCCAGATCATCAGAGAAAAGAATCAAAAATCTGACGCTCCTGTTACTCACCAGAATTATGGTGTGATCCAAGTGAGCCAACTCTCTCTTGCAAACTGGTCATAAAAGCAAGGACAGGTTTGTAGAGCATTGGGGATTGTGTCCCACCCTCCCTTACACCCCAGGGAGCACTGCAGACCGATGATCACACAGCCCTGGCAGGTGCTGCAAGGATCATCCCTGCTGGATTCCTCTGCCAGAGCTCCCCATGGCACTGTGTGATGTCTTTCTGTGCTTGCACAAACACCTGCTAGGGACAAAAGAACACACTGCTGGAAGGCACCAGGAGAAAGATAAGTCATGTAGTGACACTAGGATTATTTAAAGTTGTTGAAACAGGAATGTGAGAAAACTCCAGAGCACAGATGGTTATAGAGAGCTTTCACAAAGCCAGGGAAGGAAGGCACTGCTGCAGGCATAGCCTGGATCACAGCTTGAAGACAAGTGCTTTGAAAAATTACCTCACTGCTAGAATACAGCTAGTGCTGCTGTGTACTCTGCTGCTATTAGCAGATTATTCTGGCAAATATTTTCTCAATGAGGCAGCTACATGCAGAGGTGACAGCATCCCAGCCAAAGGCAGCTGAAACAATCTGCACTTGTTTTGTTTAATTTTGTCTTCAGTGATTACAGTCAGCTTTGCATTTTATTGCTTTCATGTAAAAAGTGCATCTGGTCTCACAAAACATTACCAAGCTGAGCTTTTCTTAATAGAAAAATCTAGATAAGAAAGAAAATATCAGAATAATTTGTAAGAATAGTAGAATTGTATTTTAAACACAAAGTAAGGAAAACAGTGTTGTACCTAATAATAATAATAATGAAATGTATTTAAAATGTTTGAATTTTATTACAGAAATCATATCAGCTGTAGAGACAAAGAGATAATTAAAGACATGTAGGTTTGGAGTGGATAACTAATATCTGCCAGAATTAGCTATATGAGAAATTAAACAATAATTACTGCATCTTAGCTGTGGTTGCATTAAATGAATTTGGACTGTGCATTTGCAATAAATCAAGGAATAACTCTCTGCTTCTTTCTTTCTTTAAAAAATAATCTGGTTTCATTTGTAACATAAAAGTGATATGCATACTTTTAATTTCAACTAATCTGGCAGCTGGCTCTAATTTTTGTGTTTATAGGAGTAAATGAGAAGAAACACAAAATATGCTCTTCAATAGCCCCTCATCATGTTAAGTGGTACTCTACTAACATCCTGAGATTACCTCAGTTGTTTAGAGCATGGTGCTAGTGATACCAAGGCTGTGGGTTTGTTCTCTGCATGAGTCATTCATTTAAGAGTTGGATTTGATGATTCTTGTGGATCCCTTCCAACTCAGACTGTTCTGTGAATCTACACAAGAATACTTTTTAGAGAAACTAATTCTTACATGAACAATATTTTGCAATATAACTAGAGAATTGGTGATGTTAGACTGGAAACCAAATGAACAAAAGCATAAAGTGGTATTTCTAGTGTTCCAGCCTCAGTGCAAATGCTGTTGATTTAATAGAGATCTTGCATGGGTGCTGTAAGATCCATTTCCAGCAGTGTACTCTGACTGCTCCACGTGAGGGTATTTGTGAGTCTTTTTGGTGTGATGACTTTCAGAACCCAAATAGGTTCTGGCTCTTTGATCTGGGATTTTCTTCAGTTCTGGTAATTTTCTTTCTTTCTTTATTTTTTTTTCTCATTTGTAAAAGCCAGCAGAACTTTTCAAGAACATCTCATTTTAATGAGATTTTACTCTTAGGAAATCTTCTTTTCTTAGGTAATTTGTTCAACAGTGGAAAAAGCTGGAAATATCACCATGTTAGGTGGAAAGCGTTTGACTTTCTGCACATTGGTTAAAGGAACAGTTACACAATTTTTCCTCCTCCTTCTTCTTGTTAGTTTTAGGAGAAAATATAAAAATATGCTATTATTTTGCTACAAAGGGTTTCTTTGCTGAGTTCTGTGAACAACTTAATACCCAAATGGGAAAGGCACATGGTTCAGACTCCAAAGAAATTGGCAGTTAAAGCATTCAAAACATGAATTTGATGTGAAAATGTAATGTTCTTCCCCATTACATGAATAAAAAAATAATTTTTTTAGAAGCAAAACTATTGTTCTTCTTGAACATAATATGGAACACTAGCAAGGAGTCCATAGTTCCAAAGCTTGTTATTCTACAATTCAAACTCATTGTGAAAATTTCACGCTGAACAACAAAGTAAATTAAATAAAGCTGTTGTCACTTCTCAGCTTGCCATGGAATTAGAGCTTAACTAGATTTTTGATGTTTCTATTAGAGATTTCTGTTGGAAAAAAAAATTATTTATCCCACCACTCATTCATCTATGCTTTTATCCATCCCAGGCTGAGATTTAACAATGTACTGGTGAATGCTGGCTGAAATTTCTGTTAATTCCCTTTTGCTCTCACACTGACAGTAAGAGAAAAATGCTGAAGGTTATGTTATGCTCTGCTCTCTTCTTCTCATGCAGGTCCCTCTATCTTCCCCTTTCCTGTGGGATCTTTGGAAATAGGGTGGTGATGCACATGTTCAGGTTTATGAAAAAATTTTTCCAGATTGGAGCATGTTTTGAATATACAGTTGTTGGAGTTGTTTCAGAAGCAACAGCTAATTCTTGTTCCAGGCTCAGATTTACTATTGATGTGAATAAAGAAATTTTTAATTAGGAAATGAAACTTTCTCCTTCTCTTACATTACAGTTTTAAACTTCCTAGGGAAAATACAAAAACAAATTGTTATGCAAATGAAGAATTAAAGGGATTTGGATATCCGGTACCTTTTAAAACTTCTTTAATCATAGATAACTGATTACCAGCTGTATGTCTTACAAAATCCTTTAACCAGTATAATCTTACAAAAAGTACAAAGAGTTGGGAAACAAGGGGGAATAAAACACTTACATGCAACACTGACAGCAGTGAATAGCAAGAATTGTTAAATCTCAAGTAACCAGATCATGCAGTCAACTCCAGCATCCCTAGGCTCTTTTAATTCCTTTCATGAAGCAAACATATGCATTCTTTTTAATGCAGTGCTGTGTGAACAAGACTATCATTTCTCCACATGGTCTCATAAAAAATGACTGATTCAAGAGATCCCAGATGTACAGAATAAACTGGAGAATGCAAATATTCATTTAAAACACTTCCAGAATTTTTGAAAAGTGTATTTTAAAGGTAACTAGTCCCCAAAAGAAAAAGAATACAGTGTAGAATATATTTTACATTGACCCAGGGGAAAATCTCTATTAGTGGGCCTTTTCAAACATGTATATTCTTTAAATATTCTTTATGTAATAATAGTAAAAATAAATAAAGAAACAAAACACAGCAAAAATTGTATGATTATTCATAAAAATCACTGAAATGGTGTCATTGTTTAAGCATCCTGGTTTCCAGGGTATAATCTGTCAGAAGTTGGCTTGGCATCCCCAGTGTAAGTACTTTATAGTAGGTGCACCCTTAAAACTTACACTGGATGCTGAACAATATAGTGTCAAAGCACATTCTGGATCATCTTATGTTCCCCCATAATGTCAATTAACTTTCACAGAGAGGCAGACACATGTGAATGATGCAGCCACCCCTTTGGGTTCTCAGGCATGTTTTCCAGATTAGTGCATTCTGAACTCATAACAGTGCATGGGCATGAAATTCACTTGGGGCCTTTTTCCCCTCTCACAACTTTCCAACTCTTGAATAATTAGCAGTTTCATAGGTGCCTGTCTAAATAAATTAGATGTGTACAGCCATATGAATATTTCTGCAAATAAAGATATTCAGGCTTTTCTGTATTCCTGGCCATTGAATCAGCCACTCACAGATGTTAACAATTTTATTAATTAATATTGTGACCTCAACTGACTTACCAGTAGGTCATTAAAAGCATTGTCCTCCTTCATCTGTTTGCAGAGTAGCAGACAAAGATTTTGACTTACCATCACTTTCCAGGACCCAGGGATTTTGCTGACAAAAGGAGCATAAATGCCAAATACTTTGGCAATTTTTCAGCCTAACTTGCTGCTCCACTCTCACAGGGACCTGCTCAATAGAAGAGTCAGTGTTCTCTTCAGACACTTTAGGGAAAGTATTGTAAGGAGGACTCTCAAGTAATTGTGTTAAGATATGGCTAAGCTGTTTTATGTTACTGATGAAAAGAGATATTTGCTCTATTACAAATTAAGGGAACTGGGGATGGAAAAGTCACTAGATTAACCACAGGTTTAACTAATACTGGTCACTAGTGTAATTGATATATGTAATTCATTGTATCTGTTTAACTCCTTGTTAGCTAGAGCTCTGAATAAATGTCACACTCATGGTTGGGGGCAATATATGACAATTTTGAGACACCATAAATTCGACTGTAAATTGATATGAAAGTTTAATTTGAAGACTCAGAACTTTGGAAAAAAAAAATCATGGGGTTTTTCAAGAGTTAAAGTTGTTTTGGATGGTAAAAAAAAAAAAAAAAAAAAAAAAAAAAAAACAAGGCATTTATTAAAAAATTAACAATAAATTACTTTTTTGAAGCATTTTCACTTCAGTTCCTGTATGAGACAAATAATTTTTCTTGTTGGCAGGAAATCTATGAAATAAAATGTCATCTAGTTCTATGGAATAGCCAATATTCCATATTGATATTCACCAACAGGGGAAATGATCAAGAGGAAGACATTTGTTACAGGAACTATAAACATGTCCAGAGTGGATGGTGGAGCAAGATACCAGTGGCTGGTTCAGAAATCTTCTCCTGCTGCCCTCAGACTCAGACATGGCTCCCCAAACTTAATAAACCCCTGGAAGTTGGTTAGTTGCTTGGGAAATGCCTGTGGCCAACACAGGATGAGGTGATGATGAATTCACAATGTATTTTATGTGTGCCACATTCAGTTAGATATGTCCACCATTATCACATTGCAATATTTAATATAAGTTTTGTGTAAACTAGGTGTAAGATCCTTACTTTCAATGAAGTAAGAGAATTCCAGTCACCAGGCTTTGGAACAGAAAGCAAGTGTGAAATCACCTACAGGTTTTTTTCTGATGTGCATCATGCCAGCATATTCTTTGTGATTTACAAGTCCAGAGAGAGTTTTCCTTGTTTATGGGGTTTTTTTCAGTTTGTTCTGACATAAGAGAGGAGTTAAGCTGTCACATTACAGGAACAGAAAAAAGCCTCACATGATTTACAAAACAATCCAAATAAAACAGTATGCCTATTAATCACAGCTCTTAAAAAATGTTGTTCTGTACTTCAAAGACTGTTGAAAAAAATAAATTAACTTAATAAAATGTTTTAAATTTTTGTGACAAATTGTTGGGGAACATCTGTTTTAACATCTTCTAGCAGTAATGCTTTACATATTTTTCCAGTATTTCCTCCAAAGGTTTAAATGTGCTTTGCAAATAGCTGCTTAAGGAGTTAATGAATGAATATTGCGTAGATTTTCTTTCTGTCTTTGTAATTTTTTAAAAGATCCATGATATTTAAAAAAAATTCAGCTTTCTTTTGCTCAGCATGGAATGTTTTCAGAGCCCCAGCTTTCATTTGTTAAAAAACAAGAAGGTTTAGGGGTTGTGTTGTTAAGGTAGTAGAGAAAATGAGATTTAAGTCTATAAATGTTACTGATTTCATTACTTTTGTCTCAACCCCTATGCACAAACTTTTCAAATGGCATTTCTCCAGGTCAATTTAACACGTGTGTTCTTCTCTTAGTCTAACAACTTGTTCCTGACCATGAAATAAAACATTTCTTGTTTTACACAAAATGAATTTATTGACCCTCAACAGAATGGGCAACTCTGTCTAGTTAGTAGCAAAGAAAGAGAGATTCCCTTCACATGAACTTCTTCATCTTACCAGTTACCCTTAAGTACCAGATTTTCCTCCTACTAATTACAGGAGTATGCTTCCCTGAAGTGGGATACTGTTATGGTTCTTTCAGCTAAATGGACTTTATTATGAAGGGAAAAACCAATAAAATCATATATAAAACTCTAAACTTAGGCTTGGTTTTACATCCTCTGTACAAAAGGCCTTTAAAGCATAGGCTTCTGTGTACAGTATTCAACATAGGCTGAGTTTGTGACTGTCTCTGGGTTTAAATTTAGTGATTAGAGATGAAATCTAGGCAAGCTCTCAGATGGTTCATAAAATAAGCAGACAGATAAAATGCATTGGAATATTGTCTTTTTTTTTTTCCCCTGTGTATCTATCTGAATTATTTCTTATATTCCTCCATAGTATGTGAACAAGATGAAAAATATGAAGTAACATTAAAGATCTGACATATTATAAGATTTCATAGATTTGGTGAGCAGAATATTGAAAGTCTTTTGCCCTTGATCCATCCCCAGTCTCATCAGTGAAGGACTAGAATGTTCTTCAAGATAACAAGATACCTTTTTTTTGTAGTTCAGTATTCAAATATGCCGGAAGAAAGATATTGGTTGAATATTCCTTTTTAGATTGCCTTTTTACCCTGTATATCTGTAGTTTTGGTATCAAAATCTTTAGTGAATGTTTGTAAATAGATATTGCTTGGAGACAGGGTTGAGTTGTAAAATAAGTCATACTTTATGGGACTACTTCAGAAAAACAGAACTAATGTAAATTTAAAAATTTGTTAAGAGGTTGTTGCACTAAAGCCTATCTCAATGAGAAATGAGTTTAATTTAGAATTTAAGAATAATCTGATTTTAAAGCAAAACTGTTCTCACAGTAAAAATGATAGTGCTAAAGTCATCTTTTAGCATCCCATTTCAATAAATCAGTGCAATGCCTGTAAGAACTAGATCTTCATTAAGTCCTTGTACTTTCTAGTAGTTTCAGTCCAGAAGGTTCTTTAATAATTATAATTCCTTATAACTTCTGAAAGACAAAGTTCTTGTTGACAAGAACTCTTTCCTATTCCCATCAAAACATTAATTTTTCTAGTCTCTGTGTCCAAATGCCCCATTGCAAGCCCTGGTTTTGGAGAACCAAATGGAATGCTGAGGCCATCCAGCAGCTTATAAATGAACATTTAGAGTATAATAGTGCTTACTTTTATCTAGAATTCCTGGAATTTCCTATGCCTCCAATTCAAACACTTCAGTCCCCTAGTGAACTTAACTAATGCAGTTTGTAAATACAGAAAGATTGTCACCAGCCATATACAGTGAGGAAGACAATGTTGAGTGTTGAAAATAAACTTGTGCAGTGGGTATTGCTTGTATCCATTTGTAGCATTCCCCTCCTTGAGAGGGAAGGAACTGATAAAATACACAGCAATAATGTGCTTGGGGATTCTCAGCTGTTCCTCAATATAGACAATTTTATTATCAGCTCTAAAACAGAAAAAGCCTTTAATTGTCCTCCTAAAGGAAACAGCTTTTGTATGTCTCTGTATGTCATTCCATTTCTGCAGTGATTGCTCTCTCTGTAATATTAATAATTTGTGCTCTGAATGATTCTCTCCTACAAGAACAGCATCCACACTCCTCAGATGAAATGCACAGCCTGTTTCAGTTCATCTTTCAGCACTCATTTTCATGTAGATGCCTCGAACTTGTCATCATGAGTGAAATAAATATACATTCTTTGGCTTTTAACTAAAGTTTTATTGTGGAATTTCAACTCCTGTGCCCTTGACAGCTTCCCTAGCTAGCCCCATGGTTTCAGTATTATCAGTCTTTTCTGTATTCCTGCATTTTATTTCTTGAATTTCATTTTTATATTTAGTTAGTTTGTGTCTTCCAATTTTTTAAATTAATTCAGTGTGTCTGGCAATGTCAGTATGAACCTTTCTGTTGGCTGCAGTGGGCACTGCATTGGCACCTTTCTAACATTCATATGGTGTAACTAGTCTGCTGTGGCATTTTCCACTGGTGTAGTATTATCAGAATTATTGACTTGTTTCTTCTAGGTCCTAAGGACAAGCATGGATAAAGTATAAATAGAGCTTCAATCAGGTTTTCCTCCTTTTTGTATGAGTAAATAGTTTTTATGATAACAAACTCTATCCGTGAAACAAACTAAGAGTCTAAGAGTCAATTCAAAAGGACATTAGGGAACATGTCATGCCACAATTTATATCCAAATAGCTAAATATATCTTTTCCTATAGCCTATGCTATTCTCAAACAGTTCTCAGATGTTGCCTGAGAGAGTGCTTTTTTGAATGGAAAAAAATGCCAGGAGAATTTTTTGTAAATAAAAAAATTAAGAGTTTTATGTTTGGTCCATAATAACAGCTCTCAAACAAAGAAGGTAAATTCATCCATAGAATATCCTGAGTTGGAAGGGACACAAAAGGGCATCGAGTCCAAATCCAGGCTCTGCTCAGGACAATCCCAATGGTAAATGAAATCCACAATCAAACTATATCCTTCTGTAAGGCACTGGAGAATTTAAAGGATAATCAAGAAATCTTGAGTTTTGAGTAGCCATTGATGTTTAGAATTTGTGCACACTTTTATGAAGACAGTGGACAGGTATTTTGCCCATTTAGTTACCATAAAGCAAGGGTCTCTCCTGGGCTTTACATCAGAATAAACTAATCCTTTATTATCTAGAACAGTAGAGGTTGTGTTTCCTGACTGCAATACTAAAGCAGTTGGAGCTCTTGCTGGAATGTGGGATTCTTAAAATCAATATCCTTTTCCAGCCTGCTAGGATTCAAACCCACAGAAGTATACCCAGGTGCTCAGACTATGACAAAAATAGTGGGTGAAGAAGATCACCCACTGAATCACACAATTTATGGTGTAAGGGACCTCTGGAGCTCATCCAGTCTGATCCCTTGCTCAAAGCATTTAGATCAGATTTCTCAGTGCTGTTTTCAGAACATGTCCAAGATGGAGACTCTACAATCTTTCTGGATGAACTTCCCCAATATTTAATAGAAAAACAAGTTTTCTAATATCTAGACAGATCTTTCCATGTTCCTAACTTGTGTCTCTTGACTCACCTTCACTGTGAATTTGGGAGAGTTTGTCTTCACATTAGTCCTGTCCTTTACTCAGAAACTTGCAGGCAACAGTAAGATCTTCCCTTAATTTTCTTTTGAGGTTGAGCAGGCTCAGTTTCTCAGTCTCTGCTCATGGGCCCTGTTGTGTCACCTACTGGCTAAATGCCCTCACTGGATTTTGCTGCTGAGTGTCAATGTCCTTGTGCTGAGCAGCCTCCCACCAGACACAGCACTCCAGGTGTGGTCTCACAGCTCTTGTAGTTGGTAAGGACATGAAATTTAGTCTGTATTTAGGTGTAGAGCTTGCATTTCAGAAGTCCCAATATTTTGAAACTTCATAGATCAATGGCAGTAGTAAACCAATTTCTCTTCTATGAAGCATAATTTTCCACAAACATATTGAAAACTACCATTATTGGGATGTCTGGTTTGTTTTCTGAGAGTCAGAAGAGTAACATTGCTAAATGGGTTTAATCTGTTTTTTAATATCTCTAAGGATGCTTAGAAATTGTCTGATTGCCTCTGTCCACATCTTGGAAAATGGAAAAGTGGCTGTCTTCTCATTTGTAAAATGGTTGATAATACAGAGCATCTGTTGAAATAATAACTCTAACATTTCAAGGATGCTGGTATGGCAGAAATAAATACCTCTTAAAGTATTCATAAAGGAGTCTCTGAGCTGTCTTACAATGTAAGACTATGACCATATCCACTTTGAACTGCTATAAAGAAGTGCATAGGGTGCTTGAGAAGGGTCAGATCCTACAGCATATTTTAGCCTCACTACTGATTTCTACTCTGTTGGTTTTACAGAAATTGACTAAAGTAATTGTTTTCTAATTTTTTTGATAGACTTAAGGAATATTTGCAGTGTTGCTCAAGAGGTCTGTATCAGCTAGTCCATGAATAATACTAAAGAGGTCAGGTACTTATACTTTTTCCTTCAGATTTTTCTGTAGCCTGAACAAAACCCAGAGATAACACCACTTCCAATAAATAAGAACTTCTCTATATTCCAAGACCTGTCTGCATTTCATGTTTTTGGTTTTTTTTCAGAAAAGATTTAACCATGTTGGAATTTTATTGTGTTAGACTACTAGTCTGTAAATGAAAAAAACATTCACTTTTGTACTGCGAGTTAAAAAATAATTAAACAATTAAATAGTTAAATAATTGTTGTGTATAGCTGTAGCTCTTTACTCCTCTGAGTTTGCCATGATACAGAACTGAGCTGTGTGTTGCAGATCCCAGTGTTACACGTGTCAGACCTTCTGCCTTTGCTTTCTAAGTAAATCACACAATAAAATAAGAAGAGCTTCCATGTGCCCTTCCTGCTCAGTCTGTCAGCAAATAAGGATGGGGGAACTCATTTCAGAAAGGCAGCTTTTGAAGATGTTTAGAAAAGAAAGGGGGAGGCTAAGATCAAAGGACCCCAGAACCTGTTCTGTGCAGTCAGTAAGTATTGTTCTTGCACATCTGGGTCGGTTCAGAATGTTTTCTTAGAGGCAATGAGAGCTTTTTACATACTACATTCTCTTGAATTTATGATGTGAATTCAATGTTATATTGAAGTTAATTGGTAGTGACCTTAAACATACACAGTCTTAGACAAAAACTATGCTAGGCTCAAGTAAAGGTCACAAGATGTAGCTATAATTTGAAGCAATAAAGATATCCAAAGGGCATGCAGAGCAAATACAAGAAAAAGAGCTGTGTAAGAAACCTAAATGAGTCTGATGAAGAAAATGCACAAGAGAGACATTCAAGCCTCCTCCTTCCCCCCCTGTTTTTTGTAGTAATGCCATGTGGCAGTAATTTGACTTTTTCATAGCAGCCCAAATATAATTAAACTCTTAAAGAAACATGTTTCCTCTAGTTATTTCATCCAACAGACCTGAATCACCCAAAATCATCCAAAGTTTTTCCCACTAGTGCTCCATTGCCAAGGAACACTAAGCCTTTTTCTTGTAATTTTCTTCCCGAATAAAAAACAACCTTTGACAGGTTTATATTTTCATGGGTGAAAGAAACAAGCAATATAATCAGCAAATCAGCATGTCCAGATAAAGCACTCAAAAATACCAGCAGTGTGTTGTCCTGTGAGCATCACTGAATACAAAACTTCCTTCATTCAGGACCTTCTTCTGCCCAGAATGAAGATACTGCAGCATGTTCTGAATGTCCACAGTCACTGTCTGGGCCAGCAAATGGATCTGTCCCACATCTGGCAGCCACTGCAAAGCAATGGACCTTCCTACCCTTCTGTCCCAGTTAAGCAGAGCCCATCCAGCCTCTCTTTTTCATTCTCAACCAAATAAATTTGATTTCATTTTAGCTGCAATGTTAAAGATCAGTTGATTCTTTGGGCAAGTATAAAACCTCTCTGAATAAATCACTGGATTTTGCTGAGGCTCAAGAAGCACCTAGGTTCCCTTGAGTTCAATTATTTAGGTAATGCAGCACTGGGATTTTACAAGTTGATAGATATTGGACCAAATTATATACATCTATAAAATAGATGTAAAGGAAGAGAAGTCTGGTTTTTGCTACATTCTCAGGTCAAATATTTCAAGCCAGGAATTTCATCTGAGTGTTCAAACTGCTAAAAATTAGATTTGTGGCATTGACTTTGATGGGAAATAGTTTTACAACTTCAGGATTTGTTCCTATAGCTGATGCTTCTCCAGGAAAAGTAAAAATTTTGCAATCACAGGAATAATGTTACATTTCTTAACTTTCTGCATTTTCTCCTTCATGGACCCTTCAGAGGGTGTCTATTTCTTTGAAAATGGAAGAACTTTATAAATATACAAATCCTCTGTGCAAGTTTAATTTTTCCTGCACTAGTCCCAGATCTACCTCCCTCCACCAAACTGCTTTTTATGGCTCTGTAAAACTTGCTTTGTCTTTTCAACCTTAAACAGCAGAGGGCAACCTGAGAATGACTATTCCAACTGTTCCTACAGCTTAAGATGCTGAAAATACAGTGGTTTAAAAGTTGTTACCACTTAATGGTATGTTAAATATATGTCAAATAACTACAGTATTCAGTATTGATTGTGAATATGCCAAATTTGTTATATTTTTTAGAGCAAACTGACATTTCATTCTACATCAATTGATTATGTGGCCTCAATAAGTCATGATCATGCTCAGCCTAGTCTGTCATTTGCAGAATAAAATTTTCAGTTAGGTGGAAGAACTGGGTAAAAGAGATGGAGAAATGCCACCCTGGAAAGCAAAAAACCTTACTGAAATATTCTTAAGTTAAAAATGAATAAACCAGTGTAATCTATAAAGCTATTACAGATTTAATAAACATTTACTGACTTATAATACTATGTTTAGTTCTACAGACCTGAGTAAAAATTCTGTATTTCTTTCTAATTAAAGTTCTTGAAATACCATCCTCAGTTTAAGGGACTTGAACAACCTTTGTCTAAACTTACTTGGAAGTGTTATTAGACTAGATTAAATTAAGTGGAGGAAGTAAGAACAAAATTTAGAGACATTGAGACACCAGAAGACATGAAAAAAGAACCCAAGAGAAAAGTACCTATATAATATTAAATACCATGAGTGTTTGACAGCAGTGGTTGCTTTGTTGCTGATAAATATTGATCATAAATATTGCAGCAAATTTACTTAAGAGCCATCCTTTAGATATTGGAAATTATCTTCTTACCACTGTATTATAGCTTATTTATAATCAGCTGTCTTTCATTTCCTTAAGGAAAGCTTTGAATTGTCAAACATGTTAAACATGTAGAAAGAATATTTGCTGCTATTGTTTCCCTTGGGACCCTGCATGCTTTCCTTCCAAGCTCCTCATAGGGCTCATTCTTTAACCCTATTTCTATTTTCCCCTCCTGTGAATCTTCTTTGCAAAAAACTCCAGCTAGGAGATGATGCCAATGACTCACAGGTTTTGTCCTTCACTCAAAGGACTGAGTGAGTGTAAATTTAATTTGAATTAAATTAAAACTCTTTTCCAGCACTCTCAGTACTACTCAATACCAGAGCAAGCTCAGAATACCCAAAACAATTCTTAACCATTCCCCTTCAGTTTTCTTTGTTACATTTGCATGATATCATCACTGTCCTTCCTGGGCCTGATGCCTGCAAGACAGAGATTGTGTGAACCTCAGACTTCTTTGTAGAGCTTCAGGTTCCATTTCTGTGAAGAATCTTCTGTTTTCATCCATGTGAAAACAAATCTCAAGTTTTAACTCTCACAGCTTTGAAACATTTGATTTATACCCATTTAAGATGCTGTTGATGTGCAGAACTTGTGCCCTAATACATTTCACACCTTCATATTGTAGAGTTTCCTATTTTTCCCAGCAACAAAAGACAAACTGCCTGTTTTCCATTGCAGGGAACATTTTGCATTCCTTAATATCTCTTCAATAATGCGAAGCTTCTGAACTCATGTCTTTTCTGCCAGTGTCTCTCCTCATCTACTCATTGCTACACATTTTTAAGCCAAGAATTTTTTATGCCATGTGCTCTAAATATTAGAAGTTAACTCTCCACTTAGAACCATTTGTGTTTCTTAATGCTCATAAAAGCCTAGTAGAAGGTATTAAACCTTAAACTTCACTTTTAACCTTGTTTTTCCCCCTTTTTTTTTTTTTTCAAAGCATGATCAATTTTCATCAGAATTGGATTAATCATAGAAATCAAGTCATTATACCCAGGTGCTCTGTCCTGAGCAAGGAGTTAGTAGAACGTGGGAAAGAGTTGGATGAAGCCCTTCCATTTCTTTGCCTTGGTTTTGAGGTTGAGCCTTTGCAGTTTCAAGGGATCTGTATCTCCCAAGCTCCTCCATTCAGCTTGGCTTGCAGACCAAGTCCCTTTTTTTCTTCATGGAGAAATTGAAATTCTGGGATTCGCTCTGCATCAGAATTGCCATACATTTCAGTTCTTTGCTGACTCTCCTTGCCTCTCTCAGCATATTTCTGAGAGCATCATAACTGTTTCTGTGTAACAGTTTCTGTTTCTGTAGAAAAAACTTTTAAGAACATACCAGTTCTAAGTACACAGTCATGCAACAAACATCTTGTAAAGGGAAGGAATGAGTGATGAACCCACTAGATAGGTTTCCTGACCTGGCTAGTCTCACAGAACTCAGTATCATCACCCTTTTTTATCCTTCTTTTACTTTTCTGTACATTCATGTCTCTTTAGTGCTGTCTTGTAGGCTGCTAGGGCTTCATGGTAAGGACATCATGAAGAGATTATGTGAGCATATTTGGGTGACTGAGAGCAAACAATGATATTTTGTATTCATTATTTCACAGGACAAAAAGTGAGACTCTTTGTCATATGAAATCTGAATGTACTCCAGAGGTCTAGTTCTTGGTTTGTTTTCTTTTTTTATCCAGTGATATGAGATACTGGACAGACATCACTTTTCATAAAAGTCTACTAAATGTTTGCATTTCTTAGATGTCCTTCTTAATATAATATTGGCAAAACCTATCAACATTTTGTGAAAATATTGGCAAGGCTTCCATTGGCACAAGTATTAAAACAATATTACTTAGAAAGAAAGCAAAACTTAGTGAGGGATTAACATGAGAGATTAAAATAACTTTTTGCTTTCATTTGTTGAAGGTGCAGTCATTATGACCACCAAGAATTTTTCCATCCACTTTAAAACTGTATTTAAAGTGAGCTATTCCAGAGCTTTTTGGCACAGAGCTACAATGCATCATGGATTTTGAGTTGGTGTAAACCAGCAAAGCTGGTCTGACCACAGCTAATCTGTTGTTGTGCCACTTTGTTTATTCTAGCTGAGGCACTGGCACTCTTGTCTATATTGTGTATGGCTGGCACCAATTTTCTGATGGGAAATCACTAGCTGCTATGTCTGGCTGACTTTAGCACAACTTACTCGAGTTCAGTCTGCCTTGCCTGCAGGTCTTGTTTCTACACAGGCTTCTACACCGTTTTTTTCTCAATTTCTGAGCCATATATCTTAGTGGTGACTGCTCTGAGTTGCGATCCACTGTGATGTAAAAAGGCACCACACTATGCAATAACTTTTTGCACAATAAATTTCTGCTCCTTACTCCTAACCCAGCCCCAGTGCTGACAGGGATCTGACAGGCTGTCCTTTTCTCCAGCAGCTCCATCTGTCTTGCCTTGGATGCCCATGGGGGCTACTCTGGCTGCAGCCCTGAGAACCAAAACTGGTGGTGACAGAGCTCAGCCAGTCTGCAATCCAAGCTGGACCCTGGGGCTTCCCCTGCTGCACAGTTCTGGTTGCACCAAAATTATGCCCTCACCTGTAAAAAATTCTGTTTCAGGCTTAGTATTTGTACCCCTGTCATTATTAAAAATTAGCTTTGAAATTAAGTTTCACTATTCTTTAAGATGTGTTCTGAAAGAAACAAAGTATTTTCAGGACAAGCATTTAAGAGTACAAATTTTCAAAAAGCAATGACTGTAGCCCTATGTCAGAGAGAAAAAGGGTACTGTTAAAGACAGACTTGGATGGATGATGCATTGAACCCTTATTCAGAATGATCACATTTTGGCCAGTTGAAGAAAAGCTTATTTATTTTTATAGGACACGAAAAACACAAAAAAATTTAATGAAAATCTGTGTGTAGTCTTAATTCACTGGCACCTTCATGTAAATATTTAGTTTTCTAGGAGTATTGCAATATAAAAATTTAATAAAATTCAATAATAGTAACATACTAATGCCAAAAACTGGGATAAAATAACTTCTTTCTGAAATTCTAGTAGTTTAAGTTTTATTAAAAACACTTTTTCCTTCTATATTTATACATTCATGTACTAAAAAGCTCAAATAGTTTTTTCTTTGTATTTATATATGTTCAAGGCCCAGATACAATGTGGGTGGGCATAATGTGGCCATTAATATTTTGCTTGCTACTTGACAATGTGCCTTGCTCACAGCTTGGGAGGCTGGACTACTATCGACTCAATTCAGTTTTTATTTCATAGGACAACTTATTTTGTAATATATCCTTTTATTAACTGCAACTCTTTATCACAGTGTATTGAGCATCCAATTTTTCAAGAAGAGCTGAGCTAACAGCATTGATTTATGGGCTTGAGTCAAACCTGGCTGCAGACAGAGGGGTGAGTAGTCAGTGTAAAGAAATCCATTTCAAGGCAACAAGAGTGGAAGTGAACCATGAAATAAATCCCTTGTACCATCAGCTTACAATGTCAGAAGAGAAGTTGGCATGTTGTGACACATATTATGGTGATCAAAAGAAAGTTTTTAGTACATTTGTTTGTGCTTACTATGCCTTCTGTTTTGTAGCTCTTCCAGAGTTAAAGATTTCTGTTTGTGTATTGGGACTATGGGTTGAAAAAGTTTTATTTTGCCTGACATTTCACAACACTTTCTTGCAAGTTAACAAGTGAAAAGCTCCTGCAGATGAGAGGCAGTCACATCACTGAACCTCAGCCTCAGAGTATTGGAACCCTTTCATTTACCAAGCTTGATGTGCCCAGGTGTGTGCTGTACACCTTGTCTGCCCCATACACCCTTGTTTCTGCAGCAGAAAACTCAGGCTGATTACTGGAAGAAGATGCATTTTCCTTTGTCCAGATCCTTGGTACAGATGTTTAGAAATCCACAACCCTTGTGTGCCTGTTGTCTAATCTAGGCATACCTTTTGTAATTTTATCTAGTCACAGTTCACATACAGATAACAGTCTACATTTACTACCTACTGGAGCATCAGTGGTGCTCCCTTCACTACAGTATTCTTCAAAAATTTCAGAAAGTCCTTCACAAGGGCTCATATTCATGGTATAGGAGTTCATCAGCAGAAAATAGTCCAATGCAGTATGTCTATTCTGTGTGCATGACTGACTGTTTATGATAATTCCAGAATCCTTGGTTGTATTTCATGGGATGTGTTTGGAATAGAAAAATCTATTAGATCAGTGCATTGCTTAACTTTTCTTTTCCTAGGTCCCAGGGTTTCTATGGGCTTTTTTACTTCTGAGGGGTTTGATTAGAACAAATTCACAGTAGGATGATTCTCTAGTTAAGTCTACATATTTCTACTGAAAATTTTTCACATGGTGTCCCAAACAAAATTTTAAAAAGTCTAAATGACATTGGGCTAGATAAAAATGTGTGTTCTGCACTCTTCTTACTGCCACATAACAAAGTAACATCAACATGTTGCTGTGTATTGTCAAAATTGTGTCAAAGTTGGGCGAGTGCATGAGCATCATCTGGCCCCATGCGTGTTGTTGTCATCCCTCCAATTTACAAAAGTTCCTGTCTGAATCACCTCTTCCCTGGAGAGCAAAACTCTGCAGGTCTGACTTGCCTGCCTTGGTTGCACTGGTGAAGTCTTCACATTGGCATCAGAAAAATGTGGATGTTGAATAAGAGAAAACCTTAACCACACCAATGAAAAGATCTTCCACTTGGCCCCTAGCCTGAAACTGTGATAATTTCAAAGAGTGTGGAAACAGAGCTGCAGTGGCTTATAATCTTCAATTTAGTAAAATAGGTTTAATTAGAAGTCAGCTCTGAGGTCTCTCTGTATGAAACTTAGTAAAACCATGTGACACTTAAGTCAGAGTGTGACCTCATTCTATTAGAAAGACACTTATATTGGTTTCATTGTCTGTAAATAAAGTCTCTCAATCATTTTCCTAGTCTATGTAACCTGAAATCTTGGAAGAAAAAAAAAAAATTTCTTTTAATCAGCATTGTTCTTACTAGTTATCAGGATCAAGCCCAGATGATGGTGATAATGATTACTACTACTACTACTACTACTACTACTACTACTACTACTACTAGTTATTTTTAGCTGGCTGAATTTCTTGCATTGCACTTTGAGATAAAAGCTGTAAACTTCCCACTGTATGTAATAAGGACATAATTTCAGGTTGAAGTGGCACAGTGGGCTTTGCACTGGTCTTTGATGTCTGGAGAGTGGAACTCACATTCTGCCTTTGATCTCAAGTGAAAATAAGTTTGGTGAGTCTCATTTTAGCCTCTTCTCTGCAGTATAAGTGCTCCCACAGTTCAGTACAATTGGCATTCTCTGTGTAAGAGAGGCCCTAGAAATGGGGTGTTGTGGGGTCAGTGCTGACATTTGCTGGCAAAGCTGAATGGAGGTGCTTGCAGAGCAACTTGTGTGGTGCCTGGTTTATATTTAGCATTGCAGCACAAAATACATTTGCGTTGTCAATATAAAATAATGCAGTTCCAAAGCAGCTTGCAGGTGGACATCTTAGTTCATCCATATAAAATACTTTATTATATTATCTTATTTAAAAGACTTCTTTCTCTTCACTTGACATGCAGGTTTTTAAAATCTCTCCATCCATGCTCACTCTAACAGTGACCCTTTGGTAAACCCCTTAAAGCCTGCCAAGACCACACACACTCCATAGTTCTACCTAAAGACAAATACTGTGAAACATGATTAATTCTGAATATTCAGTCCTTATTTTAGCTTTGCTTTTACCTATTTTTTTTCCCAATCTATTCTTCAAAAGCCTTACTCTGTCACAGTCCAGCCTCTGAACCTAGTTATTCTTCAGCATGTCACTGAAGATCTGCTACCTATCCAAGCAATCTTTGGATAAAGAAGGTTTATTGCTTATCTATATAAAAGCACATGGTATAATTTGACCCTGTTTTTACAAGCTATGGTGGTACATTAAAGAAAAAAAATACAAATACATAAGTGCAATATAACACAGTTAAAATGTAGCAATGCCTTGAGACTCACTGCAGAGCTTGGCAATGCAGAAAATTAAATATGGGGAAGAGTTTTGTGTGTGCATATTTCACAGTTCGTTTTGTTGTTTGCTGTGGTTCAAAGGAGTTAACAAAAAATGTAAGTAAAGAAGCAATAATGAAGACCTTATTTTTTGTTTAACAGGCCAAAATCCAATTTAACTCCAATTTGTGTATGATTTTCCCTCTCATGAGGAAAAATCCCTCCCTCACTGTTACCTTTGTAATTCTTTGTATTGTTCAAAAAAATGTTGAATACTTCAGAATGTGTTATGAAATGAAGACATTAAACACAACTTCAAACTGTGCCTCCTCCAATATACTGCTGAGTTTCTTGTCATGCTTTTATATTTTATATTTTATGCTTTTATATTTTATCTTTTTTTTTTTTTTTTTTTTTTTTAATAAACTGAGAAAGTGGATAAAACTGAGGAACTTCCAGATCAAAACCTTGAAGTTCATCTTCCCCGTTTTCTTATTTTTAATAGGTGCCAATTAATAGTTGCTTGCACTGGTTAAGGAAAAGGGGCTAAAAGATAAGCTGAATATGTTCAGGCAACCAACAGCTGGAGACTTCTTGAGCCAGAGGCTGTGTTGGCCATGTTGATGCTTAAAGACCCTTCTTGAGGTCTGCCTGAATTCCTGGCTCACAGCATCATGTGTTGACCCAGCCACTTTGGAGGAGAAAATACTGAGTGCTTTTTTATAACTTTGATGATTTTTTTTTCTGTTCTGGACACAGCAGGATTGCAAGAACAGGGAATGGGTGTTTTGCTAACCTCATAAGATCAGGAATCAGATCCCAGCAAGCTTTCTCAGGACCATGATATCATTACATTGGTGTCTGATACCTTTTTGTCCCATTCTCACTGGTGCTTCTTGCCTTTCTTTTATAGACATACAGTTCTTCACAAAAGAATATCCAATGATTCTTCCAATCACCTATCCCTCATGTTACTTGGATTTTGTGCCATGAGATTTTCTTCTAGTGGGGCAACTAAATTTTTCATCTCTCTAGTTCCACATGAAACCACAGCTGCTCCTCCCAGGTCAGATGAAATGCAAATGAAAGTCAGCAATTTTATTCATGATAATCAAATTTGACCCAAACCTCCAATATTTGGAACAGTCTATTTGTCACTTGTGCTTAAAAAATTATTTGTTTGCACATAGTAAAGCAGCAACAGCAACCTGCCAGAAGGCAGGAAAATAAACAGCCATGCCTCATCCCTTCATCTTAACACACAAGCAGCATGTCAAATGAAGATAAAAATCTGAGGGCTTAACTCTGTCAATAACAGTTTCTGTAAAATTCTTTCCAGGCAGGAACTTTTCCATTCATTATAAACATCTGCTGAGGAAACCACATTCATTTCCTAAGGAAAAAGATGTGCAGGCATTCACCTTTTACACTTGCTAATGTTTGTATGACTTTCAACCAAAAAGTCTGTTTATATTAATAAAAGGGTTTTTAAAATTAATCATAAAACCAAGTATCATGCTGATTTTGTAGCACTTGTTTAGAGCAATGTAAATGTTTAAGTAATTTAATTAAATCTATTAAACCTTTCCAAATCATGTGTCTACCTATTAGCAGTTAATTATAAACCACTCCATGCTTTTCTAATGTCATTAAAACTAATTTCAAGGAGTTATTCTTGTAGAATGGGGAAGGCATCTACCAAGGTTTGAAGGTTAATCTACTGCTTGACATATTTTAGAAATATAATCTCTGTCTCTGAATGTCTAGGACAGAAATTATGAACAAATAATCACCAAAACAATACCTGAACAGCAAAGTGCTTCTGCTTCAGATAGGTTCAAACCTTTCTCACCTTTGCTGTGTAGATATGCCTGAAGTTGGCACAGAGTCTCTGGATCTTGGTAATTATTTCTTCCTGGGAAATTAAGCTTCACTTGTCCACATTGAGGAATGTGAGACAATTTAATAGATCCTTTGACTCTCTTGTGGGCTACTGGCTTCGTGCATCCCAGTGTGAGCACCAGGAAGAATGGCTGGGCCTTCTCTTCCCCTGAATTTTTGGGATCTGTTGGACCTGAGCCTTCAGATCCCTTCAGCTCTGCAGGACATCAGCAGTGGGACTGCCACAAAGGGAAGACTGGCCCATGGACAGACATTGGTGGGTATGGGTAACTGCAGGAAAGTTTTATCATGACAAATCATGCACAAACAGGCTGTTTCAGGACATCACACCACCTTGGAGCCAACAAACTTTCATGAGAAGATGGACATATTTGTTTGTTGAATATCAGATCTGTTCATCTTCCATACCAGAGCTATCTCCTCTGATGCACCATTTGTATCAGTCTTGGAACAGGGTGAAAGCTGAGGACTCTGATTAGTCCTCAATTCCCTCCTCTTTCCTCAGAGCAGATAGCAGGCTGGCAATACCACATGAGTATGAGATTTGGGAATAATCAATGTATTTATGAGTTGCATCTCTGAGAAAATTGAACAAACTTTTTTTTTTTTTCTTTTTTTTCACCCCAATTTGTGGATTTTTACCACTTTGAAATTTACCTGAATGTCTCTTGTCTCAGGGTTTTAGCTGTGGAATTGATATATACTGATATATATATATATATATATATATATATATATACACACTAATATACTGATGAGTGTTGATTCTTACAGACTGTCTGAATTCACAAGGATTATGGTGCCAGGGAAGAAAAGACTAGGAAACAAAGGAGAACCTGTCAGCCTGCTGGAAGGAGACTCTGCTAATCCTCTTTGGGGATATCCATGCTGCTTTTCAAATAACTTGTTTGTGGTAAAAGTGATTTTGTTGAAGATATATATAAGGCATTTTCTCATAAGCAGTGGGTCCACTGAGACATGGAGACATAGGAACTAGCCAAATAAATATTAAGGAAGGAGCACTAGCTAGACAAAGCTGAGAGATAATGTAGAGGACAGATGACCTGGTAGCTTTAGTGTTGATATAAATTTGCAAAAGTCACTTCCCTGCTCTGTCGAAAATTCCCTGTGTGACCACATGCAAACTGCCAAAGCCAGGTATTACAAGGAGATTATGGTTTACAGCTTAACCTTAGGAAAACACTGTCTGTCTGCAAATTTCACAAGAAATTAAGTACCTAATTAAGAGCAGTTGTCTAAATACCTTTGTGAACATTGCCTCCAGCATATTTGTGCTCTGCTGCTGAATGCACTTTTTCTCAGAGGCATTTCAGGAATAAAGACCTTAAAGAGTAGGCTGACAGGGAAACCTGTTTTGGGCACACCTGTCTCAAGATGAAATGATGCACTAGATGTGCTTATTTTTCTCTGTGGACTATAATGACAGACTGTAAATGTCACACTACCATGTGTATTAAACACATGCCAATGTTATGGCACATAAATACTGCTTTTTGTGGTTGGAAAGCTCCCAGAGGTTAGTATTATGACTTTATTTTCTGAAGAAGGGTAGTGAATAGAAACTTGTGGCATTTACACACTGAAGTAATCTCTGTGGAGTCCAAAGACATAGCTCACAAAAGTCACAAAAAACTTGTAGAATATCCTCATTTTAATAGTATTTAATTCTCACTTTTTGTCACTTGAGCATTAACCCTAAGTGAATGTGATATTCTAAGGAGAATCCTACCTGCTTGTTTTCTGCCATCATAAGTTGGATTTTTTTTATTGCCTGTTGTTACAAGCAGTGGGTGGCAAAATGTGTAGGCTGCAGTTTAATCCAAGTGATGATGAGACTGAGCTGGTGCTTTACTCCACTTTTTAGTTAGCTGCTTGTGTGGAATTGGTCTTGTTTTCTATATGCTATACACTGTCTTGACTTAAATGCACACAGTTCACTTCATGATGAGCCTGACAAGTTAAATTAAGATGGGAGTGTGTGGCTGTGCCAAGGCTGTTATTAGAACATTTATGTTGCCAGAGTGCAGTCTCATTCAAATTTAATACCCAGCAGACCCATCTCTGACAGACCCAATTTTACTGGTGTTTTAGATTGGTTTGTACAGTTGTCCTCATAACCAGGCCAGGTCATAGTTCCTTGACACAGATATACACTAAGCTTTGAGAGAAAAACCACTCATTATCTTTGAAAGGAATGTGAAGAGCCAAAGCAATAGAATAAACAATATTTCAAATATAACAATATTTAAAAATACTTTTTCTGGGTTTACATGTTTTTAAGTTACCTAATGGGCATACACTCATCCATTAGTCATGGATGGTTTGACTCTGACAGGCACATATGTGGGTTGTGTGTATATCTATATGAAAGATGGTAGATTAAATTTGCAAACTCACTGTTTCCCATTTCACTGGCCACATACAACTTTCTTAGGGGAACAGTGAACCCCTAGTTAGCTGATTGACAGGCTTGTAAATTCAGCCCTGGCTTTGGTAATGAAAGTATGCTCTGTGTAGTCCATACTATCAGGTTCTATATTTCAGTTTGCCAGCACTTCCTTAGAGTTGCATCAAATACAGAAATCTCCTTACAGGTTTGGCACTACAATTACCTACACCTCCAGGGCTTATAGACCTATGCTAAAAACAAGTATATGGAAAGACCTAATTCAGAAAGGGAAAATATTTGATAAACAACTAGATGTTGTTTAAGTCTAAATCACAATGGCACTTCTAAATGAACAGTTCCTTCTGAAATTTGGGCTAAAAATCCTAGAGCCTCAAGGTGTTTTGACTAACTCAATATCTTATCATTTTATATTTTGTTCTGAACATTGCAGTATAAAATTATTTAGATGTGGAGACCAAAGCTATCACTAAGGTATATTTGTGGTAACTGTTGAAATGTATAAGGTTTGCCTCATTTGTATAATTTAAAATGTATCTTGGGACAGTCAGCTGACCATTCTCTGCTTGTTCTAAGAAATTAGCAGGTACCAAAACATCTTGAACTCTTTGCATTCTCACATGTAAAACTGAGCAGAGTCAGTCACCTACTGAAAAATGTTGGTGAGTAGTAAAATTGAAGATGAAAAAGGTCTGGGAAGGCAAGGATAAAGACTGCAATAGCTTAAGTAGAAGGTACAAAGAAATGTGCATCAGAAAAGCAATGTAAAAACCAAAGTTATCAAGCAGTTTTTCAACATTTTGTAACCACAGTGCAGCATAAATTTCAGATTAACATTAAAGCAGCATTAAGGTACTTGACTAATCAATTTGGTCACTGCATAAGGGGAAAAGTAGAACATCTGAGTACTAACAATTCCTACTTATTTTTAGCCAAGTTTCTGGGTTTTTGTGAAGTAATCCTGTTTCTAGACACATGAAGGAAGAAGCATACCTTGTACTAACAATCAGGACGTATTGGCAAAAAATTCAGGTCCATGAAAGCAGTTATGAGAGAATTCGTTATACTTTCTTTTCCCTTGTAAACTTTTGTGGTCAGAGAGGATCTTTGTAGAAACCAGAGGAATTTTACAAAAAAACAGACACTTCTATTTCCCTAGTGTCTCACTCTTCAACGTGCCAAGAGGTTTTAAAAACATGTATATATTCTTTGCTTAAAATAACAGTGTTTATTTCACCCTTACAAATATGTGCCAACAGTTCCATCCTCTAAAAAGATCAGTGAAATCTTTAAGTTAGAATCAGTAGAAGTGTGTAGAAACTTGCTTGGATTAAATACTGTGGGGTTCTTTTACTTTCTTCTCCCCTCCCCACTTTTCTCTTCTTCTCTTTTTCAGAAGGGTAGCTCTGCACACAAGCTTTACTGAGAAAAGTGAAGTCTATATTAGCAGAAGTGAGAAGCAGTTACTGTGATGTCTTCTTCTACTGATTGTGCTAGTGATATATTTGCTGTCAGTGTATTTTGGCTAATGATCTGCCATAGCTGGAAGCATTCAGATCTTGGGCACTTGACACATTGCAGTAACAAAACATACACATATGTACAACATACGTGTACAAGCACTCACATATGAATATGCATGCATATATTCTCATGTGCATGCACACTGCAATGAGGACCAGGGCTCCTAAATCCTTTAAGATCTTTGTACAGATCATAAATCAACTTATTATGAGCTTTTCTACTTCAATGTTATGAAATGGAGCCAAAAGTTTTTAACATAATATGATGTGATTTATGCCAAACATGAAAAAGCATAAAAGAATGTTCAGCTGGGAGAGAATTCATGAGGGCCAAACAAGAAGTGTTTTCATACATCTGCTTGCATGTGTCAAGATGAATACAACAAATTAAAGGTCTGTTCAAGTGTAAGAAGGCAGTATTTTGCACATGTAAACATGGCATAACTTCTCTGTTAAATGATGATATTAAGGGGAAGAAGTAAACAGTGCAAATAATAAAGGTCTCAGAGATGATGAATGCAATCACAGTGGGCTAGAAACAACCATGGAATAATGCACAGTCTGCTGGACTCTGTCATGAGGTGTGCAGTGCTTGCTTCTGTCGGCTGGAGGAAGCTGCAAAAGGAAGGTTTGTGAAGGCTCTGCAGTGAGCAGAGGCAGATGAAGAGCAGCAGCAGGGAGGTGCCAAGTGTGAGCATAACAAGCCACCCTTTCCTGCATTACCAAAAGCTTTTGCCTCAAAGCAGGGGCTGTGATAGATAAGCACTTTAAACCTCCAATGAAAAAAAGTAGAAGTTTAAAGAACTGATTTCCTCAAGTCTGACAATAAATCAAGTGGAAGAACCTGGACTTCCTTACTGCTAAACTTACATTTACACTCCTCAAAGATAATACAAAAAACATCTGGATGCTTACATTCAAAGTGACTCCAAAACTCTTCAGTGTCAAATTACTGCATACTATGTCTGGATTTGGACATGCAAAGATAGCTCACAGCTAAGCTCATAGCTTATTCTTTCCTTCTTTGCATTTGTTCACCTTTAAACAGATAACTTCTTCAACTTTCAAAGAGAATCTTCTAATAAGAGGAAAGCAGATTAAAGGACATTTTCAGTGAAGTAGATATAAAAGAGGAAACACTGTGAAAAATGCTGAAAATTTAATGACAAATAATCTGAAAAAGTCAGGATCCAATAGTTCTAGAACATTTTCCAGAAATGTTTTCTCATGGTGTAAAAAATGCAAAAAAAAGTTGCTGAAATCTATTTATTTTACTGCAGAGTTTATTATTAGGAGGAAAATGTGAACAGTAGTAAAAAATAGTTTGTTTAGAGACAAGAGTGAGTGGAACATTATGGTACTTAAGGAGGAATGACTGTCTTCAGATCAGTGCCTTCTCTTGCCTTTTGAATATCAAGATCCACTCTTTAACTCTCCATAAGATGCAGAGGGAACTTTCTGCATCTTTTCCTCTTGTGTAAGTGCAGGCAGCTTATGGGCCTGTCACAGTGAAAGGAAAAGGAAAAGTAGCTGGTGTAGGGTACATCCATTTTCCCAATCACTATTCTTCATTATCATTAGAAAATCTCAAAGGGGAAGATGTTTTACTGTCAAAATAATGATAATGAAGAATAGTGATTGGGAAAAGGGGCACCGACTTTGAACTCAAAGGGGGTGGATTTAGTTTGGATATTAGGAGAAATTCTTTACTGTGAGGGTGGTGAGGCACAGGAACAGGCTGCCCAGAGAAGTTGTGGATGCCCCACCCCTGGAAGTGATCAAGGACAGTTTGGATGGAGCTTGGAACAATCTGGTCTAATGCAAGATGTCACTGCCCATGGCAGGGGATTTGGAGCTGAGTGATCTTTAAGGTCCTTTCCAACCCAAACTATTCTATGATTCATAAGAACAGAGAAAGGAACCTACAGGTAAGCCTTTAGGAGTGCATTGAAAGATTAGGCTTAAATATGGGTTCTTGTAACAACCAGAAGTTTGAGAATGTAGATAATATTTTTTTTTCTATAAGACTTTAGTGTTCACTTGAGGCTAAAAACATTAACTGGATTATCATTATTTAGTGGTTGAGAGTCTACTGATTTCAATAAATTGAATCCACTGGTTTTAGGAAAAATGTATGCCTCATTTATGGGTGGAAGGCTAAGACACAACATTTTAAAATGGCTTAACTCACACTTAAGGAGTAGGTGCAGAATCATTTATGAGAAGCTGTTTTAGAAGGCAGAGAGTCTCTTTATTTGTGTGCTTATGTCAAAGTCCTCTCAGGTTATTTTCTCAGTTCTCAAGGTAGATCTTCTACAGGGAAAACGAAAAGATAGCTCTGTGAAAAGACAAAAGATGGTTCATGAGCTTTTATGTTTCAAAGTGTCTGTAATGGATGATGACAGCTTTTCTTGTGGTTCTGTGCAATAGGAACAGGATTCACTTAAAAATTAGAGGACCTTGTGCATTCAGTCATTTCTTCCTGTTGAGGTCTTTCAGGTGTTCTAGGTTTAGTTGTGATAACACAGATTTTTAAAAAATCTTATTTGCTACAGCAAATAGAGGAGAGTACAAATAACCTGCACAATGCCTCTCCTGTCTTTAAAATTTAGAAATGAGTAAAAATACACTCCCTGTCTCCTCTGCTTCCGTGTTCAACAGTCCTATCTACATTCTCACACATGTTATCAATCACTCCACATCCATCTTAATAGAGTCAAACTTCACTCTCTTGCCTTTCAGCACCATGCATACTCTACATATTCCTGTAGGTCATCAACTTTCCTAACTATCTTGCAACTTAAACCTTCAGCTAAAATCCACTTAATTGAACAATGGCCCTAACAACCAAAACCAGGCACAATCTGTTAATGTGTTTCTCTTTTCAGTAGAAAACAATAAATGATATCAGGGTTGGACATACTTTTTGAAATGACCAGTAGAGATTATACTTGCTGAGGTCCAGAGGAGCTTTTTATAGTAGCTTTCTTGCCCATTTCTTCATCATGTCTGAACAGATTTAAATACAACATTGTGCCCGAAATATTTCAGGGACCTAAGGTCTCTTGTATAAAATGCTATTCCTTTTATTTCATTGTTCACAGCACATTACAAGCAACAGTGCCAGATGCCATGCTTGACAGGGAAAACTTTTTAAAAAGTGATTTGAGAGAGACCAACAACTGAAAATGTCTTTTTTTGTTGGTTTTTTTTTGTGAGTTGCCTTGAGAATATCCCCATGACCCCAGCAAGGCTCTTTTGTTTATGCTGCAAGAAGAAGTGCATCTTCTAGTGCATCCTTTTTGTACTATTGCTTGGATGAACTATTCCAGACAGACTTGGTTTCAAATGACTGAATCCCCATTTAAAGGAATAGTATCAGATGTGTGATGTGCAGGCACACACACAAGCTTGGTCTCAAGATTTGACTTGTTGTAATCCCAAGATTATACCTGCCTCAAAAATTAAAAGTTAAGACTCAGAACAAACTCTTTGCTGTATAAATGCAGCAGCTGTCTATTCACACCTTTCATGGGCTGCTTGGGCCACCCAGATGAAGCAGTCACAAATCAAAATGGAACTCCCATCATGCTGTTAAACACTCCCCAAAGATAAGAGCAGCAGGCTGTAACATCGATTATCTCACCCACAAGAGACAGCAGTGGGGTTTCAGAGTATCTTGTTCTTCTGACAGTTCGAGTTAAAATAAAACAGATTGAGGGAAAAAGAAGTTCAGATGTTAAAAAAAATAGTGAAATCTGTGTGGCTGTTGTACATAAAAGCAGAGTTGTACATGTGAGATAGCAAACTCAAACTGAAGTGTTTTAATGACTTCTTAATGACATGGCAAATGCATTTAGCTTTGGTGATGGGCTTCTACTTCAGTAGTAAGGAAAACCACTGAATTGTTTTTAGGGGCATTTGGGCTACACATGAGTTTGTTTTATATTCCCATGAATGGCTTTGGTAAAAGGAGAACAACTCCACTATTTTGCTGTGGGTTAGAAGTACTTCTCCCAGTCCTATTCTTTGGAATTTTGTAAGTTAAATCAATCAACTTAATTTACTTAAGAGCCAAGCAGGAATGTCAAAAAACTACTTAGATGGTGGGGGAAGAACTAATACAACTTCCCAATCTTTCATTTGGTCAAGGATGTGATTCTACCTACTTCTCTTGCTGTGCATCACGACCAGTGTTCCAGAACTCAGATGAGTCTCAGCTGGGGATTTAAATTGCAATCATCTTAACCTGTGATTCCTAGAACAACAGGCTGGACATTGGCAAAGATTTCATAAGGCTGCTGTGAGCATCCTACTCGACCCTTCAGGTTTACTTAAAAGCATTTCATGGCAGAAAGTGCTAAGTGAGGGAATACTCTATGGGTCTGCCTTTTCTGGCTTTTTTCCATCACTTAGGTGTTGAGAACTGACATATTCACTGTCATGGTGTAATAGACCACATTGTCATTGTAGGACACAATCAGCAAATTTCAGATAATTTGGCAGTAATATTCCTAAACTCACTGCTTTGTGTATGCATTTTTACAAACAATGGTGTCAATGATATTTTTTATTTACTGTGCATATTGCTACTTTTTTACTATGTTTTATAATCTTATTCCAGTAGAAACATTGTCATCCAGTAGTAACAAAAGTAACTGACAGTAACCTGCAACCTCTAAGTAAAAGTAATAGCTGAGTGTGAAAGAATAAATACACCAGCGTTGCAAGAAAAATAATTAAGAGTCTACTTGTTCTGCTTTTTCCAGATGAGCATAAACCCATGATGAAGAAAGGTTAGAAAGTCAGAACTGCATGCTCTATTTGAGCTTTTCTTTAACAAAACCCTAAGTCCAAGCAAAGGAAGCAGAAGTAATTTCTAGTTTTTATCACTGGAATTTTTGTTATGCCTAAGGTTCAGAGAACAGAAAGAAAATAAAAATAAATGAGACATTGTAATTAAAGGAAGGATTTCCAGTCTGGAATTTTTTGAATTCTCAACGTTTCCAGTGATTCTCCAGAATAGTAATTAGCACCAAAACACTAGTTTTAACTGCAATTCAAAGAATGTATTTTACATGACCTAATGCCTTAATTGCAAGGTTCTGTGATACCTGGAATAGTTTACTTCTTCTGTCTTCAGTTTAGCAGGGTAAAAGATTTTTTGCATGATAATTTCATGCAATGTGTTAATTTATTAATAAGAGAATCATAAATATGTCAAAGCAAATGTGACATTTCTTGCAAAAACAGTTAATTCTTGACTTTTTCCTCATTAACATTTGAAAGATTTTAATCTCAAATAATTATAACTTTTTGTGGTTGGTTCTGACTGTGGGTGTAGGTGACAACTTTGGCTGGTTTTTGCTTTCATTCAGCCTTTTTTAACTGGTCTGCTTCCCCTTTCCACTCTTGTGTAGCAGTAGTAGCATTTCTTTTAAAAGCAGACAACTTGACACTGCAGATCTGGCTAGAGGCACGCTGCACAGACCCTCTCTGCATTTGTTCTCACTTGTCAGGGTGACTTTTACCATCCACATTCAAAGCCTTTGCAATCTACATGGTCTCCCATGTCACAGGCTGGTGTTCCCAGGCATGGTATAAGAATCATACATAAAGAACAACCTTCCCTAGTTTTTATTAAATAATACGATAGCAGCACAACCCTGTTTTTTTTTTTTTTTTTTTTTTTCCTCTGGGGAGGATTTCATAAACTTCCTATCAGTGTTTCTAAGTCTGTATAACACTAGACAGCCGTGTGGCTCTCCACTTTCAATGTGATTTTGAAGGCAGGCTCTGGAAAGTTGATAACATGTTTCATGACCTCCGTGTCTGGAAGCAGTTTCCCTTGATTGAAGTCATATAAGTTCAGCTAAGTTGGAGTGTGTTGTAAATATTTATCTGGCAGTCTGACATATAAAGTTGTCCTGAAATTACAAAGTACATTCCTGTCTTTCATGTATTATTGCCACTTTTTTCAATACACTTGTGAGTGATATTATTTAGAGAACTTTCTATAAGTGACTTATCATTGCTTGTTAAAGTTCTCACACTCTGTTGTTCGGTCATTTCTTAGGATGGTACCTCTTGAGTTGTATTACTTCCCTATCTTCTAAAACATAAATGGGTGATTATTCCCGAAGTGCAACAAGAATTTATGCAATGAGGTAAGCATGGTTTGCACATTTGATATTGAAATCTGGTTTTGTGGCACTTATTTCCATGTAGGGATGCAGATGTTTCCTATCGCTGGCAAAGGGATGGCGATGACAACTTTCTAATCATTAGGTCATTTGTCATTACCTATCAAATAATTATATGTAAAGTAATGCTTCTGGGTAGAAATTCTTTCCCAGAAACAGAATTAATTCAACTCCAACTTCTGTGGTTTTGGGGGTTTTTTTTCACTTATATTTGAAAATGAATTTTGTGCTCTGCAACATGCTGTGTGTGAAAAGTACAACTTTTCCTTGCAGAGGTATAAACAGGGTCAATAATGTTAGGATAAGGAGCATTAAGATGAACAGTGCACTGCTGCTGATCTCTTGTTTGGAGTCCTTTGAAGTCCAAAAACAATTTTGTCAGAAAGCATATTTTGCAATTTCTTAGTGGGCTTAAATGTGAACTGTTTCTGAGTTTGTGAATAGCTTTTTTGGAAAGAAGGAGGAAGGGAATTGAGGTGACAAATCAGCTAATTTCAACAAATATTTATAATTTGCACCTGTTTCAGTTGAAATAAACTGTGATAGGTTGAAATAGCTGCAGAACAGCTTCCCTAACACCTTGTTTTGGTCAGAAACCATTACTGCCCCTCAAACTTGTCATTCCCAAAGTCTTGACCCTGAGAGCTGTTAGGATGGAGTTGCTGACTGGGATGTGCAGCTTCCCTGAATTTTAGAACTGGGGATAGTTTATCCTTGTAATAATGTCAGGAGCAAATACTGGCTTACATACATAGGAAAAGTTTTGACTTACAATACTGAGTTAAGGTTTGTTCTAGTTTTGGTGTTGCACGGCTTTTAAATATATATTTTTTTAATTAAAATATTTAAATGACATAAAAGTCATTAATTATTCCTAGAGGCGTACCTTGGGCTGAATTGAAAACATTTCTGTTTCTTCTTCTCAATCCTGACTGGCAGTAAAATAAAAAATAATCTGGAAACATTAGGAGAGAATGTTAATAACTAAATACCCCTCACTTCAAAGCACTCAATTTAGTCATTAAGGCAGATTCACACTCCAAAAACCTAATGCACAAGGAAAAGTTTTGCTATTAATTTGCAAAAATTAATCCCAAACCAACAATAATTCTGTGCAAATAGAGTACAAATTCTCACATGACATGTTAGAAAACCAGTTAAAATATGATCAAATAGACCTAACCATTTCAGACCCATGTCGCTCATGAAAACAAACTAGTTGTAGCATGGTAACTCTGTGTGCAGAAAAATGAAGACTTTCTTTTTTTTCCTTTAGTATTTGGCTAAGGGGCAGCTGAAGAGCTGCAGAAATAAACTAGTTTGATAACAATTATTTTGGACCAGCCAAATAAAAAATTATTTTTTGCCACTTGTGGTAGCTGGTCAGACTAATGACTGATCCCCCAACCTAAGGGAACTATGAAAACAGTAGTAGGGGTAAAAAGTTAAATTCTTTTCTTGTTCTATTTAACAGCAGCAAAATAGGCACTTCTGAGACAATATTCATTATTCTATGGTGTGCAATTGTGTCATTTGGTGTTTTACACTCTGTATTAGAGGGTGTGTGTTTCTGTTTCTGTAGCAAAAAACCCTTAAATAAACCTCTTGCTAATACATATGTAGACAGATATGTTTTGACCATTTACAAGAGATTGCTGTGGAGAGAATATGAAGTTCCATAAAGACTATGCTGTCTCCCTAGCTGATGGCAGTCTTTGTAAATGTACAGGGAAATCATGTTTTGATTAAAAGATGTCTGCATTTAATCTAAAAAGCTTAAATGAAAATTGTTGGTTTTTCAACATTTGAACCTTTTTATTAATTTTGTATTTTGGGTCTGAGGGCAGTAAAGTACTTGAGTCTTTATGGAAACATGATTTCAGGAATGCCACTGCTAAAATCCTTAATAAAAAAAAAGTGTAATTACCTGCAGCTACAGTTTTATAAAATCTTGTGCACTGTCAGGTTGGTAACTCGCTGATATCTGACTCTGCAAATGGAATCCCTATTGTGACATGTTTCTTCACACAGGAATTTTTTAAATTCTGTGGAGCAAAGCACAGTTGATGACTTATTTGCATTGGAAGAAACTCTGTGTGTGTGTGTGTGTGTGTAACAGATTGCCATTTCATCCAAACCAGTATGGCCCAGCTAAACATGTGGTCTCAAATGAGTAACAGTTGAAAACTTATCTTCCAACATATATCTGACAGCAATTCAACAAGATATTGCTTCAGAATGTTATGGTGGTTTCACTTTCCGTGAAGGTATCGCCCAATGACCTGAATATAATCACATTAGCAAGACCACAAACTGCTTAAAGCAGAATGAATCATATTGACTTTATACCCAACAGAGTCGTGATATAGCTAAATGTATGTGTAAGGAAGACTTCTCAGAAAGTAGACAAATGTTAAAACAGAAAATTTAAAGCTAGGAGCTTGGTGTTCTGTACTTGGCACCGTCAGAGGGCTGATACGGAGTGTTTGGCCAGATACTAAACCTCCCTCTGCTTTTCCTGCACCTTTCATTAGCAACTTAGACTGAGGTTTCATTTTTTTCTCATTGTGTTTATGAAGTATTTTGCAACCCTTAAGAGGGAAAATGAGCATTACAAGTCAAAAGGTCATTATTGCATTTAAATAATTCTAGTAATTTATTTCAGTCAATAAAAGCCTTAGAAGGTAGCAATGTATTTCTTTTAGCTGAGCTAGTAGATGCAGTGTGACAGGCAGAGCTTGCATGTTGCTGTGGTTCACATCTGAAATTTTCGGATCCTGCTTTTTGTCAAAAGCAGATTATGGAAAAGATAGAGCCAAATTAATCCAAATGGCTGATTTCTGTATTCCAAAACCTTAGATTTTCACACAAATTGGTGTAAAGACCAATGGAATTGTTGGCTGTGTTGGCAGCTGTTTTGCCACACCACTGTATTCACACTGTTTCAGCTTGAACACTTTGCAGAATTGTAACACAGAAGCTACATCCAATAAGTCTACAGTTTGTATTGACACTACTATGGAATTATTTTGCTTACTTCAAGTAGTAATTGAAGTCCAAATATTTTTCTAGGGAGAGTAAGTTTTAGGCATGGTTCATTATACAATGAATGTTTACAGTAAAGCATCTTTGTTTCTGTCATTTAGATCCCTGCACTTCAGCTAAGATTTCAAGCCTTTGGGATCCTCTTTGATGTAAGTGAAATACTTCCCAAATTGCTCTCTTCTAAAAATTAGATAATTCACTGGTTCATTCAGGTATTCTACAGGTTAAAGAAAAATGTTGTAATTTTTGCGCTATCATTTTTGCTCCTGTTAATTTTTAATTGAATAATTATGCTGCTAAAGCTGAAGTTATGGACATCACTTGAACAAAGGCATTGGGTTGAGTGCTGAAGAATAAATAAAGCCAAAGTTTTGCCTATATTTCACATGTGATAAATACTTGAATACCTATCTCTCTGCTCCAAGAGAGTTCTGGTAGTACTACAAACATCTAGAAGCAAATATTTTCCTACTATGGGTTTTCCTATTTTGCTGTTTTTCACTCCTGCTTTTACTCTTGTTGGTATTGCTTTAGCATGCTGTGGTTTAACACTCTTGTCACATCAGGGTGATGATACACTCTATTCCTGTTGCATGCAGCACAAAGCTGACTTATTCCTAAAGGGAAAGAAAAAAGTCATTTATTAAGTTAAAATGTAAAAAAAAAATTATTTTCATTAGTAAGAGAGCTTTAAACTTGGAGATTAGACTGGTGTTTTTATATGTGTGATCTAGTGATTCTTTATGGCAGTAGTACTCTTGTCAACTACAAGCTCCACTTGTCCAGAGAAAACTTATCTTGCACAAAAATTTAGCAAGAAATATATTAAATAAATAGAGCAATATATTTATATTCCTCAAATAAAAACCTCTTGATATAAAATATCCTTTGTGGAGATTTAGTAAAACTAAATGTACACCTTCAAGATTTTCTGTAATATTTTGTTTGTATCTCTGGTCCTCAGCACTAAAGGGGTGCCAAGTTAAGCAGAGGGACTGTATGGTTCTCTTCATTTCTCTTAAATCTTTCAAAACATATTCCACCTTAAAAATGAAGTCTTGTTACACTTTGAAATGCCAGAGATGTGAGATTTGTGGCATTGTAGGTGAGAGACTTAATTTGAGTAGAAGAAAACATAATCTATCTTCCCCTGTACTTTGGAGAACGTGTCCCAGCTGGATCTTGGCAGCATTAAAGATATCCATCACTACTAACTAACTTGTCTGGAAGCAGCACACCAATCTGCCTGGTTTAGAACATTTCCATGAACTGATTTAAACATTTCCAGCTCATCACCACACGAGTCTCCACACATGAAGTCACAAATGCTCTCCCAGAGATGCATTTTGTAATCTCAGTGCTGAGGCTGTGGAGGGGGACGTGGCTGTTTGCCTCTCCCTGAGCATCTCTGGAGGGCTGGCCTGAGCAGACACAAGGAATTCTGCTGTGAACTTCACAACTATTAGTCCAAAAAATTAGAGACTCTGTCTGTCATCCAAAATACAGCAATTTACTTCTGATGACTAATGTTCTGGTAGCAAACTGCATATAATCTATTTTGATTTACTGAGATTATGGTATGTCCCCTCCAATGGCTTTTTTTCTCATTTTCAGTGAACTTAGAGGTATGGTTCTCCCTAGATCCCAGAAGTACAGCTATGAGCTGGAGAGAGATATGCATGTGATTAATCAGTGGATGATGAGAAATCAGTACCTTGCATTCATTTTATGGTGATTAAAATTTCCCAGTTATTAAAGATACAAAGAATGGCTTTGAGGTGCATGGACATTTCAACATCTGGATAACAGTGGGCATAGCTGAGTGGGGATGTGGCTTTCTAAGGGAAATTTTTAAGTCTTCCTTGCACAGAAAAAGAAAGCTGGGGCTGTCATTTACAACAACAGAGGGCTGTGGGATCAGACTTCATCACAATGGTCAGTTCTGTCAGCTCAGCCAAAAATAACTTGGAGGAGTAAAAAGAATTAAAATGTTAAGTTACCCAGAGAAAGAAAAATAATCTGCTATTTCTACAAACAGCCTTCCACTGTCTCTCTGCAGCTGCCTCAGAAGTACTCAGTTGGATAAGAAATAGATTTTAGTTGCTATTAAGGACCCTATGAAAATATACCAGAAGTATCCTCTGAAATATGAAGCTGATTGATTTTATTTTGCTTTAAAAACCATAGATGAATTATAAATTATTGCACAGCTTTTGAAGGATTCAATGGTGCTTTTCACAGATTTTTAGTTATCTGACAAACACAGGAGATGCATAAAGAATTTTTTTCTTCTGAAATGTTTAAAGCTGGAGATGAAGATTTAAGTGCTAAATGCTGAGGTGCTTTTTATCTGATAAAATGTAATGATCTATGTGTTTTAATGTTACTGTGTTGGTAATATTTGAACAGGAAAAAAAGGTCTGTGAGATGCATATTACTTACTTGCAGCTCGTGTTTGTACATATACACTTGGAGGAATGAATGAATGGAACTTGGAACCTGACATGAAGTGAGGAAGATAAATGACAGAAGTTAAACCTGCAATTAGCAGTGTTACTGTTTCTCTCCTATAATAGAGATAGGTAAATAGTTGGGTGAAATGCATGGACATGACTAACCTGTTTTCAGATAGAGGGTGATAAGATTACTGGAATTTAGCAAATGTTATTTCAAATAGTTGTTGCATTTTATTTCCAAAAGCTAACTGTCTTACTGAAATAAATATATGACAGACCATGACACTCCATCTGTGAATCTGTCTGTGTCCAGAGTGTTTCCCAGGACCTCTTTAAAATAAGACCTTTTTATGTCAAGGGTTTCTTTCTCATTACATAGCTTTAAATGTTGGAAATATATTCATCAAATGGCTGTGTGTCATGGCATCCCATCATTATTATCTAAGAGATGGTTTAGTGAAAATCTGGCTCATTTCTTTCCATAAAATCAAGTTACGAGCAACAGCTAATGAAAACTAAGTCTTGAGAGATCTCAAGAGTGTATGATTTTCTAATTAGATTGTTGTTTAGATAAAATTAATACTGAGGTGGCCAAATATTTTGTTGGGGGTGAGGAGGGGCTACATTACTAATGCACCAAAGTTGGGAGCTTGCTTTTCTCTCTTCCTGTTTTAGTGGGGCAGTGGAACCACTTTAACCCACACTGGTGACATAAAGATTTGTATGACCATATTCTTGTGATTTGGAAATTATGGCAGGCTTCAAACCTTCCAAGAAGACACCTTTATAGAAACAGTGCTGAGCTGAAATGAAGGGAGGAGGTCTCCAGGGCAGTAAGTGCCGGAGGAAAAAAGGAGAGCTTTGACAGCAATGGTTAACAAAAAGTGATGCTTTTTGCCTAGTAAGAAAATAAGGTGCAGGCATAAAAGATGACATGGTACAAGATGCCACCTGCACACAGCCCAGTTCCATTGTGGCAGTGGACCCTCTGTGTTGCTGTAAATAATAATCTAGACCTGGCATGAGAAGCTTCTACATATACACTAAAAGAAGCCACAAGATATGTTAATAGTTCTGCACTCCCTGATCTGTGAGGTGGGCTACACTGACCTCTCTCCCTGTGAATCAGGGTTTACTGCAATCCAATAGCTGTAGTTTTACTGTTTTTTTCAAAGTATTCCTCAAATCTGTATTTTCTTCTCATGAAGACCTGAAATATCTGTTCAATTGTTGCATGTCCAAATCACCAGGATATGGTATCAGCTTCTATACCATGGTAAATCTGGAGATTAAGGAGGAACAGAATCATTTCTCCACAGCTCTTAAGCACTATTTTTAGATATCTTTAGTGTTTTAAATTCTGCATTTGGACCCACATCATACTTGAGTTATTCCTGTTCTTTAAAAAATCCTGCAAACTGGACAATCTTGAAAGATTTTAACCTGTTGGATGTGGCTGCCTTCCAGGAAATTATGGCAAGGCATGCTTTAGAGCATGAAAAAATATCTTCTGAGGAGGAAATAAATGCTTCAGGGGAAAGAGAGTGTCACAAGCTTGTAAAGGAGTCATCACTCTTTCCCAGATTTTGAAAGGGGCTCTGGAATACAGGATATTGTATCTAGACTGCTGCACTCAGAATTGGCACAACTTGCAGCAGAGTTTATGGCACCAGAGAGGCATGGAAGGCTTCATTCAAACCAGGACACCAGGTTTACAGGATTCTTCTCAGGACTTTGATGTGGTAAATAAATGACAAATGTGCATCTTTATGGACAGGAGAAAGAAAAGAGGAACTTAGCAGCACTCCAGCTTTATTGGCCTAAAGGCAGAAAAGGTGTTGGGAATGGTGCAGCTCAGCAGCCTCAGTTTCAAAGTCATGATCATTACTCTAGTGACCACAGGCTTAAAACTAGCAGGGTTCACTGCTTCTGCTACAGCTGAGCATGCAGTCATCTCTCACAATGCCTTTCCCAAAACTTCTCATACTCTAAGGTAAATTATACATCCCAGCATTTCAGTTATAGTTAAAAAAAAATAGAGCAGGCTACTCAGAACCTTTAGTGTATTTTAACTTTAGCTCATGAGATCATTTAAGACATTTAAGATTTCACACTATTATTATATGTTTTATAAAAATATTGGAAGAGCATCTAAATGCTAACAAGCCCCCAATTCCTATAAATATAATTTAATAATGCAAGGATTTTCTTTTTAAAATGTATGGTTTAAAATGAAATATAGATATTTTTTATTCTTAAAATAAAACACAAATTAGAATTTTCTTCCTATTTTATTTCTATTTTTTTAACAAACATTTTTTTCTAACCCAAGAAATCAGTCTGGTCATAAAAAGTCTTGGACAAAAACACCATTAAGTGCTTCCATAATTGCATCTTCAGCTATTTAGGTTTTAAAGATATAAAATCAATTTTCACAAATGCTGAAGAAGTAGGTAGGGAACATTTCTGAGGACAGATGGGATGTCAGACCTTTGCAGTTCACACTTCCTGGCTACAGTTGTACCTGTACATCTGTACAGAAATTTCATGACAGATGCTTAATGCTCATATGGAATAAAATCTTCATAATTATATATATTATAAGTTTTTAATTAACATGCATAATGTTAATTAAATACAATTAATTATTCTTTTTTATTTTTTTATTTAATATTTTATTCTTATTCCATCTGCTTCTTATGTGCTTCTTTCTAAAAGTACTTTGCAAATAGTAACAATAAATCCCAAAGGAATGAAACATACTGAACTGGCATCTTGGTAGCAGACATATGTTTGGTGTACACTGTAGACTGAAATAGAAGGCATCTTAATTGATATCTGAAAAGACTATCTCCTTGGTTGTGAGACTGCCAAAAAAAATACATTCTCACAGTGCAGTTAAAAAAATCTTTTGGTGCTTGCAAACAGAAATGGGCTAAGGGAGAAAAATCCATTGCTAGGGGTTTTAACATTTGCTTCTATTTGAATTTGAAGGGAAATCTAAAAATTCCAGAGGTCCCTGTGGCAAAATGATTTCATTATGGATTAAATTTCAGACTAACTAAAATTTTTATTTAAAAAAAAATTATATTTTATTTGGAATCCCTGTAAAAATGCAAATTTTCATAATTAAGAAATAATATCATACTTGCAAACCTGGTTTTATTATTATTTTGTTATTCTTATATACTCAATTTGTGATTTTATATTAGACTTTATTTTAAATTAGTTTGCCTAATTACTCTCATTTGTTTTGCTTTTTTGAATCCCATTGTAAGAAAAATTGTTCTGACATAAAGTTTATGTTATTTTTCTCTTCAGAATGCCTTTTCTGTAGAAGTTTCATAGAAAGCTTTAAAACTTTGAGTAGAAAATTACATGAGTTCTCATCACACTTCATATAGACATCTGTTTTTGTTATGGCAGCTTGGTTGCATTTTTCTGCAGTAATGAAACAGCTGTTGCTGTAACCTACTGTAAGGTAGTGAATGACCACCTTTCTTTCTTGTTCTAAGCATTTCTTCTCCTATTTGGCACTAAAATGGAACAGTTTTTCACATTGATTCAAGATGTCAAAATTTATTACCACAGAGGAGATACTTCAATGAAATTAAAACGGAACATTTAAAATGTTGTTCGCAGAGCTCCCGTTCAGACTTTTCTAGACATATTTTAAAATGTGAAAAATAAAATATACAAGAGCTGTGTTGGGGAGCTGGAATTTCTGTGGCACCCAGCTTTCCAAGGGGGTGCTTATGATTCCTGAATGTCAAGCAGAGAAGGTCTACAAGCTGCCACAAAGCAGGTTTTCTCTCCTTTCCAAGGGGAAGATAAAGGAATGGATGCATTCCCACATCCACATGCCATTCTTCTAACAATTCAGTATTTTTTCATGGGAAAACATTGTGTTCCTAACCAGGTCTCAGAGGCACATCTAATCTCTCTGTCTGATCTCTCTGTAACACACAGCAAGCTTGTTTCTCTATTCACTGTAGTGTAAAGGTCACCTGTAACTTCTACATGCTCATGCTATGATTTAATGTGTCTCTACAGCTCATTAGTGTGGAACATCACTAAGACTGAAGCCCACACCATTGGCTATCCAACACAGCAAAACTGATTCTATATCTATAAAAAAACTTTCCTGTTTAAAGCAAGTTTTCAGATTTTTTTCCAGAGTAAAGTCATACTGTCATTCCTCTGTAAAAATTAGAATATTTTCTGTGGGGCTTAGTCTAAGTTTTTGGCTTGCAGAAATCATAATAGCTCTGTGGCACTCACTAAGAAAAGATTTCTGATATGCAATGTAAAATGTCTACATTTCAACTGAAATTTAATGACAAGCTCCTATTCCCTGCTCTCAAACTGCAGTGAGTTCAACTGTTTCCTTCCAGATGCAGATCAATTACAGCTCTGACTTTAAGTGTTCAGTTCTTTAGGTCAGAAGTATACTATTATAAATCTGGAGATCATTTTCAGCTCTTGGTGTCAACTGACAAATCAACTGTCACATAAATATTAATCAAAATTTTATTTTCAATTCTTTCATTGTTAGGACTTAGCATTAATTATTCCTAAATGTAGCTATTGTGGCTTCTAGCTCATAAAAAATTTGTATTTTATTAAGAGACAGTAATAATATGTAGCCAAAAGTCTAGTCTTTGTAGGTAAAAGGCATTGCTGGTTTTATCACTACATTTGAAAATAACAAACTACCAATTATCAGCATGGCAAAAAAACCTAATAAATAAATAAATTGCTTACATTGCTGATTTCTTGGTGCCCTGACTCTTCAAAGCAAGAAAGTTCTTTAAGATGTGACTAGGATGATGGTCTCCCAAAACATGACATTTTTGGCAGAGAATAAATGGCAGCCCCTGAAAATCTGGAGGAGGAGGAGGATAGAGTGACTTAGTTGGAGAGAATGACTGCCTATAAAAAGAAGTTTTACTCCTAAATTACCTTTAATGAGAGGTTGAAAGAGCAATGAAATCACAAAAGAATATCTACTCTTCATTGTGGGACTTCAGGGAAATGTATAACATTCTCTCCTCCCAGCAGTCAGCCAATTCTCCAGGCAGTTGTACATAATGCAACAGAACTCAGCTATGACAAGAGGACAGTAATATGATTTCATTAGAACTTAGTGAATGAGTCAGGTTAGGACCCTATAAATAAAGATGCTCTTTAAACTGTCATACATATATGTAGGCATAGACAAAACCTCTGTACATATTATTTATAGCCTCTTACACTAGTACTGTGAAGCTGACCTCAACTTGTCTGTGGACTACCTTGTACTGGGCATTGGACCAAAACATTGTGACATCCTGTGCCCTATCTAAATAGTTTTCTAAACCTTGTGTGTTTGAAGATCTGCCTCTTTTCAGTCAGAGAGAGCTAGCAGGCACTGCTGGTTTATTTCAGATAGCTTACTGCTATCATTAACAATTTTCATTCCAGTGTTGAACTACTACCCTATGCTCTACTTACATTTAGTACTATACAATGTGCTAAAAAAAAAACCCCAGCTAAACAATTAAGTTAATTGATTAAGTTATTTTAATGAATGAACTCAACCATTACTGTGTGATCTTTTAAAATGTATCTTGTTTTCAAGGCTGACACTGAAGTAGTTGTCTTGGACTACAAATGTGGGATTCAATTTAGAGTCAAAAACTCACAGAATGGTTGAGATTGAGAAAACAAACCCTGGAGGTCATCTGGTCTACAGACCTGCTCAGGCAGGGACACTTAGACACAGTTGCCCAGAATTAAACCCAGCCAGCTTTTAAATATCCCCAAGGAGGGAGATTCCATAGACCTCTGAGTGGCCTGTGCCAGTGCTTAGTCACTGTCACAGTAAAGAAGTGTTTTCTTTGTTCAGAGGGAACATTTTGTGATTCAGTGTGTGCCCACGGCCTCTGGTCCTGTCATGGGCACAAGGGAAAGAGCTGGTTCTGTTCTCTGTATCTTCCCTTTGGACACAAGGATGAGATCCCCCTTGAGTCTCCTCTAGGCTGAGCAGTCCAGGCTCTCTCAGCCTTGTCACAGAAGAGATGCTTCTGTCTCTGAATCACCTCTGTGCCCCTTTTTGGACCTCATGAGATTCTTGTCAGCCCGTGCCTCCCTCCAGCTGAGGTCACTCTGGACAGCAGCAGGACCCTCTGGCATATCAGCCACTCTTGCTAATTTTGTGTCATCAGCAAACTTGCTGAGGATACACTCTGCCCCAGAATGCTGATCATTAATAAAGGTGTTAAACAGGACTGGACCCAGTATTCACCCCTGGGGTACACCAATTACTAGTGTAAACTAGACTTTGTGCCACTGATCCTCATGACCTGAGCCTGAGGTTTTCAGTCCATCTAGCTCTCTTCCCATCCTGTCCATTCTTCTTCATGATGCTGTACTTTCCTGGATCCTCTTTCTTGCCCTTCTTGATGACATGAGCGGTGCTTGTTTTCTGCCAGTCCTCAGGCACTTCTAATCATGACTGTTTGAAGATTATTGAGAATGGCCTTGCAGTGACATGTGCCAGCTCCTTCATTACCTGTGAGTATTCCATCAGAGTCCATTTGCTTAAGTGCTCCCTATCCTGATCCTCTTCTACCATGGGTACACACTCTTTGTTCCAGGCTTTCCTCTATGCTTCTTGGACCTGGGATTCCTAAAGACTGGTCTTACTAGCAAAGACTGAAGTGAAGAAAGTGTTCAGTACCTTGACCTTTTTTTTCAGCAACACCCACATTTTTCCTAGTCTTCCTTTTGTCACCTACATACTTTTAGAAGCCCTTTTGGCTGCCTTTGACAATCCTAGACAAATTCAATTCTGTTTGGGCTTTGGCTCATCTCATTCCTACATGCCCAGACAGAGTGTCTGCATTCCTCCCAAGTCTTCATTCCTCACAAAACCTGTATTTATGTTGCTAAATAGAAAACAGTGAGACACACAAATAAACTGTCAGCTATCCATATTCCTTGTTGTCATGCTTCTACACACTGTCTAGTCACTAATGGTGACTAATTTTCTTTGAGACACAGTCTTGGCATGATTTGTGGATAAAACATGAGCCCAGGACCATCCCCAACAGGCAGCATTTTCAAGACTGCAGCAGATATTGAACTTTTACCATATTTCCTTGTTTATTCCAAAAGCTTTTTGATCTCAAATGCACTCATATACCATCCCAGCTTACCCCTTGCAATGTAACACACACTTGTGTGTGTATTGTGCTGTGAAAAATACCCCACTGCAGTAGGCTTCAACACTGCATTTTGAATTAAAAAAACACCCAACAAATAAAATACAACATCATTTGCTACTCGGAAATAGCACAGGATTAAGAACAGACATAGGGCCAAGTGCAAGGAGATGTGAATGTGGGAGGTCTGTGCTACTTGGCCTCAAATCTGAAAACAAACCCATAGACTGGAGGTATTTTACTTTGTAAGTGTAGCCTAACACATAAGGTCTCTTCATGACAAAATTTGGTCAGGAAATGTGACAGAATTGTGAGATTCCTTCTATAAAAATGCATAGACTGCCTGACAGATCATTTTCCATTTGGTCTTCACAGCATCTTGCCTCCAGGGTCTGTACAATCTTCAGCTTTTCTTCTGTCAGAATATTTTACAAGATTATCTCTTCTATTTAGCTGATCAGAAAATAATTTTTGCTTTTATTGGGCAGGGTGCAGCATTACTCTGATGAAGACCATATGGAAAGGTAGGTTATTTTTAATTATATTTACTTTGATGTAATCTGGAATTGTGGCAGATATATATATACTATTAATGTTACATAAAAGGTCTCTGTTCTGTTTAACCAACCATTCAAGAGATGACTAATAGAGTTGACATCTTCCAAAAACTGAAATGGAATTATTTTATATATTTGGAGATAATTTGGCATATTTTCCTAAAAAAGAGAGGCTGCCAATATGAGAATTTTATCAGGTAGAGTTTTCATTATATTGATTTGATTTTTTACCATGGCTATCTTATTTGAAGGTTGGAGTTGTAAAATATTGTTGTGACTTTCTCCTTTCCTTTTCTTTCCATGTTTCATGTAAAAGATATTTCTTCTTGCCTAAAGAAAACGTCCCAGCCCTGAAGTGAGAGCACTAGACCAGAGAGTGGATCTCAATTCTACCTATCTCATCTTCCTATTTTAACAGCTGGTAGGTTCAAATCTCCAGTCAATAGAGGGAAGGAAATTATGAGGTTTGGCCAGCTGATGGACTCTGATTTCCTTGCTTTTGGACTGTCAGAATTTCATTTCCCACTGGTCAAGCTGAACCTAGGAAACAGTGAAATGATACTGACCAGAAAAGGAAAAATCTCTGAATACCTGGTCAAAAAATTTGCTTCCACCTTTTATTGAAGAAATACAGCTGACATTCATAAAAATGGTGCAAACTTCTGAGCTCTGTTTGACTCCTCACTGACACTGGATGAGCAATTTCCAAAAATGTATTTTTTGTGTCTCCAGCTGGCTGGTAAAATTAAGTCCCTAATTGACTTCTCTAATGAGAATTTTACAGAAGTAGTCTGCAGTTCTTCCTGACTCCCTTAATGACTAATATAACTGTGTGGTTAGAAACTGAATGTGACTGTCATAAGCAAGTTCCAGCAGACATGAAATACTTTCTACCTTCCTTCTGGCTTCAGTGACTAAAGAAAAAAATAGAACTTTGTACAGAAGTCCATCATGGTAAGTGACTTCTTCTTTGAGTTTAAGGTCTTCTTTCTGATCTTGAAGATCTTTAAGATAATTGCCAAACAGAACAGGATTTAACTTGGCAAATTCTATAACCACACAGAAAATCAAGCTAAAGCTGGGGACAAGAGTTATTTGTCAGAGAAGACAGTGCCAATGAGGGTCTGAAGACTTGATGTCAAGTCTGTCTGTTTTGGTCAACAGCTTTCCTTTTCTAGATACATTCTCCAATATTTGTAACCTCACAAATTAATTTTTTTCCCAGGCTTCTTATAATGGTTTTCTCTTTTCTACTAATTCCCAAGTGAAATCTTATTTTAAGAGGCTTTTTCTTTCTGAAGAAGAAAGCACTGAAGTCTTTTAGAAGTTCACTAATTTCTGCATTACTGTCATTTGTTTTATGGGGAAGGTCAAGAGATGCTGAGATAGAGTAGAAAATATTTGGTAGAAAGACATGCAACTATAGATGACAAGGATTTTGTCAAGTCAGGCAGAAGCTGTAAAAAAAATTCAGAGATTGATAAAGTACTGAAGTAAATGAAGTCAGTGCTATTGTAGTTGGATTTCAATGCTGATAAATATATAACAATACTATAGGGAAAAACTGGAGCACTTTAGAAGAGTCTAAAATGAACAGCACCAGGAATGTTTAGAGAATCTGATGTCACTGCAAATATGTTAGTGAGGACCTTTGTTCAAGACAGACAGGAATCAGATGAAGGATAGATAACCTAAGCCATTAGAGATTGTGAGAACTGGGAAATTTTATAAAAAAGTTATTACCATTATACAATTCATTGCTATGCTTATTATAGCCATTATATAATTCATTTATAGGTTTGTCTGGGATATTTTACGTGAAATTGGCCACCACATCTTAAAAACAAAAAAGATAATAATGCAGAACAAAAAGAGAACCAGAACTGCATGATGAAATTATCAAACATATGGTTATAAAAGCAGTTTATATCAAGAGAAAGTCAAAGAGTTTTTTGCTTATCATAGTAGACAGCCTGTTACAGCAGTAGATAAAAGAATATAAAGAATTAAGCAGAAACTAAGTGTTTGCAGCTTCTGTTCTCCTAGCTCTTAAAAGTGTGAAACATGCAGAGAAAATGAAGTCTAAGGAATCTAAAATTCATGAAAGGTAATACTTTCCTACATAGTGCATTGCACACCTTTTTTGTCATAGAATGTCCTTAGAATCCTCACAGGAAAAGATGAAAGAAGAAAATAGGATATTTGAATATGAAGGATTAATTTGATTTAAAAAATCAGCTTCAGAATAAGTAATATATATTGTGCCTCAGTGGTTATGGTGGTTTCTACTACTAGACTCCTGTTAACTCATATGTTTTCTTTTAATATTAATGTGAAGTATCAGACATAGTCTTGGAAATACATCTGTTATAATTTGGAAATGCCTATCTTGTCTATCATTGATACCAGCACATAATTATTGGTACAGATGGCAAAAAAAATCAGAACTTGCTTTGGCACTGATGATGGATCAAATCTTCTTTAATATAAATCCATCTGTTACATGCATCTTAATGATTGAGATGCAGTTGATAGCTAAAAGAAAGAAGAAAAATTTGACACAATAGTTCAATTTGATTATTTCGTACAATATTCTGAATGTTATCACTTATTTTGTATTTTACACATTAATGACATCTTGCCCTAAATTAGATGGTAGATGCAGTGGGATGTCTTCATACAACACCTAGAACAATAATTGGTCTTGATTGTGAAAATATAAGCATGTATAGTGAATTACTTTAGTTCTACTAAAGTAGAGCTGAGCATATCTGAATAACAATATTGACTTTGTCTCATGTTATTGTGTGTTAAAAGCAAACCTGAACTTTATGTATTACGAATACTAGGATCAGATAAGGAATTTCCCCAGGTCCCTTAGGCATATCAGCAGATCCCATTGAGAGGGCAAGAAGAAAATACCTCTAAACTATTTTCACTGTTTAATAAAACTGTGATCCAAATCTCATGTAGGTTTCCAGGGGATACGAGGCTGCCAAATCTTTTTACTTAAGTAAATGATCTTGAAATGCTGGGTCTGTAAATAATCAAAGAGATGCTATATTCTTGTCAGTCACTCAGTGAAACAAATGGAGCATTTTAATTACTATGCATAACATTTTTGTAACAGCAAATTCCCTCACCTCTGCCTACTCTGAGATTTTTCCAACGAGTTCAAATGAAAAATGAGATTTCCTATGTACTTTATTTTAAAGAAGTAGGGGACATCAATCCAATAAACCGTTTATGCTCCATTCCAGATGTGTAGCATTTAAGGCACAATGGGATTGTGTAATGCAATTAGGGGAATTTGATCAGGAGGCCAAACAAAACATTCAGTGGTAATAACTTGATAATGCTCTTCTCCCCCCAACCCCGTAAGATTATCTCCCTTAAAGAAGCCAGCTAAATAGGATGGTATCCCAGGATAGCTATCCTAGAAATGCAGTGTTGAGAAGCTCCTGACTTTTCTTGGTCAAGGAAAAGAATAAAATCTCATCTAGAATTTTTTGGGAGTAGGTGGTGTTTGCTCCTGTATCAGAAAAAAAAAAAAAAAGGAGAAAAAAAAAAAAAAAAAAAAAGGTAACTAAAAACCACCTATAGTCATGAAATATTCTTCTGAAGATACCTAAGAGGCATGACTTGGTGTTCACATGTAAGAAGTTGTTTCAATATTCTTCCTGTTACTGCAGGAAAAGAGCCTGGATACTAGAATACACCAGATGATTGTAGTATACACAACAGAGTTTCCTGAGATTCTGCTGTAATTTGGTTGTAAGTGAACTGGCAAAATTTAATATTTACACAAAACCATATTTCTACCTAATGGTTATAAAAATGACCAGTGTGCCATCGGGGCCAAATTCCATTTGAATTGCTCTGGCCATTAAGTTTTTTGAAGTCATTTGAACTAGCAATGTAGGTAAGGTAGCTGGGATTTGTTGTCTTTATAACCTCAACAACGTCATCAATTATTACTTTGAAGAAGAAAGAGACCATAGCTGTTTTAAACTCCCATGGGCAGAAATAAAAGGCATTATTTATTGTAGGAGACACTAATGGCTTTTCATAGGACAATCAATCTTTTTTATGGAAGGATAACACTAAAGTCAAACTACTGGCAAGACCTAAACATAATGTAATTACTGAAAGCCATTCAAAATGGTTCTTAAGAGCTGAAGAGACAGTAAACAAAGTAAAACACACTAAAATGTGTTAAGTGTTTGTAAAGCAAAAGCACAATACATAACAAGTTATTCTTATGGCAGAAAATGGCCTATTGAAATGGACGACAAACTAAACAGAAAATAAGATTAGGAGGCTACAAAGAGAACTGAATCAATCTCATTCCAGATGAGGGCTATATCTTTAACCAGAGAGTAAATAGCAAGTTGTTTTTATTCAGGAAATGTACAGGTTCATCTGGATGGCTGTGCCCAGCTGCTTGCCACACTACAAGGAAAATACAGATCAACATGGAGGAATTGAGAGGGAAAAAACAGGCATGAAAAGAAGTTTTGAAACAATTAACTGATAGAAAAGGTCAAAAGAGTTGATTGATTTTTTTTTTTTTTAATTCAGGAAACTAAGCATCTAGGGAGGAACATAAGCAACTTCCAGTAGACAAAAGTCTATAAAAGTTCAGTGATCAATTTATTCTCCTTGATCACAGGAACTGGACAAATAGAAATAGATATTTGATTCTAGTAAAGGAAATTTCAAATGAAATACTGTGGAATATTGTATTGGAGGTTTTTCAGGATCAGCTCATGCAAACATCTACTGAGAATGTTATTTTGAGAATTTTTCCAAGCAACAGGATGAACAGATATTTTTTAACATCTTCTCTTTCTACTTTTTAGTTTACAGTGGTACTATGCAATAAAAAGTCCTACTGACACTGTTATATGTAAGAACATGCTTAGAAGCATGAAATCAAAATTTTAAAAACTCAAGCACCTGTACATTTCTGCAGATAAGAATCTCTTTGATTCAGGAAAATGTCTGGGGTCTTGTTAATGTCCATCTTAATTACAATTTCAGTGGAAAAAATTAACTGCTTTCTTACTGATTTGTGTTATTCCAATGAAACTGAATTTTTCTTTCAACTGGTGTTTCAAATAGGTATGGTCTTTTTGAGCTCATATTTTTCATAATTTCTTCAACTGTATCTTTGATTATTTGGTTCTCAACCTTATTTAGAGGAATTAACACTATATTATGTGCTAAATTTGTCCAAAACTCTTTAAAAGACTAATTTTCACAGTTCTATATTAAGGGCAAGCCTACAATATTTTCAGTCTTCTCGAGGAGATATACAACTGTATCTAACACAGAAATCATTTGGAAGTTTTGAAAAAAGCTGTTTGATTGAGTGTATGGTCATAGAATAGTTTGAGTTAGAAGGGATCTTAAAGATCATCTAGTAATCTCCTGACCTCATATTTGTTGAATTCGCTTACTATAAACATTTTATAAATATTTTTCATCATCCATAATTCTTATAGGCTGTTATGTCCCAAACATCCTAAAGATATGTCCAGTTATATGAAGGCAATGACATATTCGACATTAATCTTCTCCTTTTAGAATCTTCTGCATGACATAGTCAATCTTTTTTGTATTTATATTTCTGAATGGAAGTTAAAAGGAGATGTAAGGTTCTGCTGAAAACAAATGTTTACTGCTATATAGGAAGACTTGAAATACTGAGAACTGCCAGCTGTTCTATTACCTTTGGCTGAAATCTCAGTGTTTTTGTGTAAAATTTCTTGTGTAAAATACTAAATTTAGTGTTACAATGTTGTGTTTTAATTAATAATTTTAAAAAGAGATTTTTCATTTCACAGTAACAAATTTATTTTTTTTTTTTACAATTCATTTTTGTTGAGAATATGCATTTGTTTAGTGGGACTAATTTTGATTTGCGATAAAATTCTGAACATATAGGCATTTGTGTTCCAGGATATTTAAGAGATACTAATGAAAGATAATTTTGATTTTGACCCACACTTAAGTTTTCTATACTGTGATAAAACTGATTCTTCATACTTTTAAATCATCAGTCTGTTTATTATTGTGTAGCTGATAGGTGACCTTAGAAAATTTTGCATTTGCTAAAAGCTCATGCATCTTTGCTGTAGGAGAAATGAATTGCTGTCAGAGGAATAATACAGCATTGTCAGAGGAAATTGAGCTTTGCAGCTGAAAGTTCCTCCTATGACTGGGGTGGGAATGTGGAAGAAAACAAGGTCTCATAAATCCCTGTGCTCAGGTGGGGAGCACAGGCACAGTGCAGACATGAGTATGCAGGAGATGGTGTCTCTTCACAGCACAATCTCTGACTCACACCCAGCACTGCAATGAGATTTTAGTGGCTTTATTTTTTCTAAACTAATACTCTTTTTGAAACAAGGATTGAAAATTCACAATTCAGGAAGATGTTTGTAGTCTCCTTGTATAATTCAACCGTAAAGCGTGAGGCGCTATATGAAAGCTGCAGAATATTTGGGCAAGGGAGCAAGGCTGTGTAATGAGCTCCCAAAGGAAAACCACACTCATTCATGCAGCAAGGGCTCAATTAAAGAATATTTGCATTAGGGAAATGTTTTCATACCTATCAGTGACCAGGAAGAGGGGGGAAAATGCTAAAAAATATGAAGCTAAATCTCAGCTCCCAGAACTGATGCTCTTCTACCATGCACAACATCACATTTAATACCAATGAATTTCTTCCTCCATAGCATGAAAAATCTCTTTTAGTTTCTACATTTCATTGTAGTTCTGCACCATAGAAAGCAGAGTACCAATGAAGTTCTGTGTACAGGACCAGAAAGGAGGATCTGTTTTCATTGGTCAGTGCCAGTTTACAGAGTTTTAATTACTTTGTCTTTATTTGTTAATTAATTTTTACTTCATCTTCACCTGCTAATTTTAAGTTAACACAACTGCTCTGAGTCAATTTCAGTATTAAAATCAAGGTTTTTAGGGGAAATTATCTGCTCAACTATGGGCATTTCAGTAGAACTGGAACAGTATTCATATCAGCTCGGGCAATTTGTAATAAAGACAGCAGGGATCTCTGGATAGACCAACACTGAGAAAAACAATAATATATTCTTTAGTTAATACTTCTACTCCATTTGCAGTATGAATTTAAAATTCCATCATGGATTTGAGATGGGGGGAACTTTAAATTGTTAGGGAAAATAATTTAGATTATGTGCCAAATTTTTTCATGTGTGTTGGAAGCTTGTTTGGCCTGCTTCACTTTGAGAAATCACAATGGTAATCTTGCAACTGCAGGTATTCTCCTAGGACTCTTGATTAAATCAGTCTGTTTCTCTGGCTCTTCAGCTTCTTATCCCAAAGAGAAATGAAGGGAGGAGACAGATTGAAAAGCTACACAAGTCTTTTTCAGTTCAGCTGTGTGAAGACACTAGAGTCAGGTCTGTCCTTACTTTGTCTTCATTTGCTGCACATCTGTTTTGACCTTTCTGAGACAAAAAGGATTTATTTTGTGGTAAGATCATGGCCACTGAAGTGGGTAAAAGAAAACTCTTTACAAGGCAATGGACTGTTGCTATTTGAGACAGGTCCCAATCAGATCCCTTTCTCTCTTCCTTCTGACAGTGCTTGCATTGTCTGTCATATCAATAAAGGCTGCCTGAATCAATCTTAGCTGCTGCCAGGGAAGGCTGTTACAAAACAACGTGAAGTCTAAATGAGGACAAACCTAAACAGGCTCTTTCCCAAAGTGGACTAAGCTGAACTGCACAAAGGAGCTCTTGTGGGGAATAAGTTTTTCTGTATTCTTTAATTCCCAGCTATTGCCCTGCAGTCTGCCTGCACGGCTTGTCCCTGCTGTTTTCACTACCAAAGGTCTGAATCATCTCTATCTGGCTGCCCTGCAAAATCTTTGTGGATTTATGAAAAGATATGTTTTGATTCCAGCCAAATACACAAACATTAATGACTTCTGCCCACCATTATTAAGCTGCCCTGAGAGTTTTTAGGTGAATTGCTAAAATAACTCCTTGAGATATCATTCAAATGTACTTGTACATTGAGAAATAGTTAATTAGGTATTGCCTTCCAATGACTATCATTTGTCCATTTGTTCCAAATTATTGTGGTGTAAAGCTGGATTCTCATACACTTGTTCCTTTTAGATTTTCTAAAAGGAAAGACTATATTTTTTTTATGTGACAACAACAAATTTTTTGGCAATTCTGAATTCTTCAGGTGTGAGAGAAAAACAATTTTTAGTAAGTACATTTTTGAGGGCCAGCTGGCTGTAAATCTCTTTGGCAGAAAGGGACCTGAGGGACCTGTGGATGACACACTGAACACTACAGTGAAGGTTAAGGGTATCCTGAGCTGCATGGGGAGAAATGTTTCTAACAGGTTGAGCAAGGTTAACCTTTCCAGTACAGGAGAGAAATGGAGCTGCTGGAGAGAGCCCAGTGAAGTGCCACAAAGATGATAAGGGCCTGAAACTTCTCTGAAGAGAGGCAGAGAAGGCTGGGACTGTAATGTCTGGAGAAGAGAAAGTTCAGGAAAGATCCCATGAATGTGTGCAGACCTGAGGGGAGGGTGTAAAGTGGATGGGACCAGACTCTATTCAGAGGTGCACAGTGACAGGACCAGGGGCACAAACTGAGGCAGAAGAAGTTCCCTATGAAAATCAGAAAACACTTTCCACTGTGAGGGTGACTGAGCTCTGACAAAGATTGCCCAAAGACCAGTAGAATCTCCCTCCTTGGAGATATTAAAAACTGTCTGGAAAGGATCCCAGGCAAGTATATCTAGGTGCACAGGCTTGGCACCAAGGGGTGTTCCACCAGATGACCTCCAGCTTCCTTCCCATCCCCACCACTTTGTTGATCTGCTATATACATTAAAAATGTCACTTGCAAAGGAGTTATGAAGGTTTGCATAGGTCATGGTGAAAAGCTTCATGTAGAGAAGGAGGAGTTATTGTTTTGAGTATCCTGATTATTGCCAATTCAGTTTATATAAATATATATATGAGGCTAGATATCTTGTGAAATTTTACTTGAACCAATAATGTGATGAAAACTTTTTCCTTACTCTGTTACAATTCCTATCTGAGAAGGATGAGCTAGATACCTGAAAAGAGAAAAAAAATATTTTGATAGTAATCCACTTAGCCTTTAAGGATTGATGTGATTCGGGCTCAGCTTAGATTTAGAAGGTTCTGTTTTACTCTGAAGCTCACTCTATGGCCTGTCTATGCTTCACAGCATATGAAAACAATAACTTGCCAGATGGTAGGACTTTATTTTATGACTATTGTTGACCTTTCCTTCAACTCCCAGTGTTTGCTGCAGGACAATCCCACCACTCCTCACCAAGAGAGCAAGTACTGCGAGTTGGACCTGCCTAGTGCAGTGTGGATGTTTCACCTTAGTGTGCATAAACTATTTACAGTGTGTTTATACAGAGATTATGGAAGCTCTGTGATACAGACCATTCACACATTATGAGCAGATTCTGATGCATTTCAACCCCAGCAGTTCCTCTGTAGAAACTCTCACTGAAATTGATGAGGTTCCTCTCGATGTGATTAAGTGTGACTTGACATGAGGAAAGGCATTTGGGGCTGACATTGTGGCTTTTTATGCTGAAGCTAATTATTATCTCTACAGAATTTATTATTTATTTTATTTTATTTTATTTTATTTTATTTTATTTTATTTTATTTTATTTTATTTTATTTTATTTTATTTTATTTTATTTTATTTTTTGGAAATGGTAGTGATCTCAGTGCAACCACAACTGCAGTATATTCAACAAGTATTAAAAATGCCACAAGTACAGCAAAGGTAATTTTCTTTCTGATGCTGCCCTTCTACTACCCCCAGCACAGAGCTGCTTCTCTTTATTCCAGTGGAAAACATTCCACTGCTTTAACAGACACAAAACTCTGTGGGATGAAAATCTTAAGCACATTCACAGACATGTATGTTAAACTTTGATGAAAGTTTTTACAATTAAAAAAATCAATCAACCAAGCAATCACATAATTTCAATTCCCCTCTACATCAGAATCTTATAAAATTATTTTCCTTCCTTTCAAATTAAATTCTGAACAAAGCAGTAAATGCTCTAACTACACCAGAACTATGTAATATCATGTCTTTCCTTCTGAATATTTATTTTTTAATATGATGTCATTTATTTTTTTGCTGGAATGTAATTACTATTGGTACCTACCACCACAGAATGTCTAAGATGTGCTCCCAGGCTTCAGGGGGATTTGAGGAGGCACATGACCTGGAGGGCTTCCCACTTTAAAGTGTGCTCATTTATCATTCTGCTGTCTCACACAGATGGAGATTTTGCAGGTTATCCAATTTAAACATCCATTTAGAAGCAATCTAATTTTTATTCCTTGCTAACATCAGCACAGAGACTGTGATGAACTCCAGTAAGATGGCTGAATCTAACAAGGGGTATTCAACAGGAGAGAGACAAAAATGTAACTGGATATCACTGCAGAAATTATTGTAGCAAATTTGAACAAAAATTTACTGCTTTTTATTGCCATGACACAAAGTTTTATTCTAATGAGTTAAAGATGTCAATATTGCCTTTTAATGCAGTTTTGGCAATTAAAAAAAAAAAAAAAAGAAAAAATAAAAGCAAGGCTATGTACTAGTTTGTAATTTTAATCTGCCAATGGGAACAAAATTTGGCAAAAAAATGCACTATAAAATGAAAAGTAGTCATATTAGAACAAAACTCCACATTGCAATTCTAACCAATGCTGTTTTTCCATAAAATTAAAAAAAATTCTGCCCTTCAATGTCAAACCAACATTTAGTCACTTGGTGTAACCAAGCTTTGATGTCAAAGTAATACATCATTCTCATAGAGGAAAAATGAAATATTGTCATGGTCATACTTAGATTATTGTAAGAATAGAGCTAGAATGACAAATATGTTGTATTTTTCAAACATCTAACACTCCCTTGAAAGGATGAGCTTTATTCTGAAGTCACTTTATGGTAACTACTCTGGAGACATTAAATATAAAAGTGGCTTTTGTATCAGTTTAGGACTTCATGTTCCTCTCAGGATTTTTAGGGGAATGATGGGGTTTGGACTTCAGTGGTTAATTTCTTGCCATTTAATATGCTGAATAAGTTCAGGAAAGTAATTTCAAAAAAGATGAAAGACATTTTTAGGAGTCATTCAGGAATCTTGGCATCCTTCAATAGGTCTAGACAACTAAATTTTAGATTTAATTTCATAAATTGAATTCTCCATGTATCCAAAAGTCAGACTTCATAGAAGTTCTTATAATTATTTTTTTTTAATGCAAAGCTATTTGTAAGAGCTTTTCAATTAATCCTGTTCTTTTTATTAAATTCTATATTTTAAAATTAACACTCCCCATTCCTGCAGTTACTGGAAAAGTGCTTCAGATTTATTTTATTTCCTCACTTTAGTCTGTTTTCAGTTTCTGAAGTTCTCCCTAGAGAAACCTGAAACTTTCAGAAGGTTTCTGTTTCATTGAGACAAGCCTGCAATAACTTACATTCATGTTCAGACACACACAGAGTGAGGCACTGCATTTATTAATCACATGGATTTTGAAGGCACTAATCCTAACACACAAAGCCCAGAACAAGTGCAAGTCTCTGCAGGACTGTGGCCACATAGTGATTTTCTATTCATCAGAGCTCAGTATTTTCCTTTTGACAAATACTCTTGATAACATTTCTGGAGCTGAAGAAGCTGAGCCTTCTAAGAGACACATCTAAAAGAGACTTTTATTTGTTTATGAGAAATTTATACCATGTTGATTATTGAGAAAATGTCAAATGTTATGTGCCATCCCATCTTACACAAGTATTTCTGGTCAAGGGCAAAGAAATGGAAGAGAGAAATAAATGTGTCCACACTACATGGAATGGTGTGATGAATGGGAATTCAAGATATTCATGGAGCAGCTCTGAATTCCTCTTGCTCCTTTCTAAAATAACTGTGGAGGAAACCTGCAGAGTGATCATCTCAGCTCTCAGCTGGAAAGACAGACACAGTGTTTAAATATCAAACAACACACTGCATTGTGAACATTTTTTTTTTTCTTGGTGATTATTGTTGAACAACATGATAGAAATTTGGTACTGAAAATGAAGCAAGTTAGGCCCTTTATGAGGATTTTATGTTCCTAATTTCAGGCAGTCAGATGCAAAAATATCTCAAATGGTTGTCTCCTCTTCTCAGTCTGTGAGTATGCATTGACACAAATGGCTTTACATGAATAATAATCAAAAATTTGTTTCAAACATGAAAATTACTGCTAAGTATGACATAATTGGTAAATCCATTTAGACATTAAAGACATTAAAACAATAAAAATAAATAATAAAAAACATAAAAATATATGTAAGCATATACGGTTTTCTTTTAAAATTTATGTTTTTAAATAACACAATAAGTTAACAAAAATGGAAGAACTTGGCAAATTTTCGTATTTTACAGAACCTGCACTTTATAAAGTTTAGGAGTTTTAACACACTAAAGGTTGGTTTTGTGGGGGGTTTCTGGTTTGTTTGGATTTTTTTAAAATATGCAATCAGGAATGGGAGGAAAAATTGACATACATACAGAGAGCAAGATTAGAGCAGCTTCACCTTAAGGGGATACTAGAGTTTCCACTGTTGTGTGAATTGTATGTGCTAATGACATTTTTTAGACAGGGTTACAGATTAAGTAATAGTGAACTCTAACTTTTTAGAGTTAAGTGGAATTTAATCACACAACCTTTGGATTTTGTGGGAGTTGGACACTTAAATTCTACGAAGCTCTGAAAATTTCGGGTTAAAAGGGTCTGGCAAACATAAAAATAAGGAAATTCATAATGAAGGGTGACCCCAAAAGACTTGGAATTTGGGTAAGCCATGGGCAAGTGTCTAAAAGTTCAGATGTTTATCTGATCCTCTGGAGCTTACAGAGCTGGGCTGCAAAGGCTTGCAGGAGGATGATTTCTTTTAAGATTTCTAGCACCTCTGCTTCTGGTCATAGCTGAGTACAGACCCTAAATAGGCTTTGTTTCTATGGACATTCTTTTTATTTGCTTTGGGAAAAGTAATTTGAAGGGAAATTATTCTGCAGTAGTGGTCATTTTTTCTAATTTAATTAGAATTACTTAGGTGAAACTGTAGAAAAATAGATCTTAAGATATAATTTAAAGTCATTAATAAATCCAAGGAAAGTGAGAAATAATATAGTATTAATAACTTGCATTCTGTCTTGCCAAAAAGCAGATTTCAGGGTATTGTGCTGAACAGGGACTTTAGTTGAGCTCTTGAAGGACTAACTTGAGATTAATAATTTTAAATATTTCATTTATTGACCTGAACACAGTGGGTAGAAGTTTTGTAGTGAAAATTATTCATGTCATAGAACTGGTATTACTGGTAGGATGAAGAATGAAAATAGAAAATTTCACTGTGATGTAAAATGATAGATTGAGAAGGAAGATATATCTACAAATCTAGTGTGTTATTTAACTAAAGGACAAAGCAGGAACAAGTGAAAAGTAAGCATATGGATAAATACAAGAAGGAAATCAGAAAAAGGTCCTTAAACATTAGAACAATAAGATTGTGTAAAACTCTTCAGGAACACTGGAGGCAAGAAAGAAAACTGCTTTCATGATGGGGCCAGAATAAATATTACAGGGAACTATCCACTGTGATTATTTGTGATTGCAAAAGGGAATCAATGATCCAGAAAATGGAGTTACTTGCAATCTTTTAAAAAAAAATTTCCTGTTAATTCATATAACAGGAGCACATGTTTTAATATTTGAAAACTGTTGCTAGTGTTGTAGAGATATAGTGGAGCATTAAAAGTAGACAATTAGACAAATATGTATACACTCTGACCCTGTTTCCCTGATATTTGCCTTAACAAAGAAAGAAAATGTAACTGACATTAGCTATAATATCTCACTGTACTGTAAATTCATTAATAATTAAATAATATAAAAATATAAACTGCCTCAGCTTACATGCCCTCTGCTTTTCTCATTTGATAATTGCTAAAATTCTTCAGATGTCCTGTGGGACTTGTTTTGCCTCCTCAGAGCTCCAGCCCTAGCAAATGCAGAACATTACATAGACATAATCTAGGAGAGCATTTAAATACAATTTTCAAAATATGGATTATTCCCCAGAAACCACACTGAGTCTGGAACAAAGCTTGTGCATTAGGACTGTACATTACCTGTGCTTGTACACTTCCTTGGCATGGGGAAATTCAGGTTGTTATCTTGTTTTGTTTGACTTTTTTTTTCCTCCAGATAGATACATTTTCCAGCACTTATTTCCCAACATGGGATCTGAGGATTGGCATGAAAGGCAGTTCAAAGCATTGTCAGTTTCAGGTAGGATAAATATTCTTTGAATATTTATATTTATTTATTATATATATATATATATATATATATATATATATATATATATATATTTATTATTATTATATTTATTTATTTTATATTTATTTGAATATTTGTTACTTGATGCTAAATTTTCTCACTTTGCTATCTGAATAAGCTCTTTTTAAAGGCATGCTATCAAACATTATGTTATTTGTAGTATTGTTACCTGCTTGAAGAAAAGCATAAGGAGCCAACAGTTACAAAAAGTACCAAAATTCTTCCTGTATTAATTAGCACTATCACCTAAAAAGAAGATGCACAAGATACACTTAAGAAAACACAATTTTTTTCAATTTTTAGTGCTTTGAATCAGCAACATCAACAGAGAAAACAATATGTGATTAAAGGTGGAACAGTATCTTTTTTCCTACATATCTTACTTTTCCCCTTGGATAAAATGCTCTGTCAGCTTCACAACACTCTCTGAATTTGATGTGCTAGGGTTCTTTCAAAGGCAAATATGATTTATATTATCTGTAGATGTTATAACCTTGTGATATCAAATATCACTTTAATTCTTAAGGCAGATCCAGATAATTATACCTATCTTTATTTGTTTATGGTGCAATTTTAAGAAATTCATCACTCCTTATGTTCCTAGATGGGAAGCAGAATGTGGCAGGAGTAAATCATACCTGTCAAGAGATGTCAAGTTCTTGAAGATAACACTTCTTTAAAAGTAGCATCTCTCTCTCATTTATTTTGGACTTTGTATATTGCCTCTAAAATGTATTAAGTAGTCTCAAATGGCAGGGTCTTTTAGATTTTGCCCTTAAGTTCCTGCATTACAGGCAGGCATTACATTACATTACATTACATTACTAGAGACAATTTTGGCTGAGTGAATGGTAGTGTCTTTTAGAGAAGATGAGCAAAAGCCTGAGGTAAGAAAAATTAATCTAGTTGAATGTTACTTATTTATATTTATCATACTGTGCTTCATGCAATTATCTTTCAGTGAACTGCAGAATGGAAAACAAGATGGAAAAAGTGCTGTTGAAGTAGAAATTTTATATTTAAAAAGACAAATTGGAATATTTTGCTGCTTATTTGCAGAATATAAGTTTTTGGACATAGTTCAAACATCTGAACTTTTATGTTAAAGTATAACTGAGAATTATGTGACAGTTACATTCATGACACACATAACATTACTTAGATTTTGACTGCATCCCTCTCCACAACAAGAAGTGGTTAAAGTTCAAAGCTTTAAAAAATTTTATTTTGATGAGAATTATAGGGTAATATTTATTTAACATTTTAATTTATTCATAAAAGTTGTCATTAATGTACAGATGAACACTTAAAATAGTAAATATTCATTAGAGACAAAACAATATGTAACTTCTAATGTGCAATTTCTGATAGAAATCAAATGTCATTTTATCACAAATTATATAATAAATATATAATTTTTTTAAGGTAATGCAACTTAGTTTAGAGCCATTAAGACCAAGAACTGGTATCTTAACTAAGAATTTCATTTATAGGCTAAATGTCTAGAAAAATATTCTGTTTGATTAAATTATTTTTTTTAGATGATCATTTATTATTGCTATTAGTCTAACTGCTGTTAGTCTTTTTATCAGTTTTTAACTCATGTGGAAGAAATACAATTATTTTCCATCTGAGTTGGAATGGGTGAACCACCATGCATATTTCAAGATTTGTTTAAAATTTTAGCTGTTTTTATTTTTTAGCAACAAATAGTACAATCTTAATAAAATATATGTGGGTCTCCTTTTACTCCTTTTCTCTCTGTATATGGCCTTGTCTATATGACTTACATTTGGCAGGAAGATTGAATAGTGTGAGGTTATCTGAAAAGTCTAATACTTGTTAATTCTGATCTTTCCTTCATCAGTGTTTCAAGGGTCACCTTAGGGGTCAGATGAGCCTTACAAATACAAACTCTTTACCTCTGGGACACTTTTTGCATTTCACTTGTGAATAACCTGTACAAGAGACTGTGGAATGTAGTCTTTGGTAGTTGACAGAACCCAAGTGAATAGAGTTCATTTCTGAGGCTGTCAGAAAAATGTCTTCTCCATATGGGCTTTACATTCTGGAGGATGAGAACATAGAATCTCTTGGCAATCTTTTGCTGCATTTGTGCCAAACATACAATATTTACATTAAATTGATGTTTATATGTTTTTGTACAGAAAGATTCCTTCCTTAGTATCCCAGCACTCTCTCTCAGACAACAACCAGGAGAGGTTTAAATACCTGATTAAATTAATCCATTTTTGCCGACTCAGAATGAATTAATGGCATAACTTGCTGGGTTATTGCCTCTTAACCTGGAGTCTTTACAACTTTGTGGCCTTAAGTATTTTATACAGCTTCAGTGGTTCTATTAAAATATTTCAGTTTTACAGGAAAAAAAGGCAACAAACCCAAAATTGAACTTGGAAAACCGAAGAAAAAAGATTTTTTTTGTGTGCTAATGACTAACTTATATATCAGAAAGTTGTATAAAATTAATCTCAAGATGATATAATGTGATATTTTATTCAGGCTATTGCCTTGCAAGCTGAAACAATGGATTGGAAGACAAACATTTTCTGCCCCATGAATGTTTGTATTTTTAATTTTTTCTGCATTAACACCTTAATTAAGAAAATTATTTCAATATTTAGTGAAAAAATATTAATTTACTGAGAATATACGCTCTTTCATCAAATGCACAATTTTTGTTATCTCTTTAATTCTGTTTGAAAAAACAATGTACTCTGGACTTCAGACAAGATTCTATCAAATACTATCCAAAGTGATGCAATTTAACAAAATATTTCAGCTTTGGCAAAACAACATATTTTAGGAGAACACATTTTGTCAAGTTCGCCCACCAACTTTACTGGTGAAAAACATCTGTTTAAAAATTATTTCTGGAAATATCATATCCTTTCAAAGGGCTTGGGATTCTTTTCAGTTTTGTGTGCACTGCCCCTCCATTTGCAGCTAAAAGGATGCAGAAATAAATGGGCTGTGTTACAAAGAAGGCCCTTGTTGTGGTATATCAGTCTTGGGCCAGGAAGTGCTGGAATTATTGTGAGATAGACAATTATCAAGATTTCCAGCTTAATTTGAAAGCCCAAGGGGGAATCTCATTGTTTAGATATGCCATTTAAGGTTTGTCCAAAGCCAGCCTTGGGTCACTTAAGAGTTCAGGAGAAACTTTTGTTACATGAGCAATTATTGTTGTACTGCTGCAATCTTATCTTCCACACAGAGACTTAGCTAGAGTGTGCAGAGATTAAAAATTTAAAAAATCAAATGATAACATTTTTACCATGGCTGTACACAGTCTCTAACCTAAAGTATCCATTCAAAAACCCCTGTGAGCCTACAGGACAGAAAGGGGCTGAGACTTGCTGCCATATGATAGATAAACAAAATCAGTCATTGCAAAAGCCTAGCTGTTAATTGGCTTTCAGAAGTATCTGTGCAACGCCTGATATATCCTCCTCTTTAAGCAGATACTTATTTTTTAATGTTGCATACTTTAGGGCAGTGTGGCTGACCCTTTAAGGCAGAAAGTAGGCATCAGTGAAATACACTATCTTTATCTTTTGGGAAATGTGGAGGGCTGATTAGGAAATACCTCTGGAATGGCTTATATTTTGATCAGGTGCATTTGCAGACACATCTCTTATCCCTCCCCAAAATTACAGAAGGATTTACAAGTCTTACTGTGAAAGTGGTGTCAAAGACATCTCTAAGTCAAGAAAGACATTCTTCAGAGCTTCAATCCATATGTTGAGAGCTTTCTTGGCAGGCAGCTCTCATCACAACAAGGTGCTCAAAGAGAGGGATTTGCTCTGAGCTGGCAAGCTGCAATGACGTTCCACAGGCATCCCATGAATTAAAGTGTGCTGGGATTTAAAGGAATCTGCATTGCCTTTTGAAATACAGCAATATAAATGTCCACAGAGGAGACTTTTGTACACTACAATGAATAAGTTTTTGAATCAACTCAAGCTTACTAAAGAAGAGATTATTTTAACCTATCTGTTTGCTTTATTATTTTATCGTGATGTCATGGTGTTCATAGATAGAACATATATATAACAGATTTTTTTGCTGCTCTTACTGCTACTGGTATGTCATGGAGAAATGTGAGAACAAGAACTGGATTATTCAGAATATATGTTCAACTCTTTCTTGTGGTGTTGGGCATAGGAGGGAAATGTCTGTGAGATTTATACTGGGAATTGTCACAGTGATCCACATCAGCATAGAATGATGCAAAATGCAGGAATCCTGCTGTTGTCTGATCCTGATCAGCTTTGAAAGAGATGGAAAAAACCCAGTTTTATCTAGGTAAAACAGGAGTATTGGGTAAAACATTATAGTTTCAGCAGTTCATTTAATCCTAAACCCTCACAGTCCTCCATCCTACAAGAATATTGAGATGAAAAAGTAAAAGATACTCATGCTAGTCATGCTAGGCAGGAGTCAGGATGAATAATGTTTGACCTCAAGGAGTCAGAATTATCCAGGTTTAATATTACCCCTGGGTTATTGCAACCCAGGACAAATGAGGAGCACATGGCACTGCCATTCCCAGCACAGTGGTTGAGGATATTTGGCAAGGAAATGGGGTTGGCCTGCCAGCAGGAAACAGATACAAATTTGGATGAGGGCTACAAAAACATGTCATTAATTGGAGGTGAAGAGCAGTAACAGATGCCTTGAATTATTGCACTACTCCCCAGACTTTTCAAGACAAATTTGCATAATTCAGGACCACTGTATTTCACCACCCACAGCTATTGCATATGTTCAAAAGATTTTGCTTCAGCTTTTAAGATTAGTCCCTGATGCATCAATTTTTTGTGATACATACATGGAAAATTTTACTGACATATTTCATCCCACTGAATTTGGAGCTGTTTCTCAGTAGTATGCAGGAATAATTTTGTCTTAATTTTGGTAATCTATAGGTATAAGGAAAAAAATGATGTTGGGAGAGTGCCAGCTAACAACAGTTTAATTTTTACATCCATTTTAATCTTGATTTCTTAAGTGAGACATATACACTGAAGTACTGCAGAGATGGGATAGGATTCATAGAAATTTTTTAAATCTTAAAAATTATATCATTTGGAAGATTTTTTAAATTCTTCAGAATTCTGAGGGAATTATTTTCTGGTAGTTTTAGAAATGCTCTTGATATTTTTAACACCTAAAGCTTATTGATTAACTGTAGATTAAAGAAATAGTGTTTCGATAGAAATATTGAAAAGGTTTTATGCAATTATTTTTAATTGTCAGTACAAATCACTTTTTAATAGAGCTTTTCAGTTACACTTACATGTTACATGTTACCATTGAATTTACTTAGACTAACATTTTCTAGGTGGAACAGACCAGAATTTATTCTTTACAGATTAAAATCATGGAGGTAGTCCAATTATTCAAAGGTGCATTTTCATATAATTTACACAGTAAGATTTCTTATCTTACCCTTCTCAAAACAGCCCTTTCCCCTCTGTTGGCATGCCATGACAAAATGTTCATCAAAGCAAAAATGTTTTACAGTAAAATACCATGTCTTGTTCCAATGAATGAAAAAAACAAATCCCTCTACAGAGGTGAAGCAGTGTCTCTCCATTTTAGCTTGACTGTTGATGGAAAAGTCTTGGAAAGGATGAGTTTATCAGGAGATAGTTAGAAAAAGTTTTTTGTTATTTATAAAAGCTCTGCTGTTGAATCCAAAATACATTGAATAATGTATCAGTTTAAAAGAGTTTCAACATGGGTAGTTCTTTAAGTCCAACTTTCTTTTCTGGAAAGATAAAAGTTTAAAAATGCAAATTTATATACTAAGGCACTGTTTGCAAATGTGGCTTACAGGCTTTGTTTTCATACAAATGCAAAGCAAAACCATATTTCACAGCCTTGAAGTTTATCATGACAGGCTTAATATTTTGTCCATCTCTGAAGGAAAACTGACTAAATGGATATCTGAGAATAGATAGAGAACAGTCTCCAAATTCCTTACTTCTTCCTGGAACATACTGGAATTCCTTACCTTTTTAGTAAATATTTTATTAGCAATGTAGAAACAAATCAAAGACTTGTATCTCTCTGTAAAGAATAATTTATCAGATGGGCAAAAATTGACATGAAGAAGAAGAGTGTTATTCAAAACCCACAGCTGCTCTGTTGCTAAAGAGCACTGACACATTTTTTTCTACTTTTCCTCTAAAAAGTGCATGGCCAACATGTATTGATACAGTTCTACAATACATGCTGTAATTATGGGGTGCTAAGATATGCACTGTAATTATAGTGTTATGGTAAATCCCTCTCATATGTATAACATGCAGGGAGGGTTTTCTATAGCTTTTTCAATTTCTGTGCTGATTAACTAATTATGAAATTGTTTTTCTTTTTTTTTTTTTTTTTTGTAAAATGCAGTATATAATTTTTTTTTAAGACTACATGTATTCTGCAGTGACTGGTAAATTCCAGTTAGCAGTTTTTCACATCACTGAGAAAAACTTATGCTGCTTTGCTATTCTGCTACTTTTCCTGTAAAATTCCTTGATGTGTTCCCTTGTAGGTCATTGCCCTTTTCCATAGCTCCCTGCCTTCATTCAACATTCTTTTTTAATAGTTTTAATCTTAGTTTAGGGGTTTTACATTTATTTTCATTCCAAGTAGTCTGTTTATTTAAAGCAAGGGGAGAATTAGAATCCTGTTTTCAGCTTTAAAAACGAACAGAAACCTACAGGTCCAGTGGAGGTCTAAAGTCACACAAACTATTGTACAAAGGACTTTCTCCCAGCTGGGAAATCTGTTTTCTGCATTCTTAGTTTTCACCACACCTGTAAGCTGACTTTTTGGTACTATTACCAGATACAGAATCTGTCTATCAATCACTGCTTGCTTTTGTTAATTAAAAGCAGATGGCAAGTGCTTAAAAAAAAAAAAAAAAAAAAAAAGAAAAAAAAAAGATTATGTGGCTTTTGATGAAGTGGAAAGGAAAAAAAATCCATCTTGAACAAGTTACATCAAATACACACAAATTCATGGACTAGAACTTTTTGGAAAATACTCATTTCTATTTACTAAGAATTAATGAAATTGCTGGGTCCACAGAACATTCAGCTTTGTATAAAAAAGGCCAAAATCATGTTACTTGTGATTGAAAATAGAAAGACTTCATTAAGTCAACTGAAATTTTTTTTTTTTTTTTTTTGCTTTGGGTTAACCCTGAACTGATCTCTGTAAGACAAATCACCCAGGCTGATTTAACAGAGTCTACCTGTACCAGGTCAGGCCCCTTGTCCAAACAAGATCTACCACGTTCTCTGTTTGCTCTGCTGCCTCCAGAGTGCAAGTCTGGGCTTGTGGTGCATTTGGCTGATAATCTCTGATCTTTCAGATATTGGGCAATTTTGTGTAACAAGTTTCAGATGATGCTGGACACAATCACAATAAAATACTCAGATTGCAACCTTCGTCACTGGTGTCCAAACTCTGGATCAGGAGACACAATTCCTTTAAGTGCAGTGGCAGTGCTTCCCCAAGCAAGCATGCAGGTTCCTGATTGCATTGTGAAATGCACATTTTCATGTAAAAAGAACACTCTTCCAGCAGCCAGACCAGGAATCAAATTAGTGTCATCCCTGCTCAAAAATGGACTCAGTATCAACATCCAAATGCAAAATTACTTTGCTCAAACCAGGTTCTTAACCATGCAGCTCAAACATTTTCTGAACTTCCAGATCACATCTCCTTCTTTTCTGCTGGACTTTGAGCTTGAAATGCCTTTGGAAACAACTGGAAATTCTAGTTTTCAGCTGGCATAAGAGCTGTATCATCCACATTTTTAAGTCTAGTCTCAAGAGTTTCTTCAAGCTTTAAAATTAAAAGTATTTCAGGCTGTTTGTATAAAGTTGATAATTACCTAAAACATTTGATTGCTTCTCTTACTTCAGTGCAAGCTCTAAAAACATGGTAATATGCAAATTTTACTGCATTAGCAACATCAGCTTAGTTTTTTAAATTTTTTTTCAAAAGAGGATTTTCAGATTTTTTTGGTACTGTACTTTTTTGTTATCCTGGTTTAAAAATAAAGAAAAAACTAAAAATTCTGTAGGAAGCCAGAAAACTTCTAGGAATGTCATTGTCAAATTACACCTTTTTAAAGTGTAAGTATGTTAATATAAGCTGGAAAAGAAAAGATTGTGAAGATTAAGGAAAAGGATAGAATTTCAGGAATGAGAGGAAGGTAGGAAAAACAGTCTCTTTGCCTCATCTCATTTCATATTATTCCTGAGTGAAATTTGAAAATGTTCTGGTTTCACTTAAACAGCCTTAAAGGGATGAGAAAAAGTCTTAAATTAACATGGTCATGCAGTAGATGAGCTTTATGTTGGGGTCACAAATTACATATGACTGGTGAGCCTGAGACACTGCAACTTTTTTTTTAACTTCTGCCCAATGCAGAAAATAAAAATGAAGATAAACTGAAAAAAAAAATAAAGAAGATGCTCTCCTTTGAAAATAGTATCTCCTACTGGAAGTGTCAGCCTCCTAGAAAAATTCAGGTATTTTATTATTATAAATTGCTGTCCCTAGAGTAGTTCTTGCAGGTCAAAAAAATAAAACAAGAGGGAAAAAAGATCCATCAGTTTATCTTTCTCTATGCAGTTACTTTGAGCACTTAAGAAATGCAAATGATCCTACCTGCTGCTTGATTTACTAATACCAGCTCAAAAGAAGTATCCATTTTGTTTTTCTTGTGCACATTCACACAGGCATAGCACAGATACACACACATGCACTTTATTTGCCTGCTAGTTGTACTTTTTAGTGAAATAAGTTATCCAGATTAAAAAATTTCTCTTCTTCTCTCAGTGTGGGAAAACTCAAACCACCCTTGCAAAACACTTTTGAAATGCTGGCAGCCATGGATATAAGCCAGAATAGTCAGCTGGGCTGTATTTTTCTTTGAAGGGTGCAAAGATGTGTACAAACTGCTGCACTGCCTCTTCTCATGCAGGCACTGAGTCCCACAGAGGGCTCAGCACTGTCTGAATTGTCTTGCTGACCCTTACCCTCAATAGTTCTGTGACTACAGCACTTAGTATTGATTACTTTCCAAAGAGGGAGTGGGAGTACAGCTGGATTGTGAAGCAAACTCTTTTCCTCCAAGATTTTTGTGTAGAGATACCAGTGAACTTTCTGGCATTGGCTCTGACAGCAAGTGCTCAAGACGAGGTTGGAGTTTTCCCCTGTGCAGATTGACCCTGCACCAAACTATCCCAGTTTGGACCCTGTGTCTGAAGCCACCACCCATTCACAGGGAAATGACAAGAACACTGGGATCAGTGGTTTTTGTCTTTCTGCCTGATGCTATTGCAAGATTCTTGGGTTATTCTCAGTGGAAAGCATTTATGAAACCTCAGTGTTCTCTGGGATGAGAAATGTATTTCCTCCCTTATTGCTGGCTGAAAGTCTTCATGTTACATCCTAAAGTACATCTTAAGGAACCCTCTACTTTGAGGCTTGGGTTTGAAGCTATGCTTATGTTGCTTCAGGCAACTGGTACCTCAGGTTTCTTTTCAGTTATTTGGTAATTGTGGGGTGTATGACAATGTAACAAAATGTTAAATGGTAGTTTGAAAAACATTTAGGTATAAACAATAAGTAGAAGGTACTTAAATACAACTCTTTTGATTTATTTCCCATGTAATATATATTTTCTGAGTGAAGATATGATATGAGACAAATGTTCTGTTAGATGTACAAAATTCCAAGCTTGTCTCTGAGTAAAAAAGAAAAAAAGTGTTCTTTAAGCTGTCTTCTATATACAAGGGGAAAAAAAAAAATCTACTTCTCTTCCAAGATGAATCTCATGCTTCAGTGCATGCCCTACAGGAATACTCACTCAACATTTCATATTCAAGTCTTCCAGTTCCAAATTGTGCAGGAGTTCAAAGGTGTCTATAATCACAAAGCTGACTAGATTTTCTATATGTGAAAGGCAATCAGTTAAAAAGCTTCTCTTTTCCAGTTTCTCAAAACCCATGTGTTGAGGTGCTTGTGAATAACACTTTTTCTCCTTATAAAAATCTTGTAAACTTAAGTCACTCAGGGCCATCATGGAAAAACATTTCTGCATATAATGTGATTTCACACCACATTAATCCATGTAGAGCAGATTTTTCCTTAGGAATTGCTCTTCTGTATATACTTGGCTGGTACCAAGGATTGACCAGGAAGAGTCAAGTCTTCTGCAGAGGCACAAAAGGTCAGGAACTTTTGTAATATTAATCTGAGGCTGCCATAAGGCATTATTGCAGGCCTACTGGAAATAAAATCTAAGGTTTAAAAAAAAAAGAAAGTGGTATGGTCTCTTATCTCCAAGTTAAGTTTAAATGCTTTAAGGCTGGGCTTGAAGACTCTGAAACTTATCTCTTATAAGGAAGAAAAACAGAAAGTATTTATATCACTTTTGTGGAAACATGAAAGAGTGGAACTATTCTATTAATAATTCTATTATTTTATTCTAATTATTTTAATTCTATTATTTTATAGGTGACATTCAGTTCTTTTCTACTTTCAGGGAAAAATGACGTGGCTTTTATTGATGGTTTTTCTAGAATTTCACTGTTCAAATATATTGTTTTCAGCAAAACAAGCTTATAAAAACAAATATATATTTCTGGAAGGTTAAGGTGTTATTTTCTTACTGTACTCAACCCAAGCATCCTCTTGTACAGGAAAATTCTGTCTTTTCAGTCATTTTGGGGAAAGGAGAATTTGTGTAACACAGCTTCCTTGCAAAGCAGCACACAACTCTGTAAGACTGACTGAAAAAGATGAACCAAGGTGCCAGCTCCTGATTTCTGGCTAAGGATGAAAGTGGATGTTTTCAGGAATGAATTGTTCATAGCAGAGTTGTGGGAGAATAGCCAGACCCATGCCAGTTACCGAGGGTGGCTCACAGAGCGTGGATCTGTTGTACCTGGGCTCTGAGTGGGTGAGCAAAGCCCCAGGTGTGCAGAGCTGGCTGGGCTGGGCTCAAAGGCCCTCCAGGGTTTCACTGCCCAGTGGGAGCTGCTGTGGGAGGCAGTGGCTGTGGTCCTTGTCAGCAGCACAGAGGTACCTGCCAAATTCACAGCACTGTTCACTTCACTGGGAACCGTGTGGTTTTATCGGGCTAACACACACACCCTGCTGGTGGTGACACAATGTCTTCAGCACTTTGGAAGTTTTGTGTAGTTTGCAATGCACATGGCTTTTCATGAGAGGAGATCTTTGATTATTTTCCATTGCCCATGAACTGAGGCATACCCACACTTCTGACTATAATTATGCCTCTGCTAAGGGCTGTTCACCCCTGGCAAGATCTCCCTCGGCAGGAATAAGCACATTTTGCTGACTGTAGCCTGTGCAGGATTTAATAGCAAAGATGAGTCCACAATATTCCATAACTCACATTATTTTAGCACTTGTCAAATACTTCTAGGTTTACTTTGAAGCCTGTTGTAAGGTATTTCCCATACTTATGGCATTTCAGAGTGATTTATCCATATTGGGGAGAACAGGAGGCTTGGAACTGGACATGGTCAATCTGTAGCATCTGTATTAGCATTGTGCAGGAAAAGCAAATTTCTAACACTAGCCACACACATTTTATCAGAATTTAGGGAAGCCATCTTCAAGGGGCTGATACTGCTGCTTAGGGGTCTGTGGTACCAAAATAACTGCTCTTCATTTAATGTGAACTTCAAGCAGCAGATGAGCTTTTTTTTTTTTCTTTTTTTTTTTTCAGGAAAATGTTATTGAAATAAGCAATTACCACTCAGAGCACTCAGAGGACACAAATAAATATTCAAGGTGGATTAAATCTTGTCAGTGAGTAGGGAAGAGGACCTCCAGAATGTGCAACAGAAAAGCAGAGGCTGCTCAGTCAGGACACAGAACATCTTCTGAAGCCAGGCTGTGCCTCTTCAAGCTCAGCAGGAAGGAGAATAAAATAAGCAGCAGATGAAGTGTGGCTGCAGGACATTTATTTCTCTCCCTTCTTCCCTAAATGTGGTCTTTGACAAGAAATCAAAGAATGCAGCATTATTTTTTATAGGCTGCACATAACTAATTTTTTTTTTCCTTTTAGGTTCTTTGATGCATTGTCTCTGTCATTGATGAGACAAACACAGCTAAATCTGTTTAAAGTCTTTCTCCACTAATCTATCAGTCATTTTAATTGCTTTTTGATCTCATCTTAATTCTGACTCTGACTCTGTGTGTATATGCATGTGCATGCTTGAGCACAGGTGGGAACCCAGAAAACCAGTCCTGACATCCCCTTTACCTGGGGTTAGAGCAAGGGCTGAGAGCATGGCCTGAAAACAGGACTGCTCTAGCCCAGCACAGGCTTTGCAGACTGTACAAGATGTGTGTACAGAGGAGAAACCTGAAGCATCACATTACTGCAGCTCTCAGCACTTAATTCCTCTGCATTATTTTCACTCATCTGTTCCAGTCACCTTTGCCTGAAATTCAACTCTTTCTACTATATATATATATCCCAGGCACTTTATTTCTAACACTTGAAATATGTGTTGTTCAGGATATTAAAAATAAATATTATTTTAGAAAATGGAAAGATTTCCAATATCTTGTTGCAAACCTCAGTCATTTTTGGCAATGCACAGTGTGGATGATTGATTATATTTGCCTACAATAAGTCAGAAATCAACAAATTTTAAGTAAGACTACCTGAAATAGATTCTTTAAAATTATTTTTTAAATCCAAATTAATAACTCAAATATTTAAAAACAAATATTCAGTGCTTTTACATAAGATGCTGAAAGGTAATTTTGGAAGTTGTTGTAAGCATGAACTTTTTCTGAAAAATAGTGGCTGATGTTTGTTGCATAAGGCAGAAATAATGTCATCAGTGATTGATATGAAATTATATGGTAAATGGGATACCAACATCAAGTGATACAAATAAAACCCACCAAACTTTCTTCAGCTTCTAAAACCCTCTTCTAATTTCAGTCCAATAAGGGACATTGGAGAACCTTTGCTGAAATTATGGACTTGCTTATTATTCAGTTGACTTTATTATATGAAAAACATGCAGATGAGTAAACTGATATATTTTACTTATAACTCATAAAAGTAAATCTGACATAAAAGTGGTGAAAAGTGCAACATTAAAATCAATCTAGGGAATGGGAGAATGATGGAGTCTGTGGCTGTGTGTGTTTGGGTCAAGGCAGACTTGGCTACGTGGCACAAACACCAGGAAGGATTTTGTCAGACCCACATTGTGCTGTGGAAGCCACAGCTGTTCAAAGGGTGAGACCACAGGGCAATAACCATATCTTCTGGTGCAGAAATACTGATGTCCTTTCCTTAAGGACAGAGGTGCAGGGAGAGGGGAAGGAAGAAGAAGCTCTAAGTGGGAGGCTGCAGTGAAGTTTCCAGGGCTGGACTGAAGCCCAAGCAGCCTTTAACAGACACAAAAATGTGTAAATGTTGATTTTCAGCTAAATATGCATGTGGAGGCCTGAGTTAAGCATATGGAGGCCTGAGTTAAAGGATGAAGTTGTAGTCTTAGTTGTTTACCCAGTCATGTTTAAAGCCTTCAATTTGGTGTCTTTGACTCCTTTGCAGAATAACATGCCTCCCTGTGAGAAGGTTTTGAGCTGCTTAGAGTAAATCATCCATTTTTCATTTCAACTTTTGACTCCTTAATCAGTTTCTTTTCCACTGTCCATGCCCTTACTTGTCAATTCTATGTGGACTGCTATGAGGCCTCATCCCTATTAGTTCCCTTTCCAAGATAAATACATTTAGACCTAGTATTTTAACTCATGTGTGAGTCAGGTTTATTTTTCTTTTCAGCACCTTTAGTTGCCATAAAGTTCCACATGATTTGCTGCATCTCAGCTGTTTACAGAAGTCCTGTTCCATCTTTGGTACCTCTTTACAGCTACCATACAAAAACTGCTTTTTTTAGCCATTCATTCAGCTTCAGAAACACTGTATAACATTTTGTAGGATCATGTCTTTGTTGCTGTCAAAATACTAATATGCTGCTATAATTTTCCTGGATTTCTTACTTCTCCTATTCAGCATGAAATTAATCATCTTTCCCCTGGGATTTACAGTTCTTCAAAGAAAAAAATTTCTGTTCCTATTCCATCACTTTCCAGCTAGTGCTGATGCCTTTTCCAATTCAGTGCTGTCTCAGAATTTCATCCACTCTTCCTATACTACAACTTCCAGATGGAGACATCCCATAAGGCCAGTTGTCAATCATCTTGTATGCTGTCTCTTCCAATGTGACATCACTTCTATATTATAATCCTTTATTTGCTTCTTTAGCCAGTTATAAATCTACATTTATATCTCTACTAATTCATATTGTTTTGGATAAATATGTCAAGCTAGATTTTTCAACATAGAATATCAAATGTTTTATTAAAATTTAATTCTAAAACACTACATATCATTCTGTGGGTTTTTAATATCTCATAATCAGTTTATGGGGGAAGGGTCCTTTTTCTTCATAGCTGATTATTTCTTATCCATTCTCCTTTATATTTTTTCTTTCTGAAGCATATATTATTTTATTCCTTTTTAATTTATTAGTTGATAAGAACTACTATTCTTTCCTGCTGTAAATCAGTATACTTACCTTCCTCAGTATTTTTGAAACCTACATAAATTGCATCATCTTGAAAATGAAGCTGAAAATGAAGCATTTGAGAATGAAGTTGACAGGTCAGATTGTTTTTTTATTATTTCCCTTTAAAAATAACACAGACAATAAATCAGCAATAAATGATATTAGAAAATTACATGAGAGTTGTATATATATTCATACTCAGCAATGATTTATTAAAAGAGGTCTCTTGCAGATGGAAGGGACAAGGGAAGGATACAGTGGCTCTGCCTGGTGATGCAAAGGAGACAAAATCCATGAGCTTGTATTATCCCATTTTCTCAATTCAGACCGTGCTGGGATTATCTTCAAAACACCATAGCCAAAGTTAATGATGTCTGAGAAATGATGTAGTGACAGATTGAGGTATCTAAATATTTTTTGTCTTTGCAACATGAATGATTAAATGGTGTCAACATGTCCAAAATATGATGGTTTCATTACATTTCTCTGCAAAGATTTAGAATGATTTAAAAAGGCCTGAAGACAAGAAAGCAAGGAAAGAAAAGAACATGTGAAAAGTATAGAATTATTCAGGAGTGTATTTGTTCATCTAATTTAGTTAAATAATTTTATCAATTTCTGGTTTCTACTAGAAAAAAAAATTAAAAATAGCCCTTTAAGTTTTAACAGATTGAGACACACTTGGCAGAACTGCCCATTTTGAAAACACAAGATTTCATGATATTCAGTCATGAAAGTGTTTAATACTTCAATACAAAAAAAAAAAAAATCCTAAAACAACCAATCCTGAAGGATAGGAAGGAAAAGAGAATGGAACATATTGGAAAATCTTCTGCTCTAAGTTTTTTTAAATCAGACCTGGACTAGGAACTGGCTGTGACAGAGCCAGCTGCTGCTGACTGAAGGACAGTGAATGAATCCCTGTGAGCAAACACTGCCAGTGCAGCCATCCCAAATCAGTTCAGCATTTCAGAGACAGCCTGTGTGAAGAGAGAAGATAATGATGGGAAACAAAGGCCATTTAAGGGGCTGCAGCTCCATGTGTACCTTGAAACGTGTGGAGTCCTGCCTGCCATATCTTTGTAGGAGTTAGCTGAAAGTTGCAATGATAGCTGTTTCACATCTTCTTCCAGACTGGAATCAAACTTGGATAATAAAACAATAATAGTTTATACTGGATTAAGGAAGTGGGACATGAATAATAAAAAACAGTAGAGATATATTACATGCAAAGATATCTGGAGGACAAAGACAGTTTTTCAGTGAATTTAAAGGTTTAAAAGTTTGATTCCATTTTGGAAAAAATACTCCAAACCTTTAGAAAATTTTTCAAAATAAAATTATGGAGAAATATGAATTTTTGAGTCAAAACCAGAATTGATTTTATATGAGAGGGTTCTTTTGACTGTATGTATGTGATTCTCTCTCTTGTGATCTGGGATAGATATTTTACTGTCTGAGTTGGAGTAAGAATTTGAAGCTCTTTCTTCGACATCCCAACACCTGAACTAATGCAATGTGAGGATTAATCCTAATATTTCTCCTGTTTGCTGCCTGGAATGGACAAAAGGACTTGGATATTCAAAAGTGTTGAAACAGATACATTTCTGGAAGGCATTTGCTTTAACAAAATTTCACTTCTTGAAAAACATTTGTTCAGCTTTAATCATTGTGCCTTTTTCTCTTCTACTACTGTGGCTGCCATTTACTAGGATATGTAAGGACTTAATTGTTTAAATGCCATTACAATGCTGTAGGAGCTAATTATCTAACTCTTTCAGAGTTTTGAAAATGTCAGATATCCTTTCTTTATCTATGAATGGAGTTTCTAGAGTATCCTCTAACTGACAGTTAATTCATAAAGAATTAATTCATAAAGTATTAATTCATAAAGAATTAACTGATAGAACCTAATTTCTGTGGGCAAAGCTCTTCCAGAGAAAGAAAGGCTTGACTTCAGGCTGCCATGTAATTTCACCAACTCCTGGTGGGTATTGCCATTTAAAAGTGCCTTTTAAACACTGACAGGCTTGGAGCATCAACCACCCCTCTAGGAAGCCTTATGCAGTATTTTGCCACCTTCTTGGTAAAGAAATGCTTCCTAATGTCCAGTCTGAACCTCCTCTGATGCAGTTTTAAACCATTCCCATGCATCCTGTCTCTGAATCCCACGCAGAAGAGATCAGCACCTCCCTCCCTGCCTCCCTAAGTGGTTTATGTTGCATAGGAAGGTTATCTACATCACAGATATGACAGAAAGCTGTATTTTCTGAAACAAGAGAGCTATTGACATCACAGGAGGAAAAGGAGAGTGAAATATAAAAAAGAATAATCCAATGAGCATGCTTCTCCCAAGAGCAATGCATATATTTGGTGCTATTTACCTTGACCCAGGTACTTTCTGAATCAAGGAAAGACAAGAGGAAAGAAAAGTCACTTCTGTGATGTGGGAACATTTGCTGAAAGTCTTTAAAAGTCTGCACTTTATTAGGACAGTCCATAGAAGAGTGAAGAGTAACATTTGAAAACCAGTGGTAAAGAATTTAACTTGGGCTGTTAAATAGGAGGAGCACAGGATGAGACTCTTGTCCCAAGGGTGACAAGTCTAGACTGACTTTGGTCTCTGGTCTGTCTAGTGGCTTTCTTAAGAATAAGAAAGATCTGCATTCACCTCTTTTTGTCCAAAGAGAGGTTTGTCTTGGTTCAGGAATTTCATGAAATGAAATTTGGAAGAAAGCATGTGCTTTAGTCACTTGAAACAGAAATGTCTTAGGTCTTTGTAAAGCTGCTTTGTAGTGTGACACAATCTCTCAAACTGTACCTGTGCTTCTGAAAGCTCCCCAATATGCTGTGCATGATGTACAGTGTGACCTTTGCATAGAAACAGCTTAGAGAGAGCTACCAGAAACATAATGAGTCCTCATGTATGAGAGGTTGTGACCAGTATTTTTTGAAGTCCTAGTGGGAGTTATTTTTCAGCTGGGAGTTGCTGTATGGCTTTCTCCCCACAGAGTGACCAAAAAACCCCTCTTTTCTTCCCTTTATTGATATTAGTGATATCACTAGAGTTGTCAACATTAAGGTTAAAATTTTGTTTCCATTATAAATCTTGTTTGTAGACGTTTTCACATCTGGCTTATTTCAAATTATATCAAGCTTCAAGAAATTTGGTGTCTAAACTGTCAGCATGAGTGTAAAGCAAAAATGTTTAAATCCATTAAAATATTAGAGCTATGGAGTGGGAAAGTATAGCATGTGTTCCCAGGGGATCAATGAGAGTTTTGCCTGTGACTTCAATGGAAACAGGAAGTGGGCTATAATGCATAATCACTCTGAGAATTCCCCAGCCCCATCCCATGCCCCAAACCTTAGCTAATATTTAAAAGAGGATTCTGGTGTGCATAGGTGATGTGTCTTTTCCCTTTGCCAACCTTTTAAGGATATTTTTGTGGTGTTTTACCCTGAGTTCATATCTGGTCACAGAGTCAGTACACCTCTACTGAAAGTACACAGAACAATGACAAACAAGCCACACAGAAATCTCCAGTGCCCTCAATGTGAGAGACTGGTATTTTCTTTCAAGTCCCCTGAAATGTGAAGTCACAGAATGAGAGTAACTAGAGATGAAAAGCTGAGTATTAGGTTGCATGTTACTCTCCCTTGCCAGTCTAAAATTTTTTCCTGCAGCTTGCAATCTAGTTTTAAATGACCTAAGTATTAAGGGGCATCTCCATCTTTTCTCAGGAGTATTTACCAGTTTAACAGGCCTTGCTTCAGGAAACATATCCAGATAGCTACTAGATACTCCCTGAACTCAGTCTAAGGGTAACCTGTCTGACCACACAAAATAATCATTGTTGTCTTTGACTCCTGCCCCTTTCACTTCTTGCAGACAATGAGGTCCATTACTTCCCACCTCCTTCTTTCCTTTATCTAGTTATTCACATAAGGGTCTTTTCATATAGCCTTTTACTATTGCCTTTTTTTTTTTTTAACATGGAAGTATTTTATTTTCAGCTACCATAGATAGTATAGGTATTTCAAAATATGTGTGTGAGTGTGTGTGTGTATGTGTGCTGCAGGTTGCAGTACAGCAGAAGTATCCACAGCCCCTTTCTGAAATTGATAATATGTCACAGCCCACAAGTAGTTGTCTTCTGGTTTCTATTTGCTCTTGCACAAGCACTGGCTGTAAAACTTACTGTCCAAAAATATTCCTGGCAGCTGAAATAACATTCAGCTTTCCCCATATTTGGGAATGTTGCATTATATTTGGGCTGCATCATGCAGTATCTGATACATGCTACCTGAAATAATGCAGCTCAAGCAACAAGAGAACTTTGTGCTGACTTTGTTTTTTAGCATAAAATAGCTCAACTGATTATAAGATTATAAGATAAAATAATTTACCAGAAACATGTGGTCCTGAGTAAGCTTGTTGCTCATGATAGTGTGCTTCTACTCTTAATAATAAATCTTAAAAATAAATGTCCATGATGTACATCCCAGCTCATCCATTCCCAGATTGTGAAACATTCAGCTGTGTATCTGAGAGCCACTGAAGACTGGTAGCAAACAAAATGCAGTTAAGTGAACAATCCAAATTTACATAATCCACGTGGAGCTTGTTGGATATTTCCTGCATTACAGAACAGACTATTTCACTTGGAAGTCACTTACAGTGACTATCTAGTCCAACTGCCTGAACAATTCAGGGCTGTTAAATGTTAAAGCACCTTAGTAAGTACATTGTGCAAATACCTCTTAAATACTGAGAGGCTTGGGGCATCACCTCTCTGTGAAATCTACTCCAGTATTTAAGCACCCTCATGGTAAAGAAATGTGTCCTTGTGTCCAGTCTGAAACCCTCCTTGTGGAGTTTTCAACCATTTCCATGCTTCTTGTCACAGGATTTGAGGGAGAAGAGATCAGCAAGAGATCAGAGTGAGCTGGGTGAAGCCAGGACCCCACCATGATCAATGACATTTCTCCCCTGATGTCAATGAAATTAGGATTTCAATATTTCAGTACAAAATCTGTATTTAGCTGTTACTGTGAAAGATAAAAATGAACCCAAAGTGCCTAAGCTTATCTACAATAAAGTAAACTGCAGAACACAAAATGAGTATAAAGGAACAGTTCCAAAAAATTCCCTCAAGAGCAGTACAGAAAATAGACAATAATTTAGACTAGTTTGGTTAGCTATTCCCATTCATACTGGACTGATTGGCAGCTCAGCTATTACTCTGTGAACATCTTTATTTCCACAGCTCTGGTCCAAACTTATTTGTTCTTCCAGCCCTCAGCATTCCAGGCCTGTCACCAGTAAAGAGAGTAAAGAATATTAAATTCAACTGGGAGCTATGCATTTATCAGCTTTGCCTCTGTCATGAAGAGGCCTGATCTGGCACCTCTGTAAGGCTCCTCTTTTTATGTTGTGAAAGCTGAAGTGGCCCATATAACACACAGCCAAATTCTCAGTCTTTTAGCTACTTTTAAACTAAGTTTTAACAGGACTGTCAGGCACCACATGCAGTATGTCAGTTAACACTGTAGAGTAAAATTGACAAAGAGCACTTTATGTACCTTCAGAGCAAGTATATCTTTACCAACACTTTTGAGCTATTTTAGGTTTGTAAGCTGCAAGTATCTCCTGCCCTCAGATTTGATAACAGGAGAACCAAGACTAGAGATGAGTAGCACCTGGCAATTAATAATCTGGCTAGTCTGCAGTCTTTAATAAGCAGAATGATAAGAGTTTAAATTATCCTGACTGTGGCAATCCCTTCTCCAAATACTAAGAAGTATTTATTTCACAGTCACAGGCAAGCTTGCCCCTCTCCTTATTTATATGTAAAGATCTCTTAGAAGCATATGAAAAATCAGAGAAGAGTTAATCCTGAGATAAAATACATAAAAGTAACAAAATTCTTTGTGTCAGTTGCCAAAAATGAAAATTTTTCCCATAGTTTGGTGGAAGTAAATGACTTTCAAAATGCTTTAATTGTTAATTTCAACATGACTTTCTTTTCATCATGTCCCAGAACAGCTAAACTTCTGCATATGCTGTGGTTAGCTTTTAAGAACTGGTCACTGAAATGAAAGTGAAATGAGAAAAGGGCATTCTAAGAATTTTCTAGCTTGTCTTGTAGTGTTTCCATTTAATAACATCTGCTAGTCACAAATTGTGAAAGAAACCCTACCAGCCTGTAACAAAAATACATGTTCAAAAGCAAAAGTCTTTCCCCTCTTGCAGGTAGGTGAATACTTTCATCCTAAAGCAATAAAAGCAGAATATTTGTCTCTTCCTGCCCAGCTGGCAATGCAGTCTGCCCTCACTGTTCCTGTCCCCAGGGTCTGTCAGGTGGCCCACCCTGACTGTGGCCACCCTGACCAGCAAATCTGCACAAGTCCATGCTCAGCCTGCAGCATCTCCCATACCAAACCCCATCTCTGCTTGCCTTGCTCCAGCTGCAGACAGGCAGCTGCTGCCAGCTCTGTGCCATTGCACTGGGTGCTGGGCTGGGATTTCTCAATTGCTTTCCACAATATGTAAAAAAAAAAAAAAAAAGAAAAAAAAAGTGTTCTTTTTTGAGCAGCACATGGGGAAGTTCTGCCCATCACCTTTTGTCTGTGGCTGAGAAACTTGCCTTGGCACACAGATCTGTTTTTTTCACTCCCCAGCATGGTAATTCCAGCAGACATATAAATATAAATATAAATATAAATATAAATATAAATATAAATATAAATATAAATATAAATATAAATATAAATATAAATATAAATAAATATATATATAAGTGGATTATAGATATAGACAGATATATAGATATAGATATAGATATAGATGATATAGATATAGATATGGATGATATAGATAGTATAGATAGATATAGATATAGATATAGATATAGATATAGATAGATATAGATATAGATATAGATAGATATAGATATAGATATAGATATAGATATAGATATAGATATAGATTAGATATAGATATAGATATATATAGATATATTAAGAATGTGAGAGGTGTGAATTTTAGAGATTGTTATAACCTTACAGAGACTCTAATAATTTATTATATACTACATTCAGATGTAGAAAGGCAAGACTGCCAATCACCTCAAAAACAATCTCAGATTTTGAGGTATCATTAGAAATAAAAATGCATGACACATCATGAAACATGAAAGGGAAGTCATGTCCATGAAAATCAAGTTATGACAAAAAAAGATTAATAAATACAGACAAAGTAGTAACAATGACTTGGCTTTCCATGGTAGCCTCCTGGAAATTTTTCCTAAAATCTTTTTTTAACCAGTGCACTAAGTTTCTCATTAATTTGACTCAGTTTAGATACATAAATTTGGGACGAGCATAATTAGAAATTCAGTGACAAACATAGCAGAAGTAGAGAAACCAGTTGCAGTGTCCTGTACAGGCAGGTTACACAACAGCAGCTCAGGCAGGGCTGGTTTCCAGCTGCCCCTCCATGATTTGCACCCCTGGGCTGCCGTGGGGCTTTCCCCACCTTGGGTGCAGAGCAGCCAGGCTGCAGCATGGGCTGCAGGGCAGCTGGGACTGCAGGGATGGAGTCCTGCAGCCTGGGACTGTCCCACCCCAGCAGAAGCAGGGACTCCCAGGGACACGGGGCCAGCCTCAGCCCTGACAATCAGGCATCTCTCTGGGGTCAGGGGCAAGTGAAAGCTGGGACAGAGCACCAGCCCACATTTACAGCTCAGTATGAAAACCTTGCATTTGTCTGTCTTGAACTTCATGGATTCTCTGTTGGCCTAGTCCTCAAGTTCTCAACAGAGTCTGAGTTGAAGCTATATTGATTGTCATTTTGTTGTGTCACCTTATTTCAATAAAATCCACAACATTGCTGAGGATGTGCCCAAAGATGAAGAGACTGAAGAACATCAGCACAGGCACTTGTGGGACACAGCACTCCTGACCAGCCAGTGGATGTCAAATGCTGTCTTCTGAGCACAATAGCTTCAGCCAGTTCTCAACACCTCCAACAGTGCATCCATCCAGCCCTTAACTATTGAACTTCCATTTGAGAATGCTATGGGAGGTGGTGTCAAAGGCCATATGGAAGTAAGGTTATGATACATGCATGAACATAGCACAAATAGATGCTTTCCATCTCTTTTCACATAGGGTCACTTCATCACAGAAGGTTATCAAGCTGATCAAACATGATTTATCCCTGATGGATTGATACTAACTGGTCCTACACATTCATCTCAAATTCACTCTCTGGTCTATCCTAAGACAGGTGTAACACTACCTTTTTTCCAGTTATTAATAATTTTCCCATGCATCATGAATTTCATCAATGATTCAGAACAGAATAAATATCACACCAACTAACGAATTCAGCATCTGGGTGAATCCTACTAATTTTGGGCTGATTGGATCCAAACCATATGACATTATTATTAAAACCTTTGAGTCTCAGACATTGGTATCAGCCAGGCCAGAGGACTGAAGGTTTTCATTTTGAAGGGAGGTACCTGTCCTCACCATTTGGAGACACGTTTAGGTTTCACTGAGTTTTTTTTAAAGGTCACTGAGGCCACTAATCATTTTTTTTGTTCTTGAACTAAAATTCCATTCTGACAGTTGTTTTGTTTTAGTATTTTCTATAAGATTTTCCTTGTTTTTTATTATTTGTCTATATATTTTCCTTCCTCTGAAATTTCATTTGTTGAAGAAGTCTCTGGAACAGCTGAGATTTTTGTAATATAAAAGATGCCTTTTTAAAAACACCAGTAGCCTTGGAAGAAAAACCTAGATTGGTTTTCAGAAGAGTGTGAAGTTCCCATTGCTAGAATCCACAAATGCTAATTTATTCTAAGACATTAAAATTCCTAAACATGATGATCAAATTTCTGTTTTTATTAGAAATTTGATTGACCAGAGTACACTTTAAAAACTGTAACTTCCCATAAGAGAAATAGTTGTTTTATCAATTATGTACAAAGGGTTTAATTGAAGAGAAGCTGGCTGATATTATTGAGATTCTAGTTTTGGTAAAGTTTTAATCTTTCAAAAGTGTTCCTTAATATTATTCTCCTGGTATTTGAAAAGACATAACTGCTGCTTCTTTCCTTCAACAGTTGCATGAAGCACAAAGGAATGTTTAAAAAGAGTTTATTCAGGAAGAAAAACCAAAAAAATAAAAGGTTACGCTTATTTCTCATACCCCAAATAAATTTAAATCATCTCTTTCACAATCCTATAGCCGAATACTTGTGAAATATTTTGTTGATGGAAAAAAAAATGATTTTATATGTCTTATGCATATTTTTGTCTTGGAGACTGAACTCCATCTACCTACATTCTTGTAATACAATTTCCCTCATTAATCTGCAACTGTTAGGAAACAATACACTGAGATTCTCAATTTTGCAGGAATCCATATAATAATATCTGATATGCTGCCAAGGGACACTGTAATATTACTAATATTGGATGCAGAGATAGGTCCTGAAAAGGTTTTGGAGACAGACTGGATAGACTTGTTATCACTGACCATGGGGCCACAGGCTGCTGGGTACTAGTGACCTTGGAACTTCCTATCCCAGCAGCCAAGACTTTAATAATATAGAATTCCAGAAGTTTTAAAGTTCCTCTCTGTAGAGGCATTCTTTCTGTGTATGCTGCCTGAGAAACTTCTCCATTAGTAAAACAAAAGTGCCCAAAGTCTGGGCTCAGGCAGAGGTCTGGGGCTGCTTATGCTGTTTAGTTGTTGGCAAATAGTTCTGTCTGGACTGACCCTGAAATCGCTCTAAAAAACACCTTGACTTGGACCTCTAAGACCAAACAGAAACTCTCAAAAAACAATCTCTCAAAAAAAAAAAACCACCTTGACTTGGACCTCTAAGACCGGACAGAAACTCTTCTGGGGGAAGTTTGGTTGCAACCACTCTGTTTTTAGGGGTGAGAGAGTTTAGCTCTGACCATATACAATGCTATGCTAGCTGGCCTTGGGGTCTTAGCTGAGTCTTTTTACTAGCATATGATTTTTCACAATGATTTCATCTGAATAGGTTTATTAGGGAAATCTCCACCATGAAGATTCTTTCTAAAGCTGTCATTAATGTCTGTATTGAAGGCCACTGGTACAATGAAATGCCAGCCCCTGACACTGAGAACACACTTGGGTTCAAGGACACTCACTGAGAACCCTCTTGTATCACAAACCAGAGAAATATGACCAGTAAGGTCTTTTCTGCATTCCTTCTAGAGACTACTTGTCTGCAGCCCACTGCAACCAGCATGGCTGTCCAAACTGGGCAGCCCATCAATGAGTAGCAAAGGTTTGGTATTTTTCACATTCAAGAACAACAGATTGACTGAATCATTTTTAATTACTGCCAACTTGATGGAAGTCTGCAAATAGTCTGACATGTCTTATCACATATCACAGCCATTGTAGGATCAAATTGCTGTCCATATGAGGGCAGCTAACTTCCAGATGTGAAAGGAGCAACTCAAACTTTCAGGATCATATTGGGAATTTTTCCAAGTTAAAATGACCCTTTTTGTGTGTACAGATAGCAGTAAATGGTCAGTTGGAGTGAATGTGTGAAGCTCCCTTTAATTTGGTGGACCTGTGCCAAATTATACTAGCAAAGATCATGGCTGCAGGAGAGACAGAATAATTTTAAAGCAATCTCCACAGTTATAATTTGTTTGTTTTAAAAAGCAAAGCATTGCTTCGTATTTGGTAGGGATCATTTGACATTATTACATTTTAACAGCAATGTTTTTTCTCTGTGACAAGCAGAGATAATTGGAACTATCTTAAATATCCAGCTTGAAGTGTCTTCTTGTTTTCCTTTTATGGAAAAAAGGAATATTTTAGAAGAGAAATAGATAAACAGCTCTTCTTCTTTATAGGGGCATAGAATGAAATAACCCTGTAAGTAAACTAGTTAGATAATCTTTTAGAGCTTAATGAGACTATGGGATTGACTATTATTCTTACAAGCCAAGTAATGTAAAACATATGACTTCCCTAATTAAAAACATAGAGCAATAGAGCTATGAGTGAAAAAATTAAAGGTAGAAAACTCAGTAAGATTTTTTTGTGGAACTTTAGATGAAAAAACTCTTTTAAGTCATATAAAAATAGATCTATATATCCTAAAATGTTGTTTACGTAATACAAATGATATAATACTCTTAAAAATGCTTTGATTTATTATTGATGAATGCCATATTATAAAATATAAAATTGTGATTTTTACTTGATTTTATAAATAGAGTTTGCAGTTTCTTAAGCACTGCTGTTTTATCCCATTTCCATCTTCTTTTTGTTTTTGTACATCAAATCAGAAGTTGTGCTTCCGAAACCAGGCATGCCACCAATGTGGTCCTTAATCCTGCAGATAATCTCTTTATTTGAAAAATAGTACCAAAGATAATCTCTTATCTGCTGGTGGCAGAATTGGATATTCACTTCACTAGACCTAAAACCTGCCTAAGAATACAGAATGGCCATGCTGGGTCTCATTAAAGCTCCATGTAGGCCAGTATTCTGCCCAGAAGTGGACATCAGGGAAAAAGAAGATACATACAAGCCTCTTGTATAATATTTCCCTCAAAATTTTTCATCTTCTTCCTACTTCCACTTCAGGAAATTTTTTGGTTTGTCTATTTTGCTTATTTCTATATGGACATATTCACTTCATGGTGGAGCAGTCAGAGTTCCACAGAGCTAAACATATTTTAAAAATATCTCTATTTGATCTTCTGATTAGGAAGTTTTGCATGAGTTTGTCAAGACTGTATCTCTCCTGTTAAATTCCTGTCATGTTGCATCAGGTACAGCAAACCTGTCAAAATCCCTGACTAGTGTGGTCCATAAAAAAATCCACAACAGAAACTCATGTTGTTCTTTGAGCATGGAAGTGGATGATATAACTTGCAACACAGATAAAAGTTATATTATTTCCAATTTTTTTTTGCTTATATGCTTATGTCAATGCACAGTAACATAAACACAGTCTCAATTTTAGCATATCTTCCCTTAGCATATGTGCATTACAGTTGTGGTGAAAAAGGCAGGTTGTTCACAGTCATGATAAGAAACATCATCTCTGAGGGAGAAAAAAATTACAGAATCCCTTGCTGTGTTTTTTGTGATTGTTCTTTTCAGGGCATTTCACAGAATAAAGCTAAATAGGAACATTGATGATCTCAGGGAGGGGGAGAAAATTATGCTGATATTAGAGCAATTGACACATTTCAGAACTAGAAGAAAGTTAGATGATTTAATTTTTATCATCTTCAACTCTCTTAACCTGCTCCTCTAGTTCCTTTACACTTCATTTCCATGAACTGGAGTATTGCTGCACTCCAAGGCAGTGTTCAGGGGTGAAGGTGGAGCATGGATCGTGTGAGTTTGTAGAACTAACAACATGCCTTGAGGGATTAAACATTCACAACATCTGCTTAGGGCACTCAGCCTGCAAAGAACAGCTAGGCAACAGGAAACATGAAACAGTTCCTGCACTCTGTTAAAACCGACTTTCACTTGTGATCCAGAGTCTAGAACCCTGAGCACAAATCCTTGACAGAAGAAGAAGAGAGGAGCTTTTGGGAGGACCTTGGGGAGGGTGGTGACCTGAAGCCAGGCTGTGGCTTGTCCTCACTCACCCTCCTTTGGCCTGGCTGTGCAGATCCAAGCTGTTTGCCTGGGAGCTGGCTTGCCAGGCTCCCCCCTGGCAGAGTCACTACTGCAGAACAGCACCAGGGTGGAGGAGTGCCACTGCTTTAACCCCTGCAGGCTGGATTTGCCCTGTAAGCCACAACTATGGCTGGGGCTGTACCCTACAGGTACAGCTCTAGTTCCTAAATGAAATTAAAAGTGGCAAGGAGTAACAAAATGATGGAATCCATAGACAAAAATTTATTTCAAATTGATTGGACAGCAGTTTGAACTACAGATTTTTTTTATTTACATTAAAGCTGGCTTTAACATTTGCAAACTCTTTTGCTCAGACACTGCACTGTCATTTTCACAAGGGCTTTGTAAGATGATAAATTAGAATTCAGTTCTGCAATAGGGCCATTTGATGAATCCTGGGATATATCAGGCTTAAAAAGCAAATTTCAAAAACTGTTTCTCATCCAACTGCATCTGTCATGAAGCAGACCTCATCTGGGTGTCAACTATTAGGAAATACGAGAGTGAAATACATTACAGATTTATTTTCATCTGCACTAGCTCACTAATGTAAAGGGGAGCTATATGGATATAATAAGATAGGACTAAAAAAAGTTGGTCAAAAAAAGAAGGGATGTTAGATGAGAAAATCAAGACAGCAAAATTTTTCTCTGAATTTTGGGAAAACTGTTACTTATATGAGTTTATTCTTGATTAACAAATATTTTGGCCTAGCCCCTCTGAATTTTCCTGCACAGTCCCTGTATTTCTATGTTTTTGCTGTCAAAACTATTTAGGATGCTAAAAGGAAGAGGAGGCAGGCATTTACCTTCTTTCATTCAATTTCAGACAGAAATATTATTAAGATGGTAAAACTGTGCCTAACAATGAGCTCCAAAACTGCATAGTTTTCTGAAGATAGCAATAATGAAAAATAAGAGAGGCATTCATAACATTGACCAGATATTTTCTCCTTTTTCTTCTTCCTCTCCCATCTTCCACACAGGGTGGTTCCCTGTTTTCCACTGAGATGTTTCCTTATCACATATTAACTGCTCTAAAAGGGAGAGTAAGTCTGATATGACCTGGTTTTCTCAGTAATATGCAGTAAATGCATTTTTAAAAAGATTTTAACTTTCAGTTGATACTAAAAATTTCACCTGGATTCTTGGCACATTTCTGTACAAAAATTATATACAGATCCTTCTTCAACTTGTGTAGGAATATTCCAGATTTACACTCAGCAGATGTGAGATGAGAATCTGGCCGAGTATGTCAACACATCGGGGAAAAGAAACATCTGGACTCAAAGCAGATCTATAAGATCTTTTTCACAATGCCCAAGAAATCAAGGAAACTAGTAGCAGACACTCCCAGCCTGCCAAGATTCTGCAAAAAATGATTGAGTATTTGTTTCTTGGTGAAAAAGATTATGCAGTGGCTGTAGTGCAAAGTACATATTTCATTATCTAAATATGCATTTTCACATCTAAGGGGAAAAAAAAAAGGAGCATGTGAAAACTGGCGTGCTTAATCTTGCAGAGGAACAGATTGCTGTTTTGGCTGACTGCAAATTTAGCATGACAAATCACATTAAAGGCAAATTCATTATCAGTTGATTTGTTTACATAAAAACAAGGGCACCCAAACTTTGCTGCAGGCATTTTTTACAACTTTTAAACTAGAAGCAACCATGGATATGGATGCATACCCTCATTTTCTATGTTGAAATTTAGAAATTGCAACCTTTTTCCTCCTTTAAAACAAAACAGGAGACCTCTTGCAGCTCTCTTTTTCACAAAAGACAGAACAAACAGCAATTTGTCTGAATAAAACATTTAGTAATATGTAAAATCAGAGTTGATTGAATTTTTCCACTCAATAATAGCTAAAAGAACATTGAGTTCTTGAAGATGTTCTTTTTGCATCAAGAGAACTGAATTAGCTGCAATTCAAAGGAGTCAGACTAAAAAAGGAGGCATCTTTGCAGACAAAATGCTGGCAGCAGAATTTTTCCTGAGTCCTGGTGAAATGCTTCATGAAATTACCAACCTTGCTTAACTGGGAGTTTTGTATAATATCAGGATCACATCCTATCTGGACTTTATGTAATGGAATCAGGGATGATCAAATATGTTCTATCAAATTTGGGTTTAGCAGAAAATTGAATTTTACAAGAAGAATTTTCATAATGCAATTGTGTGTTTTCAGTGGAAAACCTGATCTTTTGCCAAAGCTCCCACACCAAAACCTTTGTTAACAACTTGCAATTCTTCTTTTTCTCAGCTGATAGCTGTCTGAATTTTAAGTCTTGACAAAAAGTTGACATTTTCCAGAGATGTATTTTGGTTTTTTTTTTATGAGACTGACTATATTAAAATAACTCCGTTTCATGTTTTTATCATGTCTCCTTTTATCTACCTCTTTTCTAAACACCTCCAAACTATTCAGTCTCCCTTCACAAAAATTTTTCATGGCCCCATTTCTCAGAATAGTGCACTTCTGCAATATATTGATGGTGAGGGTATGAGCAGTACAGCACACCTCATTGGCAAGGTAAACCAGCCAACTTCTGGTCTCTTTAAGATTTTATCATCTCAGCTGTCCACAGAGAGATATCTCCTGAATACCTACATTCATCTCCTGAATTGACATTAATTCAGTAACACGTGCTGCAAGTGATTTTCCTTCAGTGTGCATTGTTGCACCTGTCAGCACTGAATTGTTCTGCATGTCAACATGCCCATTCACAAAACATGATTAAAACCCAAGGGCAGTCAAGATTTTTGCTTGGTCTCAGGTTAATTAACTCCCCCCACAACATTTTAATATGTGGCTGTAAAACTACTTTAGTTTAGATGTTCTTCTCTAAGCTAGGATTTCTTGCCTGTCTTTCCAGACTGTAGTCTCTTTATCTAGGACTATGCCTGTGTAACACTCTCAGTGTAAAAGAAGCAATCATACCAAAAGCCTATTTTAAGAAGTGTGGAAAGAAAAAAGAAGAAAAGGGAAAAAAAGAAAAAAAGAGAAAAAAAAATATTATTTTAACAGTAAGTAATAATTTTTGACAGATTGTGTAGGGAAGGTTTTTCAGGAGTCCTAAATAATCAATAGCCATTACTGGATATGTAATACTTGAGTCATTAATAATTTAATTGCTCTTTATTTATTAATTATTTCTACAACTAAAACCTTCTTCAAGCTACGAATTGTATAGAAAGAAATAAGTGTGATATAGTTTCTGTATTAAAGAATAAATTATAAAAAGAAGATTTTGAGGTTTTTGTGGCAAGAAAAGAGTGTAAAGCTACTGTTAATTCCTCTAATGGACCCAAGAATGTTTGCAGTAGTGTTCCATATCAATCAAATACTTAAAATTACAGAGAATAATTTACAGATAATTTGTAGCATTTTAATTAATACAATAATAAAAAGAAATCTTGTCTTAGTTCCAGAAATCAAAATATAAGGTATTTTGTGATATCTTTGGTGTTTTTTGGATCTTGTTTCATTTATAAGAGTCTTTTTAATAAAATTTGAATTGACATCTATAAGAAAGATATTTATAAGTTCTCCAAACATATGCTATTGAGCCTACCAGACTACTGATCTTCTCTATACCACATCTTTTGGCATTAATTTCTGTTATCAACAGCCATTATTCTTTTTTTAATACTGGGATGCAAAGTTTTACCATTCAGTTGCAGATGTCTGTAAAAAAAACAAAAAACATGCTGAAATGTTGTAATATGAAATTGAAATAAAAATCTTTGTTTCTGTTCTTCCTGTTTCATGGATAATATTTCATCCAACACCCTTCTGATGTTCATGGCACAGAAACTGTGCCAAAGTCTGCTTTTCCCCTTTTGACTTCAGAAAGGGCTCTTTTGGTTCAATTGTTTTAAAGAGGTTTGACCATGGCTGTGACTGTGTCCCAACTGATGGCTGGTATCAGTTAAAACAAGAAAGGGATAAAGCAGAAGGAGATATCAAAAAGCTTGGATTCCAAAAGGTTCTGGATTATTCGATTTAGAGTTAACAACAGTAAGTTTACTGGATTAATTCTAAGATAATACATGTATATTTTCATATTTAAAGGTATAAAATGCAACTTGACTATCAAAGATATTGCCAACATATATTTAAATTCAATGGAAACTCCAGGCTTTTGGGCTAAATTCACAGAACTCTGCTACCTTGTGATCAGGATACAGCTGTAGTGCACATTGCAGTGTGGCTGCCACAAGCAATCCAGCTGCTGAAGAGCTGGGCAAATTAACCTGTATGGGACACCCCACTAATGCAGCTGTCATGTGTCTGACAATCTGTAACACACAGCAGCGTGAGGTGCAATGTTTATGTTCCCTGCTACTGCAGTGTGCAGGTTTTAAGCTCCTGCCACCTCTTGGGACATCTCAAGATGAATTAGATATAGATTGTCAATGGAGCATATGGAAAGAAAGGAGTGCCAGCACTCTGCACAGATAATAAATAACCCAGGCCAGCCAACAGGAAACATTACACAAAATCCTCTGCTAAGATTTAGACATTTTGGCTTTGCAAGGGTGAGAGATTTCACTTCATATATGATTCATGGACATTCCTGCAGTTGAGACCCTTTGCTTAAGGAATGAGTGGAGGATCAAGGTCAGAGGAAGAGTGCAATTGTAGCTGTTTCCATGTAGCCTGTATCATAACATTCACTTACCATCAGGAGACTTAGCTACAGGTTCATATTCTCCCTAAATTGATTTAAACCCACATCATCTGCTTCATGGGAGAGAGTGTTTATCCTACAGCTTGAAGGACCATGGGACAGGTGGGGACTGTTCATGCCTTGCCAGGACTTACAAACACCAGTGATGACACTTGGACCATGTGGTTCAGTAGCTGATAGAAGTTGAAAGCAAATATCTAGATATGAATTATAAAAGTTTTCACCAAAAAGCTCCCAGTTTTCAAAGTTTTTACTACTCAGGACATTTGTGAGCAGCCAAGATATCTACTGAAGCTATTTCTCTTTCTGGGAGTAATTAAGTCCTCATCAGGATGGGGCAGAAAAAATGCACATATCTTCAGGGCTTTCTTAACCCACATTTCCTCTTTCTCAGCAAAGTCAGATTGCAGAGTGTATGAAAGACTAAGCTTCTTGTGTGACTGCTAGTGTGTAAATAAGTCCTTGTTCCCTGGGGGTAAATTAATTTGTTTGCTTATCTGTTGAGTAATGGTTTGTTTGATTGCAGTTTGTCAGATTTGTGGTTTGGCTGCAGTGTTGGGTTTGCAGAGTCTGTTTGGGGCTGTCTGTTGAGGGAAGGAAAAACATCTTGAAGCTTGAGGGGTGAAAAAGCCCTTCTGCTTTTAATCACTGCCAACAGTGTTAATATTTTGTTAGCTGCCAAAGCTCTGTGATAGGGTAAGGTTGACTAAGGTAGATGTTCCAGAAGCCAGAACTAGCAGCAATGAAGGATGACTTGCACTGGAAGAGCATTGTCCTATCTGTATCACAGATGGGGGGAAAGCAAAGAAGACAAGGCTAAAAAGCCAGCACAGAAACAAAAAGTGTAAATAAAGTCTATATTCTTGTAGACAGATTTTGAAAATCAAAAGTGTGTAACTATGTTTTCCTTGTTTAAAAAATTGTCATGGCATGTCAGTTATGTGGGGGTCACATAAGAGAATTTCCTTCCAACAGACTATTGTATTTTCTGAAAGCATGTGGTTTGCATGTACCACAGCATGTTTTGGAACACAGATGTGATCCAGTTGAAGGCACACAATGCACATATCATTTAGGGAGCTCACATGACAGTGATTTTGTATCAAAAAGAGATCAGTGTTTTATGTCTGGGGATCACAACGTGGTGCATCCACTTGCCCATTTTATGAGCTGTGGAAAGTGAATCTCAGTACAATGCAGTACAAAGTACATAGGCAGTTCTCTGAGGTAACTCAGCTTTTCTTTTCAAAATCAGTCACTATTTTTGGGGATGATCTTAGCTGAGAATCTTGCTGAACCAGGCTGCATGTACACTTCTCCTTGCATGATTAAGGAAACATCTGAGTCACCTTCCTAGGCAACTGGTAAAGCAGTTGAAATTTTGGGTGCTGAACACATGCCTCTGTCCTGGTCTTGCAGGCTTAGATCCTTTCAGTGCACTTTCCATGTGATGATCATCCATCCTGTGTACACTGTGCATTCTGGGTGGACTTTTGAGATGAACTGGCTAGGCCCTCTGTGGTTTGAGGAAAAATCCCTTCAGAAACTCATCCCAACAGGCAGTATGTAAGATTGTATATCAGTTTTGCTTCTTTACACACCCCTTCAGCCTTATTGTTGCAAGATATATGTTTTTTTTTTAACGTATCTACATGCTCTTGTGTAGCAGCTCAGTTTCATGACATGGAAACAGCCCCACAGCTGTCTGTCAATAATGAGACAATGATACAACTTAATTTCCACTTTTTTTTCTCTTTTTTGTTTGTCCCTATGGTCCCCTTTTTCCTGCAGATTCTCACTACCTATATTTCTATATAGTTCTCATACTATACATCTCTATAGTTCTCACTACCACCTTTTTAATCACAGATGAATGGGTTTCTCCATCCCAGCCCTGAGAAGGTTCTGGGATGCTGACTATAGAAATAACAGTGCAGTTTGTCAAAGGAAACAGCAGAAAAATTTTAAAACAAATGATTTTGGAAAACGGATGCTAGAAACAACATGTAACAGGAACCGTGCAAAATTTAGAGTATATTTAACTCCAAGGATCACAGAATCAGACCTGATCCCAGTAGGCATTGCTTGCAACCTGCTTTTTTCCTACTAGGTTTTGGTTTCTGGAAGCTATTAGAAGTGGGCTGTTTGCTCAGGTAAGTGTATTAGGCGAGGAGGAACTGTGTTCATGAAGTAGGTGACTGAGTATTCAGTGTGTGACGTGTTTCAGTAAGAGCCAGGTACCAGTCAAGATGTCCCACACAGTGTGCTAGGTCTCATAGATTACCTCTGCTGTCTTCTGTCTTTTGCCCTGTTCAGAGCTAGTATGAAAGTAGATTTGAGTACAGCAGCAGCTGTTACTTGGCTCTGGCCCAGGACAATAACAGAGCAGTACACCTCCTCTGAGCCAAACCATGTTTGCTTGAGTACTCTCTTTACAGCTGCCATACTTTTAATTTCATAGATTACCCATCCACTTGGCCAAAGAACAGGCTCATGTGCCCAGGCAGCTGATTTTGGCTGCAGATACCCAAACTGTTCAAACAGAAAATAGAAATGGTTGTTGTAGATACCCCAGCTAAATGAGCCACCTTTGCCCTAGGCTGTCATGGATCCCAGCTGACATATTCTCTGTCTGCATCAGGCCTGGTAATGATAGGTTCTGTCAGTGTGATCCTGTGTCTGGCTGGTGTCCCAGTGAGAACAGAGAAAAGAAGAGCTAGTAACTGCTGCATGCTCTCTCCAGACTCTTCCATGACTGGGTCCTGTACATGGAGGACAAAAGCTTCACCAGACCCATGGTGAATCGTGGGGACCATCACATGCAGATGTTACCTCTGGCAGGCAATCCTCCCTGCTTCATTATGGTAATCACCCATGTGACTGCAGGGGATGCAAATATTTTTTCAACAGCATGCAACCTTCCTACATAGCACAAAATGCTCCAAAATATGGAAAGCATTGGGCAGAAAAAAACATGGTCCATGAAGTCTATTATCTCAGGAAACATCTGGCTATACTTACTGCCTATCTCAGGCTGAAGTACAGCTCTATAACTGCTGACACATAAGCTGGAAGGAGAATAGTAAGTGATGATGATGATGATGATGTGGATGATGATGATGGGCAGGTGACATCCATCCAATTTCTTTTCCCTTCTCCAGGTACTGTTGATAAGCAGGAAAAATCACCATTCTTGCTTTTCATGTATTATGTATGTATCTACACTTTGAATGCAATATATGTTCCTATGCAAATCCAGTAAAATAAGCCAGTGAGGGATTTTTGTGGAAAGAAACAGGTATGGGGCTGTAATTCATGTTTCCCCAGGGTGAAACTAATATAGACAGTAGTCAAAGCCTGCAAATGTGGCAGACACTAGGTCCTGGAGTAGAAAAGCTTTTTCTGAGATTGGAAGGGTTTAGGTAGCATATGGCCAGTTCCCTGTCACTGACAGAAGAGCAGGGACAGAATTGCCAGCAACACATACTATTGGCAAAATGCCTAGGTGCTGGCTGTATGCTTAGAAAATGATAGGAAAATAGTAAGAGGTCTCAAAGGCCTTCAGAAATGATCCAGAGTTTGTCCTCAGATGCTCCCTTGTTTCCTCAAAGAGGGCAACACACAAGAGGCTTGAAATCTCAAACCTCTTCATCTGAGTACGTTGCAGTTGCCAAGTTTTGATAGTTGCAGAATGTCTTCCTATCATCCATGCAGCCACTATTATCCTCAGTCCATATTAGTCCTTCGTCAGAACCTAGGGCTTAATCAAACACTGCTCATTGTTTAGTGCTATATCAATAAACAAAACAAAACCAGGGCCTCTCTCAGGGCCCAGAACACAGAAGGTTTGGATGGCTAAAGTTTTCTCCTCTCTACAGGAAAAAAAATGGCCTCAGTTGTGGTTCTGGACCAGTCCCTGGCCAGCAGTTTTTCACCAGTGGAAGAAAATCAGCTGGCTCAAGCCAAATCCATATCAAGGAAGTGTGAACTGTTGAACAGCAGAGCAGGACTCAGTGGAACACTATGGTCCTGCAGGAGGCCAAGTAAAGAATACACAACCATAGCACAACACAGTCCCTTTGCATGAGCTGGCAACAGCAGACATGAGAAGAGCCTCTGTCTAGAGCTCTAGCAGCTGTTTTAGATCTACCCACCTTCATTATGGATTGGGATCAACATAATGGTGGGATTTGGGTTAGTGCAAACGAGGCACACATGGCCTTGATCTGGCTTCAATCCTGTCCCTGTCTCTGTGCTGATAACCATGGTGTAGCTAACATGCAGTGATGTGGCAGTGGCAAAGTCTGAGGCAGTGTGCCAGCAGAGGTCTGCAATGCATGGCAGATCCACAGCTAGAGCCATGACCACAGATGGAAACCAAAGACAAAGAGAAACAAAGGGCCCTGTGCCTGCATGTAAAAGATGCAAGGCTGCTTCCAAGGACAATGACTGGGGGCAAGCAGGCAGAAACAAAGCAAGAAGGGGCTGTGAGAAGGCTCACAGCTTATCTGTAGGAGGTTCACTAGCTGTGGGAGATCTGGCATGGTCACACAGTCCTGACTTAGCATAAAGTTTGCTGGCACAAAGTCATCTCATCAACATTTTTGAAGTACTATAAACTTGCTTTGCTGGCTCAAGTGTAAGTTTATCAGCACTCTGCATCATGTAGGGGGAGTGTTCTTATTCCAGGGGAGTCTGGATTTAATCTACAGCCAAACCATAGAAACAGCCAGTGAGAGCTGTAACAGAACAAGAAATGGATATGTATAGAAATGGTAAAAATTGAGGGAAAAAAGTCATTACAACATGGGGGAGCAAACTGGCAAATATAAGTGCTGAGAAGAGAAATGAAAAGTATCCAAAATACCAAGTGATTATAGAAGCATGATGCTATACACAGCATATACAATTCCTATGGATATCAAGTGCAGAGCATGCTGTGACAAATGTTTTGCAAATGGCCCTGAGGAAGTTGAAATATACAACCTTCACAGTAGGAAAGACAAGTGAAAAACACAGTGAACGAGCCTGTGATATGCTCCCTGTGATCCTTAACGTTCATGTATCCCACCAACAATTTCCTGCAGGCCAGAGAAATTTCAGTGTTTCTAATTTTACTGGAATTCTCTCCTGCTTTCTTTCACTGTTGCTTCTTTATTACTACTGGGCCATGCAGCTAAGCAGGGGACCTACTATGGTGCCATCTGAATCTTCTCAAAGGTATTCTGGAGACTAAAGTGCATGAAAAATTGCCCCATTCCCCAGTTTATAGGTTCAGTTCTTCCTGTAGGTAAGAAACATTTTATTGTTATTCAGATGTCATTGACCATGCTGAAATCAAAAAAGGCAAAGCCAAGTAGAGATTGCCAATATTCACAGCATCCCAGACAGACAATGCAGTTGCTAGTGTTTATAAAATTTTATGTGAAAGAAAAGGAAAAAAAACCCTATTACGTTTATTCTTACTATGTTTATGATAGAAATGTGTCTGCCTTATGCAGGTAACTCCTTTCTGAAAAAAATTCTAGCCCTAGATACCTGTTACACATCACTTGGAGAGGCAATTTCAGGAGGTTCCCTACGAAAACATCCATCACTTCACATGATCTTCAGATAAATCACTGACTGCACCATGATTTTTTATATGTGGAGAATGCTAATTCTAGAAGACAAACTCCCTTTAAATTCCCAGAGGGACTGAGACAAGAATTTCAATTTAGTATTTGTTCTGTTCCTTTCTTAATTGTGAGATATTTTGATTGCACCTATTAAATAGGGCATTGATTCATATTTTTGGATGATTAGACTATTGGTAATCTGGAAAATAAAGTGGTTTACACTTTCATCCTGGTACAATTTGTCCTTGCTTGGTGACTCCCTGACAGGTTTCAATGTGAAATGGGCCTTATACTGGATCTTCTATATGAATTTCTGTGTTTAGAAAGAATACATACCATAAACATCCAATTAATGTAAACACATGTTGGAAGGTATTGGCTTGAATGGGAAATTGTACTTATGCAAAAACAGAAGAAAACAAAGTAGTTACAAAGCCTATCATACTACACTTTCTCAGTAAAGAAAGAATTAGAAATTCACAATCTCTACAATCCTTTCATACTGACTGACCTTTTTTCATATCTTAGACAATTCCCCTACAAGCAGCCCAGCTGTCATAAAAATTTCAGATTTGAGAAAAAATTAACATAATAAATTTCTTCAGAAAACATTCTGGACTCAGATTTGTCCTAAGCTATTGTGTCAAACTTGGTCATGCTGCAGATGACACAGTTGTCTGAAGAAGGTTTTTCACCTCCCAAGGATTGAAAGTGCTGACAGCACAAAGTCAATGAGCATTGAGAAGAGTACAATTGAATTGTACAGGAAGAGTAAGGTGATCTCAAGGAGAAAGGTATTGCAATTGTATAAAAAACTATAACACAGTGTTCCAAAATCAATGACAATTTAGCAAAGGAGATGACTAATTTTAATTTTATCCTGAAAAAATCACTTAAGACTCCTCTTAAAAAGGAAGATATGGTTGTACAGAAAATTATGCAGTACTAAATTCAGCTGTGCAGTTGTTAGATTATAACTAATTTTAGTTTTTAGATTGTTTAAATATTTTTTTTGTGCTTTTTAAATTTTTTTTTTTTCACTAGAATATAATGTTATCTGAAATATTACCATTTTGGATATTCTAATGAAGACAGATATTAGTTTTATAGCTGTCATGATTTAAAAAGATAAGTAATGCAAAGTTTGGAGAGAAATGTAATACCAGCTGTCAGATCAACTAGCAGAACTGGAGAAAAAAGTAAATCTTTGGATAGACTGCTTTTCTTCAGCCATAAGAGATGTTTGTTTTTTTTGAAAACCTGTGAATTTTCTATGCTCTTTAAGTTTGTTTAAGGGCATATAGTTGAATGACTGATAAATAAGCCAAAATAGAAAACTAAGCATAGGGTACCAGAGAGATTGCTGAATATATGAGAAGAAAAACAACTGAGAAAAAAATAAGGAATTCTTGTAGAAACACGTATTTTATGGTGCTTTATTTAAGAAGGGGGTTTATAAGTGAAATATAAATCTGTCAACAAGAATTTTAATGTTTTTTTTCATGATATTCCATGCAAATATATCCATACTAAGTCACGTTGTTCCATAATGTGACTTATACAAAATGTTTTAAACAATTATTGAAGAAAAAAGTGTTTCAATTAGGAAAGGGAGTAAGAGTTATTAAGTTCATTAGAGAAATTTGATTCAAAATTCATTATATGAAAGTAAAACACTAAAGGGGTGAAACTAAGCACTGGAAAAACAATATTTACTTTTTCCTGTCATGGAAACAGCTATGAAAATCACCTGCTGTAGCAGGACTCAATGAGGTAATAGATGAACCTTTTCACAATTATTTTCAGTTGTGATGTCAATCCTCAAGAGTACATTGATGTTTTTCCTGATGAAATTGCCTCACAAACAATACTAAATTTAATTGAGTTATTGGCATGTTTATTTACACAAGCATCAGATGACTTTGTCTACATGAATTACTGGCTGGTCCAAGATTCCCAACATGTCTGTTTCCCTGAGTGCAAATCAAACACAATTTATCTCGTGTCTGACCTCCACAGGGCTGGATAAAAGTGACAGGAGCCACAATGATTACAATATGCAGATGGAAACTGTATGACAGCAGAGGTTTGGTTTGCTCCCAGCTCCTCACTAGGAAGGCCATGGACATGGAGGCCAGGACTGCAGCAGGCAGGGCAAGCTTGCTGTACTGCACTGACTTGCAGATGACCAGAGTTAAAACCTGGGAGACAAGCAGTGCCAAATAATTTAAAATCTCGAGTGGGTATACTGGGAGGAAGGGAGGGAAGAGCTGATCACCACTCATGACTGTTGGAGAGGCTGAAATGTCCTACATACACCTGTCCAACATCCCAACTGCTTCCAGACTGATAAACACATATAAAAAACCTTGCCATAATGTAAATAATTAACATTTGTGGCTTGAGCTGCCTGTAGATGTACAGTGAAGTTAAAACTGGATGAAACAGACTTGTGCTGTGTGATGCCTCCAGAAAAAAAATCAACATTCAGGTAAGAGAAAGACTGGGAAAAAACTCCAGCAATGTCCAGGGCTGAATGAGAGCCACCACCTTTTGTGTAACCTACTAAATGCCCTCATCTCTGAATGCCTTATCCTTGTTGCTCAAGTTACACGGGAAAGATCTTGGGAAACATTCCTTAGGACAAAAGCTGGAGGTAGACTTTGCATTCTCTCTGTACTGAGCTGTACAGAACTACGTAGGTGAGCTCCAAATCTACCTATGATGATGCTATTTAAACCCAGTATCATTTACTGATTTGTGAGGAATCTATCTTCTAATGACCCTGTGATTATTATTTGATCCCCAACTTGCTTGGTGTTTATTAATGTGAAAACAACACCCATTAATACACTCTTGAAAGAAAAAGAAAAGTTATTACTAAAACAGAGCATGTTATGAGAGAAAAATTAGGGATGTTATTATTGTTATTGTTATTGTAATTGTTATTGTTATTGTTCATGTTATTATTTTGCATCCTGACTAGCCAATACATTAATTTTAGGCATACACTGACCTCAGTTGAGTTATATCTCTAAACTGAGGTCATACAGGAAAGTAGAAGCCCTTTGTCTTCAGAATTCAGGTAGTATGTACCTGCTAATATTATGGCAGATATATGTATGCACAGTTGTACATTTGTACATTCATAATTCAAATTTGTACACAAACCCACGGTTCATTGCATATAATTTCCCTCTGTAGCTGAATTTACCTGGAATCATAAATATCTTCTCTAGCACAATCCAAACTTGATGTATCCCTTCAGGAGAGATGGGTTGGTGTTATTTTATATATCTATATAGATGTTTATATTATTTTTATTAGATAGATATTATTTTAAAATTTAAAAATATATTTTTTACAGAAATATGGCTAGCTAATGTATTTTCCTGATTTTGCAAAATAATGGAAAAATATGTTCATTCTAAAGACTGCATAATAGCTGCTTTTCCACCAGGAAATTAATTCTTTGTTCCCTTGACTTTCCTATAAGAAATGAAGGCACAAGGCCATAGATAATACACAAATTTCTAAACAGTTTCAATTTCTAAGCTTTAAATTACCATAAAGCCATTTGATCCATCTGTATTTCAAACACTTATAATTATAGAGATTTATATTTACATTTGGCACTATGACAGAGTTGTAACTAGCCTCTTTTGGATCCTATTGCCTAGACCCCTTCACATCTGACTGCACTGGTAATGTAGAGGACTGGAGAATGCCATTAGTGACCCCTACTCCAGAGACAGACAGCTATAAATGGTACTTAGTATCAGAGTTTAGAAAATACTTGTGCTATGTACTTAACAGATTTCCCAGGACTGTGTGGAAACAAAAGCCAACATCTGTTGAAGAAAAAGGTTTTTCATTAGGAAAGGTTTACTCTGTGTATGTAGTTCCTACACTGTGTGTCAGGACAGAGTTTGAACAGGACTGAAATATTTTTGCATTATCACAATGCAAAATATATAAAGTAATAATTATAAATATCCCCACATGGTTTTCTGATTCTATTTGATTTCTAAACTTATAAAATAACACTTTTATTATTATACATAATAGCTGTAGTCTAGAAAGTTAGGAAACAGACCTTCTCAAAACTTGAGGTGCAGCTGTGTGTTTCCTGAACAGGGTTTTGGCAGGGGAAAAGAGGCTGAGGTCAGCCTGTGGCCTTGGTCAGCCTTATCAGGTTCTGAGAGCCCACCCTGCATTAGAAGTGATTTCTCATTCTCCCTTTACTACAGGCAAATAGAAACGGAAAAATTGTTACAGTGACTTTGAGTTCCTGTCTAGAGTTGCCTGTAGGGAACAGCTGTACAGCACTCAAAATTGTACACAGTCATCCTCACATCCTCATAGCTTACAGATGATGGAGAATTATCCATGTGCAGCTGTAAGCATCTGGCTCCTGTTGAATTCAGGTGTAATTAAAAAAAAATTTTTTTTCTTTTTTTTTTCAATAGTTGGCATTTGTTCAGAGGAGCAACCCTTGAAGATTGGCACCTTTTGTGATAGAACACAAGAATGCTGCTGGAAAAACTCCCCAGGATTTCTGGAATAATCTGAAGTCAGACTGCAGTGATTTTTCTGTTTTCTTGAAGTTCTTTTGAAAGACAGCAGGAAGGTCCAAGGGACTGACTCAACCAGTAAAAGAACTGAACTTGAAGAAAGCCTGGGGGGGCGAAGGAAACAACAAAGACTGGTTAATATGACACAAGGTGTTTTATTTTATACTTGAAATCTGTGTGGTAATGGTAATTTAAAATTCTGACATTGACTGGAGTAAGTATTTTTAAGTACTTACTGAACAATAACTGATGCTTATAAAATTATCTAAGAAAAATTAGGTCTTCAGCTTGTACTGAAGATTCTTCCAAATGAAGGGTCCAGAAGTTGTACAAATGCATGACTGGAGAAAACACTGCTTTGTTCTGTGGAGAGCAACATTGCAGGCATGTTAGACACAAAAGGGTTTTCTTTAAAAAATGCTTTGTTCTCATGCACTTGATTGTTTTCAGCTGCTGTAGTCGGAGAAGTGTGGCTATAAAATTGCATTAAAAAATGCTGAAGATGTTGCACCCCACATTAATATTATTATGAAAAAGCAGAAATTTTTAAGGATAAGATGAATGGGCTGTCAGTCTGAAAGCACAGAGAAAGCTAAATTTAAAGTTTGATATAGCTGTGCAAGACAGTATTATGCCAGAAACTGTAATATTAGCACTGAAAGGAGAGCCACAGGCAGCAGAGGGTAAGGTGGTAAACTTCAGCCTTGTGATAGGGAACTTATCCCCTCTAAGGGAGTTTGTGAACTAAATTCATAGGGAAAAAACCAACTGGAAAGGATTCAATTTGTAATTGGACCAGAGGAGATTGTATCCATTATAGGATTAGACAGAGGTCATGCTATGGCATTGCTGTGCTGGTTCTCTCACTCCTCTGCTCCAGGTCTCTCCTATGATAAACTCAGAAGTTGGGGAAGCTGCAGGACAGGGATGGGCAATTGTGCTCTTCTCTCATATAGGATAGTTGTTCTCCTGTTCTTAGGGCTAAATGAAGAAGTAGATAGGATTTGTGTGTGGGTGTGGGTGTGAGGGGGAATGGCAGTTTCCCAAATGTCTTTGGCTGTGTACTCTTGAGAACTAATTCAGGATGATTTATCTCTCAGCATGAGCAACCTCCTGAGAGTGATTGGGAATGAGAACATGAAAGCATGCAGATAAAGAGGTGTAATGTGCACTTTGATACTCATCACAGTTTTTTGTCCTTTTGTGCTACTTATTTAGCAGAAGTAAATATGTAAACAGCAGATACTGTTTATAATTATCTTTCCTGATTTACCAGCAAGAGCACGCTCCTCATCCTAGTAAATCCACACTTGATTTTAGATTGTTTGTGATATCCAGAATGTGAGAAGTCTTGTCTTTATTTGTGCTGATACAGTACTTCTTGAAACATCATTTCTGTCTGCAACTGCTGCACAGAAAATTTTCTCTATTCAGTACAGCCCCCCAAATCCTCCTTTCTGGAGTCCTGGAGCAGCACCTGGTTTGAGAAGGACAGACATTAAAACTCTGTGTTCCTATGCACAAGTTAGAAAATAAACTTCAAAATTTTAATGTCTTTCTTTCAAGACCAAAAGCCTTTAAGCACTTAATGGTGTGGAAAGAGAAACTGCATGTAGCTATTGTGTTCTGCTCAAGTTCTTGCTAAGATTGTGTCTCCCATTAGCTACACAGAAATAGCAAAGTTCATTTCTGAAAGTATATATATTATCTATTCTAAATAGTTCTCCTTGGTTTATTAGAGAGTTTATTTTGTTTTCTTCTAATAAGTAAAACTGAAGAAACATGAAGGAAAAGCCTCCTGATAATTTACTTTCTTGAGGCCCTGGCAGAAAAGGCACAGGGTCCTTATTGCTGCTATAATCATAGAATGGCCAGAAGATCATAATAATGTGTCACAAGTAAATGTTTTCAGTGAGACATTAGACTGAGGTCTGGTATATTTCTAAAGTATATGTCAGGCCTTGAAAGTTTTCAATTAATCGACTTCAGGTTTAGTAAAGCGAAAATCTCCATGGTAAGGGGTTATCACAAATGTACCCAGGCTCTGTAACCCAGAAGAGCAATACTCACACTGAGCACTTACATGTAGACCTCAAAGAGCTTTTAATCACTGAATGCTTAACCAATTTGCAGCAGATATCTTAGCTAACAATTATAGCCTCCCTTAAACTCCAAAGTATTTGAGGGCAGACTGTAACTCTCTAAAACAGTTCAGCCACTCAAAATTTTACAGAAGTATCCCCTAAATGAAGACTTTCAAACTGCTACACATCAGTCTTTAAAAATAATTCACATCAATTTATGCATTTATTTTAAGATATATATAATCTAATATAGCAAGCATTTAGCACTTACTGTGTTATTTAAAATTGTAATGCACATACATGACACTATAAAATTACTGGAAAATCTATTTACTATACATTGTTGTGTTCACTAAAATAATGCATTGTTAGTTGCATAGAAAATTTAATTTTAATGTAATTATTTGAGTTAATGCTATAGGTCTTTGATACTATGTATTAAGATGCCATTGTAACTGCTCCTGTTAACAATGGAAAGCCAGATATGTCTTCATTGACTTTGCATACAATATACCTATAACAATTTAAACAAATTGTTCTTTATGTGAAAAAAATCTTTCTGCCCTCAGTGTATTAAATATTAGTTCTGGAATTCTAACACTAGGAATATCCTTCTTTTACCCAGAGCCTCAATAAAGATAGAAAACAAGAGAAAGCTGAACTGTTGGCTTCTAATGGAACTGCAAACAGGAAAAACAGCATTTGCAGATTGTTCCAAAATGAAGCAATTGCATGCTCTAACCTGGGTGCTAGCTCATTCAGGATGCACAGCCTACAGGTGTTACCGGGCAAACTGAGGGGCTGGGGGGGCACAGGGGTTCTGTAGCTCCACTTGAGATTTGGTCTTTACTGAAAGCTGCTTTTGAAATGCATGTGCAACTGTTCCTGCCTCCCAGAGCTCAGTAAGGAGCTGCAGAAATCACAAGCAAAAGGCTGTGCAAAGCCACAGAGATGCCAACAGAGGTGAAAAGCCAAAGCTATAGATATTTCTATCTATACCTCCATTGTACATAGGTATGTAACTATATATATAAAACACCATTATATATCATACCCTACTTTATTTAGATACATTTGCATATGTATCTATATGTTTTTTAATATATTTATGTTTGCATAAATGACAGATACAGACACACACACACACACATATATATATCTGTAACCAGACTGTGTACTAGTTATTTCTCAGACCAAATGTGTTTGAAAACATGTAATTAGAAAAGACAGCTTGGATATTTGGTTTTGGATCTTTTAAAAAATACATATGGTACTTACCTCTGTTCCCTCAAATAAAGAAATTTCTGTGATGATCCAGATGATCAGTTCTACCTCCCTAATAGAGAAAGCAAGAAATAAAGTAACTATAACATGCAAATAATCAAAGCTTTTTCTTTAGTAATTCAATAATTCATTTTACAAAATATCCCTGACTTTAACACAAGGGTGAAAATGAAAGCAGAATTCTCACTGACTTTTTTTGTTTTGTTCAAGTAGTTTCTTGGGGCTACTTTCTATATCAAGAGTTATTTCACATAACTTTATTTGTCTGTGGTCCTCTGTCAGTGTGCAGGCAGATACTGCAAGTGTTAGAAAAACATGAAAATTGGAAGTTAAAAATTGAAATATTTAAACACTTTATATAATTTTTCCTTCACTTTTTAGAAAACCCAGTTTTATAGAAAACTTAGGTACTCAAAATTCTGGTTTCCTATAAATATTCTTCAGATAGCACTACTAAGGAATCAACTTTTTAAGTTTGCTAGTATGTCAAATGAGTTGTATGCTAGTATGTTAAACAATATATAATGTAGTCTGGCCTTCAGAAAAAGATAAATAGTAAGATTTAATGTGCAGTGAAAGTAGTAAATATTTATATTTGTGATTTTCAAGGCTTGCATTTAATGAGAAGAAGATAATTTTTTAAAACCACTATATAATTTCTTTTGGTTTGACAGCTTTGTCCTACACACACTATGACCATGATGGAATCCATTTTTGCAGTGTCATATACAATAGATCTATTTGACATAACTTAAACATGGTAATGTTGAGGATTCAAGACACCTTATAAAAATTAGGTGGAATTGAATAAAAATCTATAAATAATTCCTTTGCACTTTTTCTTTCTCTATTTCATACTTATGGTTTAGGGCTTCTTAGTAACTTCCATTATTTATTGAACTTCTAAAAAGTAGATTTGTTCATGTTTGTCACATATGGGGGACTGTGCTATTTTAGACTGCAAGAAATAAACACACATTTAAATTATGATTATCTTCTAGTTCTGCTATTTAAGCTGTCTACATGCTGACTGCATTACTAAAGTTGAGTAAATGCCCTGGGGTTGCCTTACCTTGCATCCTGTGTGCAGTTTTGGACCCCACAATATAAGGTAGACATTAAATTATTAGGGAGCATCCAAAAGAAGGCAACAAAGATGACAAAGGGCTGTAAGGGAAAGCTCTGTGAGGAGGAGCTGAGGCCACTTGGTCTGTTCAGCCTAGAAAAGAGGAGACTTGAGGGGAGACCTTATTGCAGATCCAGCTTCCTCATGAGGGGAAGAGGAGGGGCAGGTACCAATCTCTCTACTCTTGAGACCAGTGACAGGACTCGAGGAAATGGCAGGAGGCTCAATATATTCTATAATTCTATGATAAAATCACAGAACCAGGTCAGAAGAGCTGTAGCCTACACTGTAGTAAAGCTTCATTCTTCCTTATGAGCCCTTCATACAAGCAAATTGTTTATCTCCTTTTCTAAATTACTATGAAAGATTTGAAATCACTTATCTTGCAAGTGGACCTTGCATGTTGTTCCCCACACTATTAAGAAACTATTTGGTATTTAGTATTTTGATATTTAGTATGCTTTGCATAGAAAATCATACTGGCATTGACGCCTGGAAAGGCTGTCCTGGAACAGAGACTAGGCAGAGCAAAAGGAATAAAATGGGTATTTATTGAAAGGATACACTTTGGGCAGTGCTAGAGCCTGGCTGGGGATACACCCAAATCTAATCCAAGATGGATCCTGGTCACAAGTTTTTACACTTTTATAAGTTTTAGTTCATCCACACACCGGAGTCAATTATCCAACCACAGTCCCAGATTATGAAGTCTCAGCCCTCTTGGGCTTGTCCCCTTTCCCTCGCTGTTATTTGTACTTTTGGGTACCAGGGAAGGGATTGCTTTGTCTAACTGCCCTGTGAAGAGAACTTGGTAACACCTAATATGAAGCTTCAGAGTCACACACCAAGCAGCAGAGACTCTGAAAAATATAAAAGCTAAAACGCAAGGCATCAGCATAGACTGATTCATACCCACACTCTTCAGACACACACTTCCTCTCTCACTCATATTTATGAAACTTTTGGTGGTGCAAATTTACATTTGCACCCTGCACCATTGCTTTGTCAAGCACTTCAGTATTAAAGCTACCAGGTCATAAATATCTAAATATAATTTATCCTGTTTATGTTTTTGCTCTCCATGACTAATTTTGTTTCATTTTGCACCTGATAGAAAATATAAACGATTGTAGTAAAAAGATTTTTGGATCTTTATGCAAGTTACAAGAATAAAGAAGCCATAGCAGAATCCTGTACAAACGTGCATGAATGCTGCCATTGTACAACTGTAAGGGCATTTAGAGCTCTCTGCTGTTGCTCAACTACTTTCAGCCAGTCTGACTCCGTTCCTGTTCGCAAAGATCCCGCACCCCCTGTGCCTGCACTGGTGACCTGTGTAGGCGTGTGCTGCCCCAGAACTGGAGCTTGAGAGCTTCCTTCTTTAGGAGGGAGGGGACAGCACGTTCCTGTCACACACCACACACAGCAGTATGGGCTCTGACTTTTGAGAGCTCTGAAATGCTAATGTCGCTGCACGGCGTTTAAGATTACGTATAGGTCAGCGCTGTGTGTAAAGGGGAGAGTGACATTTCTCCAAGGACAGATAATATTATTTATAACAGATTTCTTGCACTTTTTCAGTGATGGTATCAATTGTTTACAGATGACTGAAACAAGTAGAATTAGTCTGATAAGGGACTGAGGCTTGGTTCCAAGCCCGGATCCTTTTACCAAGGCTGCAGTAGAGTGTGTTGTAAGATTGTACAGTCAGAGAGTTGCCGAAAAAGTAGCATAAATATTTTTAGGCAAAATCCTAGTTCCATGGAAAAACTTTCATTAACTTTAATAACTTCAAGATTTCCCCCCTGCTGTGAAGACAATTTATCATTTGTACAGGGCATTTTTAACACAAAAGTCTTTGCTAATGCCAGAAATATGACATTGCCTTGACTGAGTGAGAGGCTTGTTGGTTTTTGGTTTTTTTTTTTTCCTCCTTCATTTATGAAGAATATGCCTGTCAAGACAGTCTCTAATAATGAAATCACATTCTGGTATAATGATTAATTTGAACTTTCGAAAATTTTTTGCTTTTAATATTGGAGGGAACAATAGTTGAAATACTTTTGATAATGAAGTATGTAGTAGTGTGAAAATAATTGAAGTGGGAAATTTTACTTTTACAGAATTTCACAAAATCACAGAATGTGTTAAGAAGAAGGGACCTTAAAGATGTTCTGGCTCCAAACTCTCTTCCATGGCAAATAACACCTTCCACTAGACCAGGCTGCTCAAAGCCCCATCCAGCCTGATCTTGAACAATTTCAGGGTTGGAGAATCTACAACTTCTCTGGACATCTTGTTCCAGTGTAACAACTTTAATTAGTAGCATCTCTTAGTTGGCAATTACATGTAGAAAACTTCAATGAGCTGCAAGCCAACATACAGGTTTCAGTGGAAACCTGAATATAAATCTCTATTCCTTTTTTAAACTTTGCTTCAAAAATGAGAGAAAATTAGGGAAAAGAAAGGAGTAATTTTCTATGGACTCTGCAGGTAATTAAAAAGATATATTTTTACTAGTGATCTGCTAGTCATACTTGCAGTTAGTCAGAAATTGGCCTCGTGGACCCTGGGTACACTTGTGTCATTAACTAAAGGAAGGATTAAGCACAGGACAGGAGCTTTGCCTCCATGCCCCGTGCCCGGGTTCTGCCCTGCCCCGGCCGGGAGGGTTTTGCTCTGCCCCAGGCCGGGAGGGTTTTTTCCTGCCCCAGGCCAGGAGGGTTTTGCCCTGCCCCAGGCCGGGAGGGTTTTTTCCTGCCCCAAGCCAGGAGGGTTTTTCCCTGCACCAGGCCGGGAGGGTTTTTTCCTGCCCCAGGCCGGGAGGGTTTTTCCCTGCCCCAGGCCGGGAGGGTTCTGCCCTGCCCCAGGCCAGGAGGGTTTTTCCCTGCCCCAGTCCGGGAGGGTTTTTCCCTGCCCCAGGCCCGGAGGGTTTTTTCCTGCCCCAGGCCGGGAGGGTTTCCCTGCCCCAGGCCAGGAGGGTTTTTCCCGGTTGCCGCTGCCGGGCCCGGCCCGCTGCTCGGGCCGCTCCCCCGCGGTGCAGTTCGGGGCGCGGCCGGCAGGGGGGGCCCGCGCTCCGCTCCGCGCCGGCCGGGACTGCGGGGCCGCGCCCGGGGAGAGCAGCACAGGCGGGGAGAGCATCGCACGGGGGACAGCCCTGGAACAGGTAACCAGCTTTAGAACAGGTAACCAGCTTTAGAACAGGTAACCAGCATCGCACGGGGGACAGCCCTGGAACAGGTAACCAGCTTTAGAACAGGTAACCAGCTTTAGAACAGGTAACCAGCATCGCACGGGTGACAGCCCTGGAACAGGTAACCAGCTTTAGAACAGGTAACCAGCACCGCACGGGTGACTGCCCTGGAACAGGTAACCAGCTTTAGAACAGGTAACCGGCTTTAGAACAGGTAACCAGCATCGCACGGGTGACAGCCCTCGAACAGGTAACCAGCTTTAGAACAGGTAACCGGCTTTAGAACAGGTAACCAGCTTTAGAACAGGTAACCGGCATCAGCACGGGTAACAGCCTTAGTACGGGTAACCAATCTTAGTGCAAGTAACCAACATCAGCACAGGTAACAGCCTCAGCACAGGCAACAGCCTTAGTGCAGGTAACCAACCTTAGTGCAGATAACCAGCTTTTTTAAGGGTAACCAGCTTTAGTACATGTAATCAACCTTAGGACAGGTAACCAGCCTCAGCACAGGTAATCAACCTCAGCACAGTAACCAGCCTTAGCTCAGGTAACCAGCCTAAACAGCAGCTAACCAGCTTCAGCACAGCTAACCAGCCTTAGCACAGCTGACCAGCCTTAGCACAGCTAACTAGCCCCAACAGCAGGTAACCAGTCTCAACCACAGCTAACTAGCCTCAGCACAGCTAACAGCCTCAGCAGCAGCTAACCAGCCTCAGGAACTGCTCACACTGTGGGAGGGAATTGCTTTGCCACTGTCCATCTAACATCTCTAAACAAACCAACCAATACCCACAGCTTCTTGCATCAGGGTATAACAGGAATTTCAAACATCTAGTTCAGGACTCATGGCGAGTGGCTGAGGGAGCTGGAGGTGTTTAGTCTGGAGAAAAGCAGATTCGAAGGGGATCTTATTGCTCTCTACAGCTACCTGAACAGAGGGTGTAGAGAGGTGGGGCTCACTTTCTTCTCCCAGGTAACAAAAAGTAGGATGTGAAGAAATGGTTTCATGCTGCACCAGTGGAAGTTTAGATTGGATGTTAGGTAAACTTTCTTCACTGAAATACTGTCAAGCATTGGGAGAGGCTGCCCCAGAAGTGGCTGAGCCACCATCCCTGGATATGTGCAAAGATGTGTGGACAGGGCACTTCAATGATGTGGTTTAGTGGTGGACATGACAGTGCGGGGATAATTTTATGTTCCTAGAGGGTTTTTTCCAACCTAAACGATTCTATTATTCAAATATACAGCAAAAGCACACCAGTGACAGTGCTGTAGAGACCAAACTAACTTCTGACAATCTAGACTTGCTGCAGTGACTGGTATTTCCTTTGGTTTGAAACATGTTCCAAAAGCCTGTATAGATAAGTGCATGGGAAATGAAATTAATGTTTTTTGAAGTAGCATCTCCTACAAGGATGGATATTTTAGAGGGGATTTAATTTCAAGTTTGTTTTTTTTTTTTCAAGAGTAAAATTATATATATGCCTCCACTGCATCATTTAAATCTTATATGAGCATGAAAGATATTGTATGAGTATCTTGTTCAATTTTGTATCTGCTTAAATGCAGCTTACCTACCTTTCTCTTTTTTCAACTGCTTAATTAATTTTTTTCACTGGTAGTAGAATCTGTGTAAGAGGTCCCATCATGGGTGATCTTTGTCCTTTTCTTTGGTCAGTAGCACAGCAAAATCACTCTTATTAAATCAGAGCAGTGCCTAAATATAGAGCAGTAGCATAAAGCTGAACAGATAAACAATGGACTGCAGCTTTCTGTTATTGGATTTCTCTTTTGTTTGGATTCTATTAAGGATTTTCCCATCATAATCAATTTAGCTCAAAACTTCTATGTTTATTGCTTAGAGAAGAGTTAAGGTAGACTCTTGTATGACAAAGCACATTGGTTTTTTCCTAGGCCTAACTACCCATACATACCATATTCTCACTTCAGTTTTCTTTTGTAATTTTGAAAAAAAAGGGTGGCAGTGATTTAACATCAATGAGAACTACTTTTCTGTAAGATTTATCTGCATATAGAGATGCTGAAATGCACAGGCAACATACTTCCAGAACCCCTCTTCTGTTATAAACTCCCACAGGTAGAAGTCTCCCACTAATGGGAGATTAGACATGAATGTCACCTATCTAGTAGCTTACTGATCTCCAATTTCATCTAACACTTCTACATTTCCTCATCTGAGGAAATATTTATGTATATGAAAATACAATAGTTGATTATAACAGAGCCTATCACAAAGTCACAGCCTAGTTATATTTCCTTTCTCTCAGTTGCTTCTTTCTCCTTTCTTAAGGCACGTTCCACATCATTAGAGTGTTGTTTAGACTGGGGAATAATAATACTTGTCTCCTGCCTTTGTGACATATAAGTAGCTTTAAAGCACAAAACCAAAAAAATGCACCAAACCAACAACAAAAAAATCCACAACCCACTGAAAATAAAACAAAAAACAAACAAAAAAATTTTAAAGGCCATGCATGTGTTTATGTTGTTTAAATGCTTTGTAGAGAAATGTGCCTCCCATCTGGAATTAGAAACTTGTAAGGTACTTTCCATCTAAACACAAGCAACCAGTTCCTTTCCCTGAAAAGATAGTCTCTTTCTTTTGAGCTCACTTACACTTGAAGATGTTTATCACCCATTATCTTCAGTAGATCAATTAGATATTTTGGGCAGTATCTATATTAGATATCTTATTCATAAAACAATTCAGTCAAATGGACCAAGATCTTGAACTTTTTATAAAATTTTGTCAGTGTGAAGAGGAAGATCCAATTATTTGCAGCAGGCTGTTTTGCCAAAGCATTCTAAACCATTTAGTTTAACAGGCAGCTCCAAACTTGCTGCTCAAGCACTTTGCATCACTTTGGTGTGACTGAAAAGTGGCAGAGCAGATCGAAAGCTGTCTGATACCATATGGTTGTCTTTCTGTAAATTATGTGGATCACAGTCTGAACTGAGTCTTTTACATCTTGTTAATAAAGAAGACTGCACTTTGCAGCTGAAATCTTCCCATCAGCACTGATCTGCCTACTGAGTTCAAATATTCTTAGTTTTGTCTAATCTGAGATACAAGAGTGAAGTTACTTCTCATCTTTGAGTGATATTCTCAGCAAAATGTTTCAGTCATATATGAATTGAAAAAAAAAAAAAACATGATAAAAAGTTTTAGAGGAAGAGGTTGTTTTTCTGCTAAGGGTCTATAAGATAATATTCCTGTGCTTCTTCAGGTTTTAGAGTCCCCCTTTCTTCTGAGGTCCTGCACTTTTAGGAATTATATACTTCAGAAGATCTAATTCTGGTAAATGCTGTGGCAGAAAGATACACTGAGAAAGGCTGAAGAAAGGAAATTTAAACTTTGAAAGTGTTGCAGAAAACAGAGAATGGGATAATCTTGTTTCCTTCATGTTTCATTAATTGAAGGATTGCCTTGCTTTAAAGTATTTAATATCAGTTCTGCTCTGAGTTATATTTGTTTGTGTTCCCATTCAAGTCTTCAGGACCTTTCTTATACTGTTCAAAATAGAAAATCTCTCCTGTCACAGGTAAGATGGAAATGGACAGTGCAAAACAACTTTCAAAATATAAATTGTTGATAGTGCCTGCTACAGAAATTTTGGAAGACTGTTAGGGGTTTTCTTTCTCTCATGAACAGTACAGAGTAGAAAAATGGTACCTCTTAATGCTTATGCCTCACACATTGACAGGCCCTAGCAGAACATAAATGGTATGTGTAATTTATTTAAAAAAAACCAAAAAGCAAGAAAAACAGTATGATGGCAACATAATAATGACATTACAACTTCCCCAGCATTCCTCAGTTCCTAAAGATCTTTCTGGACAAAGCCTGACAGCCTCCCAGCCTCCAGAGGGGTGCACAGAGAGTGCCTTAGATGCACAGCCTTGTTTTGCATGTCCAACTGCTTTAAAGTATATTTTAGGGATGGTGAGTTTATGCTTGCTTATTGCCAATGGCAGCATTCAGAGTGATTGCTCCATATCTATAAAAATAAATTATTTAAAAATACCAAATGAGCAATAGAGAACTCACAGAAGCAGATAAATAAGGGTGGAGTAAGCAGATGTCACTGCACTCTGCACTTCGTTCCTTATTAATGGTCCCAGACACTTAATAGTATCAAGTAGGGTAAGGAATGAAGGGAACCTGAGTTCATGGCACTTCAGACTTGGATGTAAATTTGTCCTCATTTAGCCACTTGTTTTAAAATACAGATTTTCTATATAAAAAATATTATTGGCCAGATGGTGCTTTTTATAAAGTACAATAACAGTGTTGTACAAATTACTGAAATGACTGAATACATGACATTGTATAAACACCTGATATTTTTACCTTTTATACAAGGGATGTAAGGTACTTTACCAGCAGTTATACTTGGATACAGACCTCTCTACTCTCCTGCTTACTGTGTTTCTTCTCTGCCTCCTGCTCTCTTGTGCCAGCATTACAGCTCAAATTAATTCAGTGCCACAAACCTGCCTCTTGCTCTGGGACCTACATGGTCATGCATGGCTGATAAATATTCAGTGAGCATCTGCTGAGCACAGACTCCAAGCAGGAGAGGGATGATCATCCTTTTAGAAGGAAAAATGTGAATTTCCTCAAGTTATGTCCCACCCAGTCTTCATAATTTCAGCAAATTATTTTTTTACCTGATCCAAAGGATGGGGTTTAATTATTTCACAAGAATTATGCAGAGAAAGTTTCAGTTAGAAAACTCCACATTCAGAGTAAGAAGATTACATCAAGGATGCTAAAACTAGAATAGTGGTTTTCACACTTTTTTTCCTCTAAGAATTATACAGCGTCTCAATGGCAAACCAGGGGAGAAAACCCAAAACTACCAAGAGTGATCCCCTTCCAGGTCATAAGCCCAACACTCCCTAAGAGCCAAGGTTAATATTTATCTATGCCCTGTGGCAGTAATTTCTAAGGTGTTGATCTTGGGGATTAATTACTGCTTTAAACAGGCAGTTAACAGTTTAAACAACATTTTTATTGGCATACAGTAGTTAAATGTCTAGTAGTGTGCTGATGGGTTTATGATGACCAAAGTGAATTAAGAGCTCATCTTTGAGTTACATCCTATTGGAGGCACTGGGTCATTTGAGTACCCTGGGTTAATGTATATGAGATGTACAGTAAGTGCTCTACACAGAGAAAAAACGTTAATTTTTAAATATTGTGCTTCAAACCATTTCATATTCCATTCATACAATATAAGCTGCATTAAAGTTTTCAGGCTACTGGTGCTCCAGTAACCTGTGCCTAGTACACTGTGTCCAGAGGACACAGTCCAGGCTCTAGTGCTCATTTTTCAGAGCTGGTTTTCCAAGGGATACAGCAGAAGTATTGCTGGAGTGTCACAGATGTGACACTGTGTTCACAGAAGTGGCTGAAGAACTGGCTGCAAATCTCATTATACTTATAAACATGTTTGGATTTAATACAATTGCTACAACATTTATATGACAATTGTCATTAGAGGAAACCAAATATATTTATAATTCCATTAGCTCCATTTTTTTGGTTTTAGTGATTGGGCATTTTGAGATCTTCCATGTCAGGTAGAAGCATGGGACCTATATTCCTGTAGCCAGCTGCTCCAGGTGCCAATCTCAAACAGTGTGGCTCTGCCTGCTTTCTGCAGGGAACCACACTCCTACAGCATCCTGTGGAGTTAGTTTTACACCTAGCTTTGGGCACTTTGCCAGAGCAGGCTGTACAAAAGGGCTAGAGAGAATCTCTGAGGGGAAGGCAGCACTCCTTCCCTGTGACTGCAGTGTGACATGAGGACATCTGCACCACAGGGCTGGTTAGAGATATGCAGTGCAATGCCTGTGCCTCGATACTAGGAATACCCTAGTCCCCAGGACAGGGATTCATGTCTCTGTTTTCCAACTCTGCTCAAAAATACTGTCTCTGACTTCTATTAATGACTTGAGTCTAGCAGGCCAATTAATCAGAGCCAAATTTTGATAAATGTTTCTCCCACATAAAATTATGACAGCTTGCTGTCTAAGTATAGGATGGGTGCACCCTATATTTCATCCAAGACGTGTGACACGTGGATGCAGTGATGCTATTTAGTGCCGTGCAGCTGGCGTGTCCTGCTGCTGCAATTCCTGCTCCCAAACCATAGCCAGCCTCTTGCCTCACTGCTATTTATTTGGGATCTCTGGCCTCTTGTTTCCTAATTAAAAATGACATGTACAGTTGGGAAGAAGCTGATTGGCTTCTTAAAATAATTTTGACCAGTTGAGTGCAGTTTCTAATTAGTTAATGATGGATTTTGGTGTTATGGGGATGCTGCCAGGATGTTGCACAGAAAGCCAAGTCTCTGCCTCATATACACACATGGAATGTGAAACCAGAAGCTGTTTGCAAAAATAAATAATAGGTGTGGGGAGAAAAGTACACTATAAAATATGAGATATATTTTATTTATAAATCACCTTCTTAAATAAGAAATGCTTGCAATTCTTAATTCCAGACTGTCTCTTGGTGCCTCTCCCTTTCCATGGCTGCACTGCTGTTTATTTACCTCTTATACCTCAGATTCCTGGTGGTTTATTCCTGCCTTGTTCTCTGCTATATCTGTCATCCAGTACCTAACTGTTAGCTGCTAGGAATGAGTGAATAAATAGACTGTAAGGAAGCTGCCATGGTTTTAGGGACCTAGATAGATGGAAATCTAACATATCAGCCTTGTTATCAAAGTATTCCATCAAAATTTTACTTACTTCCTGATAATTCATGTAGTAATACACATAGATAATCTACTGGTCCTGTAGGAAAAAGAACTCATCATTCTGGCTCTCAGAGAAAACAGTAAGATTTTTAGAATTTTTTTTTTTTTTTTTCCCCCAAAATCTGAGCTCGTCAGACCCATGGTAGGTTGACATAGTTATGGGGAGCTTATATTTCCTATAGTTTCAACTGAAATGCAACTTTATGTTGTCTTTCACCAGGTTTTAGAAGAATATTGTCAGTGTGTTTGGGTTTTTTCCATTTAGTGCATTTAAAGTGTTTTCTCTCAGCTGGGAATTCTGTAGCTTCCAAGCTAGGTTGCCTATGTTATAAATCTTGCTGTTGTTTGTGTCAAAAGCATCTATATTATTCATGTTCTTCTCTCTGATTCCTTTCATACTATTTATCCTCTCCAGAACAAATACCAGCAAGGTGATCCTGAATTCTGGAAAACTCAGCTGCTTGCACTGGATAATTACTATTGGCCTCTCCTTCTCCTGTTGGAGTCAAACTCTGGCCAAAAAGTGAAGCTAAGTTGGATGACTGCTGAAAGAACACAAGGAGTTGAATTTTGCCATTCATGAAAAATAAAACACGGGTGAGAATCCAAAAAGCTGCAAAATTGAGATTGCTCATTCTTGGGACTCAATTTCTCATTTAAAATGAAATATGTTTTGGAAGCATCATTGCATGTGTCACATTCTTATTTTAAATAGACATCTGAAACAACTGTTTTAAAGTTGAACTCAAACAAGAATAGCAATCCAAGCTCTTAAATCTGTTTTCCCAGTTTACAGCTAAATCAAAAGATAGGTATTTCACCAACATAATTAACTATTAGCTTGTTGAAGGATGAGACTCATCCTTCTTTTGACTGAATGCAGAAGATGTGCTATGATTGTTCTAGGAAAGTGATAATGCCAGACTTTTCACAGAAACTTGTAAAATGAAGACTTGGTGCATTCTCTGCAGCTTTTTTGCCTTTGCCTCTTGGTGTACAGACTACATTTCTTCCAGGCTTTTTTTTCCTAGTCCCTTTGATTTGCAGGCCTTTTTCAAAAGTATGTAGAAGTTAATCAGAGCTTCACAAAATATCAAGAGAAAAAGCTGACGTTCATAACTTCTACCACAGCATTATATCCAATAAAATTCATTTCCTGTGGATTATTTTATCTAAGTCTATTGCAGCAAAAATTTTTAGGAAAATCAGTCTTAATTAGAAAAACCTCTCTATCTTTCAAGTAGTAGGTCTATATTCCTTCTGCATGTATTTTGGCCAAATAGTTAAATTCTTATAGAACATAAATACTGAGAACTGACCTGGATTTATGTTTTTTTTCTCTGTGAAGGAAAATGTTTTAGATTTTAATTTTAAATATGCCATAGAACAGCAGAGACTGACTTTTGCAGTTGGTGGCTCAGGGTCTCATTAAAGTTGATAGGGAGTCTGGCTGATGTGTCTCAACTAGCAGAAGAAATCAGAATATGAACTCATGTTCTGCTATGAATATACAAGCCCAAAAGGACCAGAGTCTGATTCCCACCTCTCTCCATAGCAGGCAGTAGAAGGATTTATATCTGGGGCTCACCTCCACATGCTCAACCATCCTTGTCAGTGGCATCACTTCCCTTTTTGCTGCAGTTGCTGAGTTGAAAGATCTGAGCTATAGAGAGACCTGTGAGGAAAAGGCTTTGTGATAAGACAGAAAGATTGAGCTCACAGGAGCATCCTGCCCAGGAAGGGTGGGTAGATCTCCTATTTCTTCTATGGAAAATGTAAGAGATTTTGCCACCAATATTTTGTCAGACGTCTCTAACAATGATATATCTAGTTCTCCTCTGAAACGAAGCTTCTTAAGCACCTGAATCAGAATATTGATTTCCATTAGGGAAGAAGGCTGTGATCTTAAGAATTTGAGTTAAGACTCCAAAGAAAAGCTGTTAATTTGCTAGTCTAATAATAGAGTCTGAAGAAACCCTAGAATTTTTTTTTGTTGTTGTTGTTATTAAGTGTTCACCTTTTACCAGTATTTGGAACAATCTTTTTCAATTACACTTGACTAGGACACTGCAATTATTCCTTTCATAGGCAAATCACACGATTGTGGTTCCTGCTCTGTGACCTCAAGAACAGATGCACATGTAGCACTGCACTTGAGGCTACATGTTAAATTAATTCAGGAACTGAAGGTAACGCACCAATGGATTGCTGTTTGTCCCCTGTATTCTCCCTGGTGAGCATTAAGACATAGAGATAATTCACAGAATAAGTAAATCATTCAACCAAACAACACTGCTGATAAATAATTTCCACCAAACTGCACTTTCAATTAACTTGCAAAGCAAGGCACATTCACATGATAGGGCTGAAATGCCTGTAGGCATACAAAATATCTGTCTTTTCAAACCAGGCAGTTTTTTGGTTTTGTCCAGCCTTTACAGGGGAAGATAAATGCTGTTTTTTTCATGAGGCATTTTGATTAGGGCATATATTTTTATCCTTTTGAAACAGAAACACCATACCCACTGTGTATCCTCCTCTTTGATAGTGTTGGGGGTTGATCTTAAAACAACTCAGGTATCCAGAAACTTTGAAAATAAAATCCCTACACAGATAACAAGAGGATGATTGTAACATTGCCTCCTTCCCCAAGGAATGAGACTAAATTCTGCAGAAGTAATCTATGTGCTTTGTCTCTACATGCATAAACTCAGATTGCTTATGAATATAAGAACAATTTGATTTTCCCACATCATGATTAAAAGTGTTTATAAGTGAATATAAGTGTAAGAAACATCTACCTCTCTCATGTGCCATCATATTGGAAAGAATCCAATACAGTTTCTGTGTGAAACAAAATTCAGACTGGTTGTACAGCATAAACCATAGCTCAGGTGTTTCTGCAAACCACCGTCTTCTGAAATCTGCTTTTTGCCACTCTGTTAATGCTCACAGCTGTTTGCTTGTTCTCAAGTGTGAAATCAAGTGCTGGGAGAGCTGGGCTGGGCTGCAGTGTGACTGAGCACCCATCACCGTGTTACTTTGAAGGAAGAGTCTGGCAAGCAGCATTATGTGGGATCATGCCTTAAATATGCACATGTCAGTATGCAGACTTGAGTCCTGAGGAGAAATTTATCTGTGATTGCTTCCTTGTTCCCTGGAGAGCAAGGAAAGCAAGCATGCAGGCATTGTATTCTATGAGTAAGTGGGGCCATCTCCACTGAAGTAACTGGAGAAGCACTAGCACAAAACCAGTCAGGGTTGTGAGAATTTAGACCCCATTTTATTTGCTAGAATTTATATATGTAGAATGAGGTTCTTTGGAATGTGCTACCCTGAGAATAAGTATTTTGTGCTCTATGGTGGTTTTCTGAGAGAGGAAATCTTGCTCATTATACCTATACTCAGAAGCTGCTCTGCACTGATTTTCCATATGCACCAAGGAAGCTAAGTTGGAGTAATTCCAGGTACTGTGTGTGACATGATGCAACCTTATTGCAACTCATCTGCAGCAATAACACATACTGCAGCAGAAATGTAAAGAAAGAGAAATAGATTTTGGTTTCTCAGAATTTATAATTGAACTCTGAGTATGCATATGTACTGGTAAAAGCCACTAAATTGCACTAATTCTAGATATGTAGAAATATGTATATGTAACCTTTATCTGGATGTTGAATTCCCATTTATTTTGCCTTGTAGGATTGATTACATTGTGTGCTACAGTGCTTTGCATAGCTGTTAAATAAACGATGGATTTGAGACTTTGCATGCACTGGGAAGGAAGCCTCTGGATCCATCCTTCCCTGTTACACAGAAGGAAAAGTTCAAGGAATATGAAACTAATCATTGTGTTGGAGGAAGTGGTCTTAGGAAAATAAAGAACCTTTTAAACACATCCTTACTTAGTTTCTGGTTGAGCAACTGTGCAATCCTGGGCAAATCATTTAGATTTTATCTGTGGGATATAATATAAGATTCTGCAGAAGTACCCACAGTGACTTTGACTGAACTGTGAGAACTACTTTTTCCTCATCTCACTGAAATTTTCAGTTCTTGCAAAGCTGGGACATGTCACATAGATCACATGGTTCTGGAATAATAAACTGTACATTTATCAAATCAGGTATAAGACATCAAACCACTGAAACTCTTGAGCAAGATATTTTGTTTGGCCGGTTGGTTGGTTTGCATTTGAAAGGAGGAAGAAAACACTTTAATAGGAATAGGGAACTTTAGAAAATAAAAGCTCTTATTTCTGCATTTGCTGTCCTTAGATAAAGTGGAATTCATTGTAAAATTGCAGTGTAGAATTAAATTAAATAATCTGTAGATCTGGAAAAAAAGATTTTTTCAATATTGGTTATTGCACTTCTGCCTGTGTATGCAGGAAACCACGAGTGTGTCAGGGAGGAGTGTAAACTGAACCTGGCCTGGTTGGTTCAGTGTGTTTATCAACATGACTTTGCTGTGTGTTTGGGGAAACAGCAAGCTGACCTTGCTGGTCCCTGTTACAGGACTGGGAATGTCTGTGATTCTAGTTAGGGACCCTGGTGATTAGCTCCAACTCTGGGGTCTGCCAGGGTAGCCCTAAAGCTTGCTGAGTTTCTGTGTAGACAGCAGAGCTGCTGCCATTTCAAGGAGCCCTTGCAAATATTTAAGTGCACCCCCTCACAATTCATGAGTCCCTTTCTGTGCCTCCCAGCAGGATAGAAAGGCTGCAAACTAGGAGAATGGATCCTGGGCTTCCACCAGACTCCTGCCATCCCTCCTTGCCTCTGTGTGAGACCCCAGGTGTCTGGACACACAAGGTGTCTCAGAGGCACTACTACAGCTCAGATGGGGACAGTGCAGGAGTGGGGAGAGCTGATTCTCTTTAGTAAGGGAGCAGTGAGCTGGTAGGACATGCTCTGATGCTCTGGCTGCTGCATGGCTCAGCCACATCTCCCTGCTGTGACACCTGATAGTGGCACATTGCCCCTGACCCATCCATTTGGGGCCAGGGCTGTGGGGTCTGAGAGCCAGGTGTTGTTGGGAACTGAGCTGGAGACAAACAATGTCAAAGATGCCTGGTAACTCTGCATGGTTCTTGAAGGTCTTGATGGCTGTTATCCCTCAGGAACAAGGGGACAGAAGGGGAAGGAGAAGCCACCTCAAGCCAGCAGGAAGGGGCCATGCAACAGCAACAAAGTGAGCCAGCTCTTCTGTGAAATCCTCATCTGAAAAACATCAATTGTAAATCTTCAAATCTCACTTTTCATATTTGCATGTGAATAAATCTGATGCTTAAATGCTCTGCAGAAAATGAAAGAGGCATTTGTGTAAATATGTGTTCATATTTGAAATTGTCAACTAAAAATCTAGGAAGCTTTTATACACCCACCTTTGCTATCCCTCTTTCAGCTGCTCTGAGGCCCTTTCATAAAGTACTCTTTTTTACTAAGAAGAAAAGCGTGTATTGTTGCCATGTTTGTGCTCTGGTATTTTTGCTTTGCCTCAGAGGGAATAGCTGCTTTTTGTCTAACCCTTCAGCTCAGTGTCTGATCCTACACTTTTCTTCCCTTTTCATCTCCGATCTTAGATGAGCAAATATCTTAGAAATACATTTCACAATAATTGCAAAGACTGTAATAAACCACAGCAGCATTAGTTCAGGTGGTGGTGGTGGAGACTTATGGGAAGTCCTGTATGTGAGGAAGAAAATAAACTAAGAAGTTGGTTTTCAGAGGCAGAAAAACAAGTGCTAAGTTGGACTGAACAGTTCAGACGTGGAATGATATTCTGATTTTGCTCAAAACATTGATAGTTTGCTTTTTGCTTTGCATTATTCCCTTTCTCTCTCTCTCTGTATTGGATATATTAAAAATTTAGAGCAACATATGAATTTCTCTTTTTTTTCTATTTTATTGTAGGCAGTATTACTTATTGGTTCAAATGCAGTGGTTTCTTTCCAGATGCAAGATGTTTTGCAGTTTGAGTAGGAATAACTTCCACAGGAACAGAACAGATGCCCAGCTAAATATTGCAGGCAGTTCCTTTAGAATGACATTGTAGTTGTGATACAGGTCACAATTACATAAGCACAGAAGTGATTTGCACTCAATATTTGTGCAAGTAGGTCTCCTTGATTTTTTTTTTGTTTGTTTGTTTGGTTTTTTTTAAGTGGTGCACTATTGCTATTTAGAAGACTACTTACTTTCATGGGAAATTTTGTGCAAAGTGCTCCACATTCATTTTGGCTGATAACAAGCAATAGTGCAGGAACTCAGATCCTAATTCTTCTGAATTTCACTAATATGTTTATAATCATTATAAATGATTTTTATTTGTCTCTAGCAAATACCAAAGGCATTAGTCAAAATAGTAATGTCCTGGGCTGACTTTAGGATGCATGTAACCCCAATAGTCTGTTATGGTGTGCCAGGCCAGTGGATCCACACAGTCCAAAACCCACAGGTTATGGGCAGTTTAAGCAGCCACCACAGTTTTATTCTGAGGAAGTTGCCCCAGAGGAAGTTTCCACATGTAACAAGCAGTGCCTGTACAGCCCATGCAGACTTGCAAATTGGTGTTATGTATGTGATAACTATGCAGTGATACAGAAGATAATGTGGAATAGTTCAGTCACTGTCTTTCACTGGTTTTTAATTAGTTTTAATTAGTTACCTTACCAAACACAGAAAATTATTGTCCTTCTGAACTACCTTTCGTGATTACTATTTGGCTACTCTAATTTCAATATATGATGTGGAACAGCTCTCTGAAAACTGTTAAAGAAACACAACTGTCTTAGAAAATTAGATAAGCCTAGTTAGGGTTAAACAGAACTTTTTTTTTCCCTGTAACTGTCATTTGCCCGACCCAGAATTCTTTAATACATACAGAGCGGAGCAGAACTGAAAGTATTTTTAATTTCAGTGCTTTGTATATTTACAGAGGGATTACAACAAACTTCTACACTTTATCTACACTTTAATAGGTCAGTGCGAGCATATGAAGTGTATTAAGGTGGACTGAGTTCCTCGTGGAAGGTACGTGAGTCCTGCGAAGCCCCAGCGGCTGCGTGCGGCGGGGCCGGGCGGGCGGCGGGGCTGAGGTCATGCACGCAGCCGGTTTGTAAGATGATCCCTCTGCGCTGAGCCATCGCCAGCCCGGCACAGGGGCGCACTCACACACGCATTCCTGTCAAGTCGTCTTGTGAAAGGCTGCTCGCTTCCAGCTTGGCTTGAAAGTGCAACCTTAATAAAACTCACTGAAGCCTGAGAGAAAATAGCAGTTCTGCAGCAGATAGTGTAGGGGAAAGAGACTGGGATATGCACATGCAGCTGACTAAAGCAGGCTACATGCTGGACTGTAACAGAGAGGAAACAATAAATCTTAGCTACTATGCAATAAATATTCCCAATTTTAACTAAGGAAGCTATCCTCACAGTGAAATTAAAAAAAACACAAAACAGTTTATCCAGGCTTGATTGTTAAAGTGTGCTGCTCCGCTCCTTTTTCCAAAGACTTTAAGGGAAATTAAGAACTAATTTAAAGAAAGAGGAGGAAGAAAAACTTTTTTCTTAAAGCAGGAAAGGAAAGCAATAATACCATGTCAGTTTTCTTTTCCTGTGCTTTCCTGGCAGTGGTTCTTGCTCTCGTAGGCTGTAGCCAGCGGCGGGGTGCGGAAGGCAGCGGGAGAAGGTTTAACCGGGTTCAGCACGGGCAGTGCACCTACACCTTCATCCTGCCGGAGCAGGACGGCAGCTGTCGGGAGAGCACGACAGACCAGTACAGCACAAACGCTCTTCAGAGAGATGCTCCTCACGTGGAACAGGATTTCTCTTCCCAGAAGCTGCAACATCTGGAGCATGTGATGGAAAATTACACTCAGTGGCTGCAAAAAGTAAGTGTTTCTTTTTTTTGTTTCTGGCTAAATGATTTTTTGGGGGGATGTTTATGTGGTTCAAAGCTTTCATTAGTTTCTATGAGAACAGAGGTAATAAGGATTGATATAGTTCTTGGCTGTGTAGGAGAGAAATGTTTTAGCCAGAGTGCACCCTTCCTAGTGACATTGCTTTTGGGAGCTGAACTTTCTTCACTTTACTGAAAGATGTGACTACTTAAGGCTTTTTTTCAAGAAACTATGTATGCATGTGAGTCAGAAAACACAAAAATCCTCCAGAGACTCTACTGACAGAACTTACTAAGTTCTTACAAGCTCTACTTATAGTTCACAGATTCAGCTCAGATGTCATGCAGGATACCTGCTACTGTGACAGCTAAAGGGAGCATTAAAAAAATCAGCATTTAAGGGCACTGGGTTAAGAATATCATTGTTCCTCCATAAAGAGATCCTGTAATACCATTCTACCTAGCTGATTGCTGGAAAGAAACAGAAAAATATATAGGCATTCATACTTCTAAAACTTCACAGTAAACATTTTTAACCATGTTGAATACACTGATCTTGAAACAGCCTGTTTCAATTTGTGTTTATATATGTGCATTCTTTCCTAGAAAGGGGAAAATAGGTTTCAAGGTGTTGCAGTAACTTAATAGAAGTAATTACTTTTATGAAGTTTGGGTCTGAAAGGCTTAAATTTGTAAAAAATTTCACTCATATGAGCACTCCCAGCCACCTTATCATGATTACTCATGTGTGTAAAATTACATGCCTTGCACAGATGTTGTCCAAACTTTAATAAAGAAAATACTTTGGGGTAGCTGACCAGTTAAAACAAATAAACAGTCTGTGTATAGCTATTTGTGATATTCCCATTCACATTCTGCCATTTTGATCTGGCAAAACTTAGAAAATTGCACGATTGAGTGATGCAACTGGTCATGTAATCTGGTACAAGAAAACTGCTGTATATACCCATTTGAGAGATACACAATTTAACTCCAACACAAGTTCATACTAAGAATGAACATCTGTGAAACTCTAATGAAGACTCTACTAGCAGGAACTTCATATTAGCATAGTTGCTGCTAACTCATTTATAAGTTTTGTTTCATCCAGACAGTATATAAGACATAAATATGTTAAAAAGCATATACAGCCCTCCCACCCCCCTAACTCTAGCAGAATTTTTAGAGAGGATTTCCTGATTTTTTGTAAATTATTTGTTCTCTTGCATATTTGGTCATAGCAAGAGAGAAAAAAATTCTGTGTGGAAAATATAACCAAGCATTTAATTTTTAGACTACTCCCCTTGTTTTTTAATGTCTTGTTCTGCCTTGGGGAATATAGGGCTGGAAATAAGAGGATGTTTTATATAGAGGAAAATAAATTATTTTACTGTGCCTTGGCAGGCTGAGACAAGCACTAAAAAGAGAAAAGTTTTCTGTTTTTATACACATATGATTTTACTTGAGGAAATTGCCTGCTGAATCATGCTTCTAAGACTCAACTTATTCTGTGTTTGTCCACTAGAGACTGAACTAAGATCACTGTTTCACTGAGCATGAGGAAATATGAGTCTCTGGAGTGTGAATGTCTGAGGGTTAGCCCTCTCACACTTCAGAGGGAAGTGATTAAACTGGTAGGAAGCCCAGTAAAAGGGGTTTATACTAGGACTGCTTTCCTCTGCAATGATTGTAAAACTGGCTGAGGGCAGAACTATTCCCCTCCTCCTTTCCCTCCCAGCCCCCAACACCCTGCTCCCAGGGGCTAGCATAAAACTGGGATTATGCATGTATGCCCATGTGTCAGTTTTCCTTGGAATGAAAGGACCTGTTTCACTGTGTGAAGGACCATGTCTCACTCTGAACAAATGAGGCTGATGCAGCTCCTTTATAGCATCTCTGAATACTGAATTTGCTTTGTTGCTGTTGCCACTACAAAGCAGCCATAACTCATTTCCTTTCAAAACATGCATAATGCTCAAGTATCATGAATATATTACATAAGTATCTCACATCTCACTTTTATACTCTGCATTTATTTTTCCCCTTAAACTTCCTACACTAGACAGCATTTTACAATGCACCTGCTGTGAATGAACTAAAGAATAATTGACAGTTGCAGGTCTTTTACTGGAAGAGAATACTTTTAATCAGAAATAATATTTAAGGATTTTTGAAATAGTCTGTCTTACATAAAGGAGTTATGTTTATTACCTCAGGTAATATATATAACTTTCAATAAAAATTTACATAGCAAATGTTTGGCAAAGTGCACAAATGCTCCCCTCTGATATTTAAAAAATACTGTGAAATTTTGTAAGAATCATGGCTTGCTTAAATTTTAATTTAAAATTGTTATTTAATATCCAAGCTATCAGATTTTTAGAAGCAAAGCAAATACACTTTTCTGTAAAAAAGTAATTTTTTTTCTTAACGCAAAATTGCTTTTTTGATGATCTACAAGCTTGATTGCAGATAAAAATGCCCTTGCTTGGGGAGCCAATTAAAGGCAATTAAGGCCCAGCTTTGTCCATTATAATTTGCATATCTATAATCAGTGTAACTGGCGCTGGTTGACAAACCAGGGACATGGCAAAATGCTCTGCACAGAAACTATGCGGAAGAAGATGACTCGGTAAACATTTTTAGAGATTTTCCTAGAACTGTTTATTTTAATACCGGATAACTTTCCCCATTGTTTAAGCTTGGTTTTCATTTCTGCAATATGTTTATACTGATAGTTCAAAACAAACAGTTCATCACATTTTCTTTCTTGCAGTAACTGACTGGCTCACGTGACACTGTTTGGTATTTAGCTGCAATGTCTAAGTATTGCCAAAGAGGAGTTAGATGAAATGTTATCATCATGTCTTGCTCAGGAAGATGCTGCTGGCTTGCTGAATCACAGTATTGATGGACACAGTGTGCATTCAGGATAACTCTATAGATGAGTGTTTCATATACTTTTCCTCACATCTAAATGGTAGTAATAATCATTATAATGGCAAAAAGTGAATTTTTCATGATCCACTCTTTTTTTTTCTTGTTCATTGTTTAAGCAGAGTACTATAAAAGTTTAAAATTATTCCTTAATGATAATAAACTATTAGAAGCTAACACATACAAGTATTACAAGAAAGTAGATATACTTAAACCCACACAAAAAAAGCAGCTTCATCTCATTTCCTCTTCTTTCAAAATGTCTGTGCTGTTATTTACCAGCTACAGCTGAGGAAGTATGAAATGATGGTCTTTATTCAGTCATTAAAGAAAGAAACTATGAGCAGTTTTTCTGGGATATCTGTAACCATTTGGTAGTCTCAAGTTTATTCTTTGAATAATTGTACTCAATTATTTTTTGTGGTCTTTGTTGACTTCCTTATTTTGTAACAGTAACAACACAAGTGCTCACCCAGGTTTTAAACAGGTAAGGGATCTAGGTTGTGAGGGGGCCAGTCATTATGTAGAAACAAATGACTTTTGGAAAGAGCAGCGTCTGTCACTGTGTGCTGTGGCTCCACTGAAGGTCTGCCCATTTGTGCTGTCTTTACCATCAAGGTTTAACTACTGTTTTCTGCAATGAAATATACTGTGATTATGTGTGTGGAGTTTTGCCTTGGATATTATATGGTTGGCTGAAGATGGGGAAATCCCTTACATGTCACTCTTGCTGTGAAACTGAGTGGAAATATGACACAGCAAGCTGAGTGAAAATGTGACAGAGCCTGCCCTGAGCAGGACAGATCTAAAGAGTTGTAATAATGTCCTATCAGGCAAATTTATATTAATACAAAGATGGAGATGGTCATTGTGTGTGTGAATTTTTTTTTTTCGTATTAAGAAACCAATTTTCACTAATTGAACTACCACAAAACATAGCAAAAATTCCATTTTTTTTCTAATTATGTTTCATTTGGCATTTTGCAATGTAACATGTGACCTAAAAGTTCACATGCTATTTGGATGTTCATTGCAACCAGGAGATTCATGATTAACTCCTGCTAACTCTCACAAACAAAAGGTGGTCAATGGATTTGGAATCTGCTATTCTGCATGTATGAGCATTACTAACAGATCTGTGTAAAGAATGGCTTTCCAGTAAATCTTTCCTTTCTCAAGGTAGACCAGAGCTAAAACAAAACAGTGAGAATGTTTCATCCAATAGCTTCCTATTTGGCATCCAGCTCAAACCTGCATTTATTTTTTAGACACAAAGGCTGCTTAGCAGTCTGCATGCTACTTTCTGCTTTGGAGTCAATGAATTCTCATATCCAAAGCAAAGCCTCATCCTAGTGATGGTTGAAGTGGAGCTCCCATAAACATGTTGTGAAACAAAAGGTGAAATACAAATTAGTGGGATTTCCTACTGTACTATTCAATGAGCAAGTATATATATTTATATATATAAAGTTTATATGTGTATATATATAAGTTTATATATATATAAAAGCAAGTAAATCTATATGTATGCATATATAGCAAATATATACAAAATCCAAATTTAAGGAGTAAAAAATAACTTAATGGGAATAAACTGATTCCAAGAAAATTCATGTTTTAATGTAAATCCAAAATTGCTTATATACCCCCAAAAATGTATTGGCCAAAAACATGCATGCTTTTCAAAGCTTTACTAGTCAAATTGCTCAAATTCTTGGAGTATTCTGGTGTACCCATAAGAAAGAGGCAAGACATTAAATGTGGAAATGGCTAAAAGCTTTAGATTATTGAGGAATAATTTTGTTGGCATTTTTTTTTAAGAAGCAGAAGAATCAGGGAATTAGACTGAGAGATAGTTTCTCACGTTGCCACATTTGATAGCAAATTACTTAAAAAAAATTTCCCATGCTTGGAGGAAAGGCTTTATCATAATGTTCAGTAGGACCTGAATGTGTTTATTTACAGTGATGACAGTCATAATTAGGCAATTTCTGGTAACAATAAAATATTACATTTATTAGTCATCAGAATTGTCCAACTGAGATGCCCAGTGGGAGATCTCATTTGGAGCACTGAGAGCTTTTCTAAAGGAAACTGAAATACAGTAAATGATATGTCATTTTGAGGGTGCTGAGAACTTATTTTTCCCATTCATGTAACTTACTCCACAGTGCTGTGTGCCCTGGAAAAATAAAAAAAAGACTGCCACTAGGGGAAAAGCAATAAGGTTGGTGTGTTAGGCCTGCATCATCCCACCCAAACTTAGAATTACAGGATAACTAAGGCTGGAAAAGACTTCCAAGATCAAGTCCAACTTTCACCCAAACATCACCACATCAACTAAATCATTGCACTAAGTGCTACATCCAGTCATGTCTTGAACACCTTCCTGGACAGTGACTCCACTACCTCCATGGGCAGCCTGTTCCCATGCTTGACCACCCTTCCAGGGAAGAATTTTTTCCTGACATCCAACCTGAACCTCCCCTGGCACAGCTTGAGACCATTTCCTCATGTTCTATCACTTGTTGCTAGGGGGAAGATGCCAACCCCCACCTCACTACAGCCTCCTTTCATGCAGTTGTAGGGAATGATAATGATTTAGTCTCCTTTTCTCCAGGCTAAACAAGCTCAGTTCCTTCAGCTGCTCCTCATACAACTTACCTTTAAACTCTTCACCAGCTTTGTGCCCTTCTCTGGACCTGCTCCAGCCACTGACTTGAACTGAGTGTCCTGAAAAAGGACACAGCACCTGAGGTGTGCCTTCACCAGTGTCACCAGTGCCCAGTACAGGGCAATCACTTTCCTGGTCCTGCTGGCCACACTGTCCCTGATACAGCCCAGGATGCCATTGTCTCTCTTGGCCACCTGGGCATGCACTGGCTCACATTCAGCTGCTGCCAACCAGCACCCCAGGTCCTGTGCTACTTTCCAGCCACTGTTCCCACTGCAGGGAGCTGTTGTGACCCAAGGGCAGGACCCAGCACCTGGCCTCATTTAACCTCATACAGCTGGCCTTGGTTCATAGACCCAGCCTGTCCAGATCCCTCTGCAGAGACTTCCTACCCTCCAGCAGATCAACATTCTCACTCAGCTTAGTGCATTCTGTGAACTTACTGAGGATGTACTAGACCTCCTCATCCAAAAGTTCATTGAAAAGGTCATTAAATAGGGCTGGCCTCAGTATTGAACCTTGGGGACCACATGAGTGACTGGCCACAGCTGGAAGCAGCAGCATTCACCATTCACTATTGCACTCTGGGCCCAGTCTTAGACCAGTTTTTAACCCAGCAAAGAGTGCACCTGTCCAAGCCATTGGCTGCCAGCTTCTCCAGGAGAATGCCAGTTACCCAAATAGTTTTTTCTTTGCTGTGGGGAATCTCTTAGTGCTGTGTCATGGGACAGTAGCAAGCCCAGAGGAAGACTCAGCTGTCTGAACTGTTCTGTGGAAGTCCCTGTTTCTCTTCACTGACCCCAGGAAAATCCTGAGCAGCTCACTTCCTGATTTAAATGCCTCAGTTAAGTGTGATGGATTTAAGGTTTACTTCAGTCCATGCCTGGAGTATGGACTTGTGACTGATAGGAAATTGTAAACTTTAAGTATTCTGGTTTCCCTTTCTAATACAGATATATCACTACTACTCAATTTCATGAGGCTGTTAGGAGGCTTATTATGTTATTCCTTGTGTTGCTTTTGGAGTCTTTCTTGTGGAAGGGATTTTGTGCTCTTAACAGTGTATGTATTATGATAATGTTTCTAAAATTTACAGAAAATTAAAAATCTTAAAATTGTGAGATTAAAAATAATTCCAAAAATCTTTTGGAATGAAATAGCTTTTAATATAAGTAACTAAAATAGTTTATAAAAAATAAGCAGATAAATACAATGAATATACATCTATGAAGCCAAGAATATCTTGAGGGTTGCAGTTGGCTAAGTGGGTTATTTGTGTCCTACTCACAGTCAGAATAATCCTCATTCTTGCAGAGTTTTCAAAACCCATCAAGCAGCTGCTCCAACCTGTATCCATCTGCAAGGGACTGAGTTTCACACAGATTCTCATGAAGACGAGTGAGGAATTCCTTGGCTACCATTAATAAAAATTTTGGAAAAACTTATTGTTATCAAAACTGGGGTCATTTGCATGACTTATTGCAAGCAAACTCTGAAGGGTGAGGATACTGAACCATGTACTTGTATTCATCTCAATTTACAGTTCAGCTTAGTTCAGTCTTACTGTCTGTATTTGCAACAATTGCAGAAGGATGAGGTAGTAAATGAGGACCTTCTAGAACCAGTATCATATAAGTTTGCTGTGAACTCATCTTTAACACCAGCAGCTCAAGTGTCTTGAATAAACAGCCCTGGTGTAAAAGTCCTCCCAGTAGCATAAGAATTTCCTCTCTTATTAAGTGGTTGAAGTTTGATCAGGAAAAGGAAATTGAAATAGTTTCATATTTCATAGAAAAAAACCCCTTTTCTTATGAAACAAGCTGTACTTTAACACAAGGTTATTTTTATGCAACCACACGTGCATATTTTAGACAGTGTTATGAAACACCCCAGTGGTGAATATTCACTTGGAAGGGTAACTTAGAATGCCATAAATTGTTGCACATTTGCACTGAATTCTCATTAATATTTCTGCACAAAGATCAAGATTCACTTTTCATTGCCTTAGTTAGGAATCAGGTTAATCTAAGTGTAAGTCACTACTCAGCTGGGATAAGAATTCTAATCTGCCCTTGCACCAGTTTAATTATTCCTGTTTAAAACTGATGCAAATCAAACTAGGATAACTTTCTTGTCTAAACAAGACCTAACAGTGAGTTACACACAACACTGAACAAGTGTATGGTGCAGACAGTCAAAGCAAGACAGGTACAGCTGGAAAGATTCTCAAGTTACACTATATAAATGGTTTGCTTTCAGATTTAAACCAAACCAAGGCACCAAAAAAATTGTTTAAGATAAGGCTGTAATCAGAGGAAGCCATACAGAAAATCTATATTCAAGGCCACAAAGGTACCTGATTGAAGGAAATTTCTTGTAGTTCCCTGACTAGCTTCTAGGAGGAGAAATTAAAAAAAAAAAAAAAAAAAAAAAGAAAAGAAGTAAGAAAAGGGTAAGAGTAAGAGAACTATGCTAATTTCATGGTGGAATAGGTGTGTCTTTTGGGGAGGTACTTTAAAGGTCTGTGATAGTATGTGATCAATCATATGATCTGCATTATTAATCCTTTTCTTAAAGGAGGGAGACTGGAAATCCGTGCAAAACTTTGCAGTTGGAAAATCTGTGTAGGAGATCTATGTGTAAAAAGTGGCTGATGAAAAACTCTCTAAGAAGTCTGCAGAATTTCTCTCCCCTCAACACCTCACTCTGGTGCATGAGTGTGTGCACATATATTTACATTTTGATCTTTGGAGTGTTTGGTGTTAAAATACCTGGAAATCTTTTTTTACATGTTTTGTCTTAAATCCATTCACATATTTTATACCAATGTACCTGCTGTCAATCTGTTGCTCTCCTCAAATTGACCTGTTGGCTTAAAATAAATTGGTAGCAAGATGAAACCTTGTTTGTTATACATGTATTAATTCTGTGGGGAAAATTCCCCAACTGTATTGCGGAAAAAAACATTTTACAAAAGCGCTTCTGCTTTTGTCCCTTCCACAATGCATATGAAACAGGAATTTTCATATATTCTGGAAAAAGTATTGGACTTCTGTTCTCCCCATCCCAGGCACATTTCTGTCCTTACATGTGCATATGTTGCAAGACAAACCTGATTGTGCTCTGGGTATGCATGGCATCTTTAATAGAAAACAGAGGTGTATAGCTATAACTTTTCATCACTTCTTGGGGATTTTTTTTGGTAAATTCTTGCCATTTGTCATGTTTTCTCTAGGTGTTGCAAATAGCGGTACCAGGCCTTCCTTCTGACATAGGAATGTATGGAAAAAACAAAAATTCACTTCTTCTTGTTAGCCAAATTTTCTTCTGATTCTGTTCTGCCTGAGAATTTGGGTATTCTTTCTCCTCCTCTTGTATCAAGGAGTCTTGAGAGATTACAGTAGAGAGAGGATAAACTCTGAGCATTCCTGCCAGGATGGAATTAAGGCAAGACTAGAGAACTGTGGGAGGAAATTAAGAGCATGAGAAGACAACCTTAGAAGGTAATTTGTTTTTGCAGCATGGATTCTTTCACACTAGAACACAGAAGACCAGATTGCTGTTAATCAATTTTGAAACTAAAAATTATTTCTGCTGCAGTCTGATGTGCCGTTTATAGACTGATCCTGCCTTCTTTCACATCTGAACTTCCCTTCAAGGCTTTCTGTAGACAAGAGATTTTTCTTGAAAGATATTATTTAAGTTACAAAATTTAAGTCTTAGGGATAACACTGTTAGCAGGTCAGACTTTTAATTTCCTGATCTATGATCCACCAGTCTAAAACTCCAGAGGGAACTTGTAAGGTTTCAAAGAGAAGAGTGCTGAGTTTAAGGCAGGTAAGTGCTCCTGACCACCATTTTAAGTGTTGCAGCAAACTTTGAATCATTTCCAAAGGCTATTCATTCTTTAAAGTGAGATTCTTATGTCCTGACTGTAGGTGAAAAAAAAAAAAATCTGATTCTCGATATGCAGATTTAATATTTTGAGATGTTTTTTAATTTTTCACCTTTAATACACTCTAAATCCACAGAACATATTTCAAATACTCACAAAAATCAAAGGAGAAGTCCTAGTACAAACTCTAGAGATGCTTTTACAGTTTTCTTCAGTATTGTTGTGGGCTTGCCTGTCCTCTGGATCATATTATTTATGAATGTTTTAAAGTTGTCAGCCTATGTTTACAAAAGTGTATTTTTCTTTTGGAATGTCTTGCCTGCAAACATGGCTGTGCACAGTGGAGATTTAGGAAAAAATAATTTAGTAATTGTTAAATGATAATTTTCTTTGTTTTCTTTTTCTAGGCAATCTATTGAAAGAATGTTTGAATCTGTATTAAACCACTCATTGTTCTATTTAAAAGTGCTGATTTTCACTTTCATACATTCAGCTTTGAGTAGCTTTAGAGGTATTTATTTTCTGGGAATTTTTGTTCTTATGCAGAAGTCTTTTGAAGGAAAGAAAACTGTATTAAATAAATCTTTTCTTTAAAACTCTGCTGTCAGTTCAGTGTGTGGGTAATAGTGAAGGTGAATTATAGGGTCAATTACATGTCTTTCTTGTCTCACTTGTGAGTCATGCATTTGTGCCTCAAAAAGGCAAGGATTTTCAAATAATTATATCACTATCACAGCACTATTCCTAAAAAAAAGTTGTTTTTTTTAAAAACTGAAAATCCTGTGTAGAAATAACTAGATATTTCTGAAATCTCAGAGAAATGCTTCATATAAAATCTGTTTCCCTGAAGTCTCCTCCAACACCAAAGGACTCAAGGAAGACTGCTGCAGTTTTTCAAAAATTGGGCATTCATATGAAGATAGAAGTAACAGAAATAAGGATTTAGGATAACTTCCTTTATCCTTTAAGCATATTTATTTGTGTCATAGTTAAATATTTACCCTTCCCAGTCTTAATTCATCAGGAAATTCCTGTAGCCTTCTAGGCCACATCAGCAAGTCAACACAGCAATGGGAAGCCCCCAAACCACGATGCTTTTGGTGCTGTGCCTGGAATTTAGAGGATCTGCTTAGAAGGAAAATTGCTCAAAGAGATGATCTAATCTCTTCCTGAATGAACTGTTCCCCTTTGTTCCTTGGCTAAAACTTCATACTTCACTCTGTGTGTGACTTACCACCGTAGAGATAAATGGTCAAGGGCCACCTATCTTTCCTGTGTCACTTCTATCCTGTCAATGGGAAAGGCCATCCATGCTCTGCTAGAAGGTTTTTCTGTGTTGCTATTTTTGCATGGAGGAGATATGGACTGCAAAATTCTTTATCACTTTAGCCTGTGAAATACAGAGGCGATGATTAAGGTCGTTTCTCTTCACATTTTTCTTGAGTGATCCAGTTTGATCTCTTGGCTTTTCTAAGAATTCTAGCAGATGCAATAAATATTCTTGTGTATATTCCTCTGACATCATTGACCTCCATGACATCCCTCAGCTCAACCACTAGAGCCTCTGCCTTCAAAAGAACTATTTGTACCTGTTACAATACCAAAGTTTTATACAGGGAAGCACGACAACTGTATTTGCAGAGGCAAACAAGGGAAGAGGAGTTTGCCACGTACCACAAGGTTATTGTTAAAGCTAAATGATGATTACAGCAGAATTAATTCAATAATAATTGGGAAAACAAAACCAAAAAAAGTCTTGATCAGCTTGATGACCCAATTTGTAACTATGGACTATCAGTCTAGGAGGGTCAGCTCAGGAAAAGGGTAAGGAACCTAGAAAGATATTGAAAAAACTGAGTATAGGTGGGAAATGAGGTGGTGCTTCAGAGCAAGAAGTCTGTTGATTTGTGGTTGATAGAAGATTTGATTAAAAATTCCTAGGAAGTATAAATTATACAATCACAAATTTACACACCTTGTCCTGATGTGACAGAAAAGATTGAGAAATTACTTTGATATACAGCACTATGTTCAGCAAAATGTCCTGATACAATGCAGATGTAAACTGTTTACTGGTGTGTGGCCCTACAAATGTCATAATACTGCATATTTCAGCAGTAGTACAGCCTGCTGGAGAGGAATTTAACATAGTTAAAATCAGATCTTCCTTTTTTCAAAAAGAATGGGAAAATTATTTTTCTAAATTTAAGGATACAAGAGTGAGTAAGAGAAGATGCTCAGCAGCATATTTTAATAAGGAAACTAGAAATTCTCCAAATTTTGCTGGTTATCAAGGTATATCTAAAATGAAGATGATTCCAGGCTGAAATGCTGAATGGAACCCAAATGCCTTGTGGGGCATTACAGGTTGTAATTAATGTGCCACTTTGTCACCAGGAAAGACCTTCCAGCTATCATTGACAACCTCATAAGTAATGTTTGTGTTTGCTGCCTATGACCATTAAGTGAAGAAACAATTTGCTAGCATTAAGAAAGCACCTTGGACAGTTTGTGATGATGAGCTGGAGGTCAGGAATACTGGAAAGGCATTTGCCCAAATTTGCCAACTTTAAATTTTGCAAGATGTAAGAACTCGACCCCAAGTGCACCAAGGGTCCTATTTTGAGTTGATGTACCCAAATGTTTCATGAGGCAAACTTTAACCCAGAAAAATAAATTGTTTAAATTTCATCATTGGAGTGTTAGCACAAGAACAGCTACTTTCCACAAACTTCAACAGGAGGTAGAACTGAGTTGGAATTCCTCTGTTACACTGAACAAGCACATGTATATTTTGTTCTTCTGGATAAGTGGGTGAGAATGAGAAGTCCAGAGACTTTTTACAGAGAGCATTGACACAAAAGTAAAAAAAAAAAAAAATAAAAAAAAAATTATTATTCCTTGCAGTTTACCAAAAGAATAATTTGTCATTAATTGCCTTTCTTTTCCCAATGGATGATAACCATTATAGCACACACTGTACAAGCCACTATACAGAACAGGAATAAATTTAGTGTTTAATTCTTTATTCAACATATTTATGTCTTGACTTTTATAGTGAAATGGATGTAACAACATTAAAAAATAATTATAAAATTAAACACAGACTGAAATAAAAGAACTTGTCAAGAATTCAGTTTTTAAAGCTAGGATTAGTGATTATATTTCTTTAGTGCTAAACTAGTAAGACAAACAAAGCATTTGTTCTACCTTAATGCCTCCCACAAAAAAACCTGCCTTACAAACCCTAGAAATAGAGGGGAAAATGAAAAAGAAAAAAGCTTCCTTGACCCAGGATTTAGTACTCCTACACATCTTGGAAACATCTAGTAATTTGGCCACTCACCCCCTGGGGTATTTCCTAGAAGCAGAATTGAGCAAGACTAAAAATATTTTTGTTGCACTGTTATGGGCATGAAAATAAGACATGAATTCTTTATCCATAAAATATGTACCAAGTGCGGCATCTTTTTTCATGTGTATTTTTAAAGACTACTTCAACATTTTTATTCATTATTTTCCTACCAAAAATCATACAAAGTTCCTGAAATCATGATCAAAACTCTGGTTGTTCATCACTAGAATTAGTCCTGTTTGGTTTTGCCTTTGTTTTTGTTTATTTTTTCTCTGGGCTATAACTCACCATGATAGGACACCAAAAATGTGTTTTAGGGTAAATTTCCCATTTTCATTATTCTTAAGCTTCAAGATGACACCTCAGTGTTAGCTCTACCAGTATGGTTTTGAATGCTGTCGTGTTTTCACTTCCATAGTAAAATCTTTCTGAAAGGCTATAAGAAAGCTGAAGCAAGACAACTTTTAGAATACTACTCATAATGCAATACAAGCTTTATATTTTGAGACATCCTAAGTTAGAGTTGCTCAGTGTTTTTTCCATCATAACAAATATTAATTTTGGTTTTGCTTCTCTTAGGCTTAGCCTGGCATTGCTATTATATTTTCCAGGTGTTATCATGAGATCTTACCAAAAAGTCAACTAGAAAAACTACTAATTTTCTATGGGAACATAAACTCAATGAAGTTTTCAACACAGTCCACAAACCCAAAATATTATCATTAAAGATTCTTGAGAGGGTTAGAAACTGAAAAAAAACTTTTGACTCTCACTTGGAATGTGATGTTAGTGAATTCATACAGAGCTTGGTCTGATGCTACTCACAGTGAATCAGCAGGAAAAAACTAAGCTCCGTTTCTATTTAGAAAAGGGGTTTTCCCAACCTCAGGCCCACCCAGCTTAAGCTGATTCCTTCCTTCCTTCTCCTGTCACTTTCAAAAGTGGCAGAATTTCCAGGTTACCTTTTGATAGCAGCTGTCTGTGTTCACCTACATCAAAATGTTTCTGCCCTAACAAAAGGGGATTTCTAAGTAAGTAAGAAACAGACAGACCTCAGCATATACAGGCAAACCTATTTTGCAGAACAGGAAATTCCCACATGGTCAGGAGGAATTTTAAAGGGTTGGAGTGGTATGTTGCAAAACACTAGCCTGGCACCCATGGAGACTGAAGTATGTTATTTATAGAAAATAAGAGGCAAAAAAATGGATGATATGCTTCCTCACAACATGCTCTACAATCATTGCATTGTGTCAAGATGAATTTGTGGGGTACCACATCAAGATATGAAATGATAGCATGGTCTCTATCCCCAGCCAGTTCTTTCCTCCACATGCCTAGAAAGATACCAAGTAAGTCTGTGAGCAGTTTTCTAATAATGGAAGGCAAAAAAAAAAAAAAAAAAAAAAAAAAAGAGGATAGGATCCACTGTACAGCTTTTATTATGGATACAGCCTATTCCAAGCACTCTCTAGGCCTGAAAGGGGGATCATGAGTTACATCTCATGAAAATAATTTTATAAAGATATTTTCAGTATTTCCTTTTTATTTCATGCCAAAAAGAACATAAAAGAAACTTTTTTTTCACCATTTGTCTTTTTAGTCCTTTAAAACACCAAAGAGGAACTGAGGTACTTGTTGAAACAGAAGCACTCAAAATAATCAGGCAGATTATCTTAATTTAAACCTAGTCTTGGATTCTATCTGGCATCTAGTTTGCAGTGAACATTTGAGTCTTTTTTTGTGTTTCTATTGCTGAAGCCCATCAGGAAATGAATTAGGGAATTTTATTTTTAATACTTTAAAATAGAAAACTTCAAACTCCTGAAATAGAGACTCTCCAATCTGAGGTCTTGAGACTACAGGTAACAAACAGCCACATGGCACAGAGCAACCAAAATGCTGTCATTTACAGCCAAGAGGTTAGAATTCTTAAATAATATCATCCTTCTCTTTTTTAATTAATTTATTTATAAATTAATCTTAATTTTCTTTTAGAAATTTGAGTTTTTTTCAAGAACTGAAAGAAATGTAATTGGAAAACATTTTCCTGCTGATAAGATCAGCAGATTGATTTTTTTTTCCTTTCACATGAGCTAAATTAGCCAGCTAAAAGTTATTTTTCTTAATTAAACCAAAACCCAGGGCATTGGAAGAAAAGTTACAAATAGTTCTCTTTGAACTCATATGCCTCTAGTTCAGTGGGGACAGTTTGCATGAACTTTTCTACATCAACAGCATTCCACATGCATATTCTTTCTATCTTCTTCAAGAAAAAAAAAAGGAACTGCAGAAGCAACTGTTTCCAGATAAACGGGAGGACACCAAAACAGTGCATCCCTTTTCTTGCTAGAAAATATATCCATGTACTGGGACTGTACACAAAAATTACATTTAGGCTTCTCCTTCATACACCAAGATATCAGAACCTGATCCTACTCTCACCCAAAGTAGCTCTAAGGCAGCACTTTGTAGAACTCTCCTGGTTTTATCAATTGAACACATATTAACATTCCAGTTTTTGTTTAGTGAAATGCATATGTGAATATTAGAATCATGGAATTTTTGGTGTTGGAAAGGGCCTTAAAGACCATCTAGTTCCAACCCCACAGTCAGTGTCAGGTATGTCTTCCACTAGACCAGTTTGTACAAAGCCACATCCAACCTGGCCTTCAACACTCCCAGGGATGGGGCAGCCACAGCTTCTCCAGGCAGAGATGCTCTGAAAACCAGGGGCACTTTTCTTCCTGAGCTTGCTGCAGCCAGTGTGTCTTGTTTGGTCAGGTTATATGTCATCCCTCTTGGCTTCTTATGACAAAAATGTCTTTTCATTCCATGTGCCAGTCACCAAGCCCACATACACTTCAGTTTTCTGCTTCTACACTGCAGCACACCAAGAAAAAAAATCTTTCTGGTCACCAGAAAAAAATTTGCAAAAAATTGTAAGGGCTGCTTGAGCATCCCTCCCCATAAATGACTTCTCTGCTTGAATTTTTAACCTGCTCATATTTTTCAGCTTCTACTATGTTTGGTAACAACTGAGGAAATTAATTTCTGTGATTCTTTTGTGTAATGCTTTTTGAAAAATTGTTTATTAACTAAAGATGTGGTTTCCAAACAAAATATGACTGTTATTGCCATTGTTTGGGATACCTTTTGTGCATGGAATAAAATAGCTTGCCCAGCTCTTAAATCCAGAAATTTTTCTACAGTATTACTACATGGAAGCAAGTCATGCAGTTTTTCAGCATTTCTTTTAATTACAGAATGTAGATAAAAATCATTGTCCATAATTTATGACAGCTGAATAATATGCATTAAATGCAATATAGTGGAGCACGAACACCTCCTTTTTTCTTAGCACAAATGAAATTCCATTTTAGTAAACATTCACAGGATTTTTAGCTTAGAACAAAGTGTACAAAATTATGGAGAAACTTGAGAAGAAAATATTGTAATGATTATATTTCAAATTACTGGAAATGGTTTACTTAAATTTTCTGATATAAAGAGTCTAGCTATAGAAATACCAGCTGTAGTGAAGTCAAAGGTCAAACTCAAGAAATTTCAGTGCCATCAAGACTGCATATCTAACTCTGCTGGTTAATTTCTGGCCCTATGAAACAAGCAGTGTAACTTCTGTAAGTTCCATGCATATGTCTATTATAGCTCTCTTCAATATTGACAGAGACTCCATGGTTGCTTTACAGTCCTGCATTAGTTTTTTAAAGAATGGCAACAATTGATCATACTTCTACAACCTTTTGTGTTCAGGATCCCAACACATTTTAGAAATGTGAGTGTATAAAGCTTCATAACACCCAGAAAGCTTAGAGATGGCAGTAATTTTCTTATTATTACCCACTGGAAAACCCAAGGTACACAGCCCACAAACTGATGTACCTTTAGGCACTTCAGAATCCTAAGCACAGCCAATAATAAACCAAGACCTGAGGTAGCTCCAATTTTTATATCATAGCTATCAAAATACTCCCCCCTAGTACAAGACAGGTAAATATCCAACTTCTCTCAGGTTTCTCCTCCCACTACTGTCAAAAAATTTGGGCTTTGTGGGGTAATTTAATAGCTGATGTAAATCTAACACTGCTCAATTGATGTTAGTGGAATGGTGCTGATTTAAATCAGGTAGGCTTCTGTATGCTCATGCTTGCACTAAAACCTCATTTTCAATGCATCTTTATGGCTTCTTGGTGAATTTGACTTTCTTGGAATGAAAACTAAGCTGGTCAAAGCTCCTGCACACATCCATGCTGTTTCCTTTTCTCATTCAGTTTCTAAAATGGCTGTTTTTTTTATTTCTGAAGAGATCAGCCCTGGTCACACAACCTGATGTGCAAAGGAGCAGGGCTGTGGTGCAGCAACAAATCCTCAGCAGCACCCATGCATGGAAATATCCAACCATTTGACATATGTTTCTGTTTGTCAAATGACACATGCAGAAAGATGAGCCAGTGGGTAAAGCAGGCAAGGCTGAACAGAGAGAATTGACTGGAGCTAAGGAAGGAGAGATTCTGACCTGTGGAAGAAGGGCCAGTCCACTCAGGAGCACTACAATGATATCATGAGATTCTGTAGGGAGAAAACTAGAAGGGCCCAAGCACAACTAGAACTTAGTCTGGCTACTGCTGTAAAAGACAATAAAAATATCACTGGAATATCACTTTAGTAGTTAGATCAGTTGGTTTTGGGAAATGATTGAGTCACCATCCCTGGAGGTATTTAAAAAGTGTAGTTGTGGTGCTTAGGGACATGGTTTAGTGGTGGACTTGGCATTGGACTTTTCCAGCCTAATGATTATATGATCCTATCACTATGAATAAAAGAGATGAGTTTGTTGCAAAATTATTACACAATATGAACATCTTTAAAGGGATTAGTCTCTACACAAAGTTTTGGATCAAATTTTTCAACACTCTCCTACTGTTTTATGATATATATTTTTTTTCACAGTGCCATTCATTGGAGAACAAATAACTATGGAAGTATGGATATTTAATTGATTTTTTAAATGAGTGACTCCATGTTGCCACTTATTTGCCTAAGCCTATACAGTGTAAATTTTCAGACACACCAAGCAAAGCAGTGTGTTTTTATATATTGTGTGCATATTTCCAAATTTACAATTCTGTGTACTATTTTATCTGATTCTTCATATATGTTCACATATGTTCACATATTCTACTGAAGGTCTTAGAAAAGTTGTGTTCATGTAAATATTTAGGTTAGAAGTTTTAGCTGTTAGGCCAAGCCACTGTCATAACATGTTCCATAGCATGTAAGGGAACAATTCATTAAAGTACATGAAATTACATAAGAACAAGCAGGTTTGACAAAAATGTAAACAATGTCAGCAGTGAAGGCATTACTGAACTATTCAGTAGTAAACACACCAAATTTTTGGTTGGAAGAAAGAATGATGAGAAAATTTCAAGAAACAATGTTATTATATCTGAAAAATTGTGGACTACATTTCAACTAAAGAAAAGGAACAGGTCTACTATCAATACTTCAAATATTCCTTGCAACAGAAAAAGCAGCTTTTATTGGACTTTGGGGATTATCTATATTTTTATAACATTCTTTATGTTAGCAGGGCTATGGAATATTAGTTTGATTTTTATTAATTTCACTCTTTCTAGTTCTGCTTACTGGAATATTCACTGCTATTGTTCTGTTTCTGCTTACCATAAATTAGTACAGCATCACTGAGTTCAACAAAATGTAACTAGAAGCAGAACAGGCATTGTTTTCTTTTGCATATGTACACATAATTTTGAACATATGGTTCCAAGCATATTTTCGAATTAAGTTGTCACTAACTTCAATGAATGCTTGTTATAATTTTTTTTTCTGCTTTTATGTTTTGCATTTGTTGCCCAAGAGATTCATAGCCATCTGCAAGACTCCTTCTTTGGGCAACACCCTAAAGGAAATAAAAGAAAGCAGCTAGAAATGAGGGCATCCAAACATAATTAAGTTCCTTGGTACAAAGGGTTATGCTGAGAAGCAAACCTGAGAAGAGGTAAATACAATTCAAATTAGCTACTGCTATTAGCAAAGGAGATTTTGAGAGTTACTAAAGATCAGATTTCATGTGGAGGTAGTCTAACTTCTGGTGATACCATTTTCTTTCAGATACTCACCATACATGGGAGAGGCTGAAAAATTTACATTTACTCTTATTTCAACACATGATTCAAAGAAAGTTTGGCATTATTAAGTACCCCTTTGGCACAAGATAATCCTTTAAATGTATATAATATTTTAATCTTCCAGTTATGATCAAGAAATATCTAAATTGTATTAGTTGAGCACATTGTCTTAAGAAATATGATGCAAAAAGTATTATGTCCCATCTAGGAATTGACATGTTCTGTAGAAGGATATTGAATGAAACTGAAAACATATGCAACTTTGACAGACTTAAAATATATTTTGGAAGAAACATTTTACCATATTTTGTTTATTATTTATTGTCACTGAATCTCCTTGTACTGACTTCAGAAAGAACATTAGCTAACTGCATTACAAATGTGAAAAGACATCTGTCTAAAAGTCTGGCTTGGTTGAAAGTGGGTATGATGTTAAAGTAATGAGAAATAATATGTCAGAGTGAGCTGTTCAACTATCCTGTTAGAAAAAGTATCTGTATTTTTACCTAGTGATAATGAAAATTGAGATATAACAATAATTCTGATGAAAGCAGGAACAATTTACATGTATTCATCTTACTAATATTAACCTCTTTTTCTTTGAGGGCAAAGTATACCTCTCAGTAACAAAACTTTAATTTAACAGGATTTTCTTTTGTCATTAAATACTATTCTCAATCTATCAGCTTTGGTGGAATTAATAGAGTGATTTAAATCTTGAATTTCCTAATTTACATCTCAAAAGGTTATATAGCAGTAAGAAATGAAAACACCTCAGTTGAATATCCTGAAAATTGGTGGATGAAGAGGAAACTAGATTTTAAAGATAGGAAGGGAAGTAATTTATTATTGAAAAATCTTGTCTTGATTTTTTTTTGCCTATTTCTAATTTCAAAGTAAAATAAGCTTGTCACTTTTAGTTTGTTACAGAGACCTCTTTCTAATCTTTTATTTTTTTTAAACTTCAACTAATAAATATGACATTTTATGACAGGAACTTCCATTTCTAGATGCTAAATAGCCATCTGCCTCCACAATCTTCAAAAAAGATATTAATGAAAAACTGCAAAAAATATTTACTCAATTTTCGTGCCATATTTGGATTACCTTTGATTTTGAACATTTACCAACTCATTGTCTTGTTTCTTTCTTTTTTGTACTCTTTACTTATTATAAATTGATATTCTATGATCTATCTATTCAAGTGCCTCTGTCAGTTATGGCATAATTTTATTTTGTCACTAATATGTTTTTTCTTTGGCCATTCTTTATAGGTAATTTTTCCAGCTATTGCTCAATTATTCTGGTAGTTTCAGGAATGTTCCTAGATTTTCAAATCATATTTCAGTTTTATCAGGATCTATTATTTCTAGCTATCTGTGAAAGGAAATGCAATCCTGGCTCAGAAACAGCCAGTCTGATGAGCTGGCTTTGTGCTGCAGGTCTTGGATTCCCTGAGATCCCAGGGTGTGGAGGGACTGGAGTGCCTAGGAATCAAAGCTGACCCAGAAACCTTGGCATCTGGATGTTATGGCTCCCATGAGCTTTGAAACTCCTGGCTTTATGGCTGTCCAGGATGAAATTCAGCCAAGAGCTTTCTAACCTTGGAGGACCTGGGAATCTGGCCCTTTGCAGCTGGCAATTCCAGAACTTTCTGTGTCACAGCCTCCTGCAAATCAATTCAGTGGCTTTTTGCAGAGATGGGAGCTTGGAAATCTCTTTTTGTTGGGCCACAGGAGCCTGGCAGTCAAAGTGACAAATCCTGCCTAAAAAGCAGGTTCAATTTTTGCATTTGAACTCCATTCATGGAATATTTTTACAACAATAATCTAGAATTCTTTAAAGGGGAAACAGTTTTGCAGCAGTGTTAAACACATTAGCTTGAAGAGCCTCTGTTTCTTAATGTTTTGCTCTTGGAAACACTGATATGTGGATTAAGAGCATCTGAGGTATCTTGCAATGGCTTCAGAATTGATTTCAAGTCTTGCTCCAGATTTGCCATAGATAGGAAGACATGTCCTATGTTATTGATGACCTCAAGGTTATTTCACATAAGGGTATATGCATTTCACATAAGGGTGTGCATGGTTTATGTCAGTGTTTATGTTGGAATTCCACAATGATCATAATTCTACTTGCCCTAAAATCATCTGAAGTTTGGCAGCGAATATCAGTAAAAACAAATTAGATGTTCATTCTGAAATTAACAGACTCTTTTGGTATGTTGAGTTTGTGTCTTCTCATAATGGTTGTGAGGCTTGTTGCTTTTAAAAATTGGAATGGGGTTTGTGTAATTTATGGACGGAAACCGAATCAAAAAAGAATTCCACAGAAAGTGACAAGGTTGTTCGGGTTCCAGTAATGTGGATACTTGCTGGTTTTAGTTAATTATCTTTTTTTCTAAAGGATGTACATTTCCCAAAGGAAATACATCTTTAGTTTCAGGCCAGAGATGCAGAACATTACACATCCCAGTACTTTGGATTACCAGAACAGTTTGTGAGTCAAAGCAACTTTTAGTTATAAGATCAGAATTCAAGATCACTTAGGATGAACCTCCAAACATTCAGATACTTATTGTATAGTAACATTTCACTGCCTATGGACTAAGAAATGTATCAAGTTCTTCATGTTAAAAAACCTGAGCTAAGAATTCCATAGGAAAATATTATGTTTTTAAGATTTCCAATACTTTTTGCAAAGGAGCCACAAACTTTGTGAAACAGTCTTTATCTTAGACTTTGGTTTTTTTTCAGGCTCTGAGGCTGGATATTGTCCTGCTTAGTCCAGTCTGTTAGGACTCTTTTTCTGATTAGCAGCTGCTGTTTGCCTAAAACCCCATATCTTTACTTTGAATGGCTGTCCTATCACACAGAGGTCTCTCAGAAAGTTTTGGCTTTGCCACCCATTACCTAGGAAGAACTCACTCATCATCCCATCTTCTGTTTGCTCTCCCGGTCCTGAACTGGGAGAAAAGCTACAGCCTTGGTCCCTCAAACCATCTTCTGTGGAGTAGGAAAAGCTCTTGGAGAGGAAGTTTGTGTGACCAGAGGGTCCTGCCCTTCAAAAGCATCAATTCCTGCAGTTGGACTGGGCTCTGCTTTGTTTGACTTTGTCAGTTAACTCTTGTTAACCAAACTAATGCTTCTGGACAGGACAGTGCAGTGGAAAACAGCCTCTGAAACAAAGGTTTAGAATTGCAGTATTTATTTTCAGGCATATGTTTTTGTTTAGGAATGGTATTCTCCAATTTAGTACTCCCAATAAAACTGTTTGCTTCTCCTTCCCCTGTGGCAGGATGGAGGGGGGAATTGGAGGCAGGAAAGGCAAAGATCACAGGTTGAGATAAGAACAATTTACTGGTAACACCAATGAGATAAGGAATTGAAAAGTAACAACAACAATAATAATGACAGAGGGTACAAGGAAAGGAAGGAGTCACACAGAACCCTGCTCCTCACCCCCCTCTCCCCAACAACAGGTAACACTGACGGCTCCCTCCAGACTGGAACCCTTTTTCTTAGAAAAGATTCCCTTCCCATTCCCCTGGCAATGACTTGAGTTGGTACAGAATAACCTCCAGGTCCCAGCCATGTTCCCTCCCAGGTACTGCAAAAGGTAAACCTGTCCTGGCTGGAACCAGGACAGTATATTATTAAAACTCAATGAGCAGAGAAGGAGTTAAAAATGGTGTAAACCACAGAAACCTATTCAAAGACACTAACTGATGCTTTAATACGAAGGTAGAAGAATACCTTGAGTTTCCATTGCAAACGTTTTTAGCTGTCAAAACAACCCATATAGTCCATGTTTGGTATACCAAGGATAGAGGTATATTTACTGCTTAATATTGATCTTCAGAACTCAAAGTCGCAGTGTGCAATTGCTAAGATGAATACAAGATGAAAACATCAAAATAATATTTTTGGATAAGAGAGGGTATTATAAATAGTCAAATGAAGTGTCTCAGAAAAAGCAGAAACTATTACATTTATTACATTTTTCCTTAGTCAAGATTCTGTTTAATGCTAAAAATATGAGACTTGAGACATTGTGGTTATGTCTTAAACAAAAGTGCCTATGGAAGTTAGTTATTAGCTTTAAAATCTCTTGTGATTATAGGATGTCTTAAACTACAGATTAGCATTTAGGGCTTGTTACATGGAACCAGCAACTGTGCCTACAGTGATTGTAGTGGATTCAGGATTGCATACAAGAGTAAAAGGAAGGACCAGTGATGGTAGGAAGATCCTCTTCCTTTTAAACTTATTCTTGGTGTTCTGACTGTGTTTCTCTTTAATAGGGATATACATTCTTCTAATTAACAAAAAAAAAATACTCCTTAACAAGGGTAACATCTCATATTTCAGGATTTACTGATCACTACTTTGCAATCTTCCTAATGATTTAAAAAGATATATTCAAGATCTTTGCTCAGTCTGACACTATGCTGATAAGGTGAAAGGGAGAATATGCAGGACCAAATGCTCTCCTGCTGAGAAGGTACTCCCAGTATGTCTGAGAGTTGTATTCATTAGGCTAATTTCTACAGATCAGAAAGGTGCCAACAAGGCCTTAGCATGTAACAGAACATATAGAGCCAAATCACAACTTTTTAAGAATGTTTCTGTATGTCTTTGTGAAAATAATGTATTTGGTCTCCTAACAACAAGAATATAAAGGTGTATCTTTTCAACTGATGATTCAGACTATGTAAACACCCCAAAGCAGTGAAACACTGGGTTGTACTATTTCCTGATAAACAATAAATACCATGTCTCAAGGGCTAGAACACAGCCTCAGACTCTGAGTTTAAACATTATTCACAAGGTTATATCTTTATTCCTTCACTCCTTAGGATGCAGATGCCTAAGTGTCTTCTTAGATGTGAATCTAAATTAACCGCATGCTTCATGTTTATGTATTAATTGGGAAGTTAGAGAAGAAAGAAACAAATAATGAGTGGAAAACAAAACAAGGAAATGATAGTGTCAGGTAATGACTGGAAAAAATAATTAATGGTACCACTTTTAAAACATTTTTTAAAAACCTGTTCATTCGTTCTCTCTGATAAAAATGTTATTTTATTCCATTTGGATCTCACTTCTGCCTGCTTTATAGAACATATAATCAGCAGAAGTTATACAAACAAAATAACAATTCAAATATTCCTAAAAGTTTACTTTGTGCTGAATGCCTGCATTAATAGATGTCAAGCAATTCAATTATCACTAAATGGATTTTAGAAAAGTTTACAATTTTAGAGGATCTGGCTCATGTTGTTCGCATTATTGATGAAGTTTGTATTCTGCTTTCTGTCAGTTGAAATAAACAGGTAGAAAATGTGGTTCTCTGCAGCCATTTTCTGTTTTATGTTAAAGAAGATTAAAGAGTGATCATTAATTTGAGGGGATTCCTTCATGAACTTTGGTCAGTAAGTCACTGAAGTCAGAAGTTAATTTGAATTTTTATTCTTATTATATTTGTAATAAAGAATTATCTGAGAAGTTTAATTTTTGTATCATGTTGATACAAATGGGAAGTGAGATTATTTGATGTAATAACACAGAAGCAACTAAGTCAAATAAGGACATGAGCAACTGTGAACAGATATGATTGCTAAGGAAAATAAATTGGGTAAAGTTGTTTGTAGGATTGTATATAAATAAACAACAATAACAAACATCTACTTTTTGGAATGACTTAGATAAAAAAAAATTTCCCTTTCTACCAGTGGGAAATATTGCATTACAAAGAACTAGACCCCAGCTGAATCTTTCTTAGAAGCTAATAGATGTCCATGTTTTTATTAAATGGGCTATTTTTAAACATAAAAGGACATGTTCTTATAAAAAAACTTTTAAAATTTATTTTGTATCACTCTTGACGGATTTGAACACAGAAGTCACATGTTAAATGTTATAGTGGAAGAATATACCACTTTAGGTCACACAGATTGGCTTACATTAATTTACAGGGCACTAGTCATGACCTGTCATTTAAGGAGTCAAATATTTTCCAATATAAACCTCCTTTGAAGTTCCTCTTTTATTCTTTTTTTTTTTTTTTTTTTTTTAGTAACTCACAAGCAAATTCACATGTATCACAGATGTTTATGCATTTTTACGCACATTTTAAAAATCTGAGTTTTAATTTAGATGACACTCAGTTCCCAGTGGGGAGCATGTTTGGCACAGGGTGGAGGATGCTATCCCTGGGCAGGGCAATCTGTGCTCAGAGATTGGTGCTGCTTTTGTGTCTTCTGGCTCCTCATTTGTTACTGCTGTGATAGAGCAAAAGTGACAGTCACAAATCACAGACAATGAGCTAGTCCAAGAAATAAAATGGTTCCAACAACTGACTTGCTCTGTCAGACTAATTGAGCTAAAATTCTAAAAAATTCTTTTTTCAGAAGACTTAAAGTCAATATACCATTAGAGTGGCCCTGGAGGGATTGACTTTGTTTTCTTGTTTCTGCCAAATTAGGAAAATAAATGTAAAGAATATTATAATGCAGTTACAAACTATTATGCTTATTTGTTGACCATGAACTCACCTTACATTGATAATGTAAAGATTTATAGAAGATGTTGAGTTTTGGAGATATTTGTTCAACACTGACTCGGAGAAAATAATGGAAGAGGGTAGTTTTGCCCTGACAACAAAGACTTAAAAGTCAGTATTCCTTGCTTTATAACTAACAGTGGCATAGGCATTCAAGTGACACATTCCCAGAAAATAAAGGAAAAAAGTGAAATGAAATTAATTAATCCCTATAAAATTATAGATCTAAGTCTCAAAAACATCAAGGAAGTATGAAATACTAATTCCTTTCATGTCATATTATTGTATACACCAGTTGAGTTGGGTCAGAGCACACTTCCTCTTTGTGTAGCCAGGAAAAAAATGTAGTCAGTTTAGGCCAAAAAGTGGAAAATTCTAGTTATAAAATAACAAAACCATGAAAACTTGTGAGACTAATATTTCAGCTATGAAATTTTAAAACATGCACTGGACTGATTTTCCTTCTCACCTAAGGGGTACCCCAAGCTTTAACAAAAGCTTTGAATAACATAGAAATAATAAAAAATTCTTCTCATTGCTACCTAAAATTCAAATTCATATGTATTTAATGAAACCTGGAAGTAATGATTCATTCTGTACCATTTATGCTACCTGCTTAGAATAGGGATTCAGCATTTATCAGCTAAATAGAAAAAGCTGTTTATATCTTAACATGTAACCAAGGTCTGAATCACTTATCTCCTGTTGTATTAAATATTATATCAAATCCTTAATTTTGGCCAATAACACAAAATTGATTCCCCTTGAAAATATCAAGGGCACACCCACTTGCAATCTTCCACAGGATGTCATCCATAAGATGTCATATTCAACTGTGCATTTCATTTTTTGAAAAGTAGAAGTATGAATCAGTACTAAAATAATTTCAGTTGAAACCATGTAAAAATAAAATATAAAAAATAAATAAAGGAGTGCTAAACTATAAAAAACTCATATACTGTTGAAGATCTAAATATAAGCAAGAAATACTACTCATAGTATGAATTTAATTAATGATCCACAGTGAAGACATGGCTTTTTAAAGAATAATAAAAATCCATTATATATAAGAAATATCTTTTTATATGAGAAAGCTGCAATCAAATTCTAATGTCTTTGAATTCTGAACAGAAATAAATACAAAGTTAATTACTATTCTTTATTTTCACAGATCAAGATATCAAAAATATTATTTCCACAATCTCTGTCACAAGGATAAAAAAATTAGTAAGATTTGATAACAAAGATCTCCAGATTTGCAATCAGACTTGCTAGAATAGAAAACAGTAACTTTGCCTATTTAAAGAGTTTTACAAGAATTTAGGAGTCTTTAACAGCAGAGGGCATTCTAATTTTCTGGGATAGCAGTAAAAGTACATTTTAATTTATATAAGTATTATGAAAGTATATATATAGCACATAAGAATATAAAAAACAATAAGAAAAATATAAATACAAGGAAAAGTCTCACAGTGAAATACTAAAACCTGCATACATTTTAAGAAGACTGTCTTGACTCTGTTATGTATTTTGGAATTAAAGGATACCAGCCAAAATTTCATTTTTTAGGGTCCAAATATTTGTTCATATGGAATCTGGTTTGGATACATATATGAATATATGTAGGCATTCATGTATGTGTTTATTCATTTTATGTGTTTATAAACACAATTTATGCCATAAACACATTTCTTTTATGTTTCAATCCATTGTACACATAAAACTTTGAAGCACTTTTTATGATAAATACAAATCTATTCATGTGATGTTGAAAGAAAATATAGATATATATATACACAGTTAATATAAATACATTTCCTTCCAACTTCACAGTTATGAGATGCACAAGTAGCTACACCATTTTGAACTACCTCCCTAAATGACTTGTTAAATGTCTAAACTTTTTCTTCTATGGAGAGAGATGCCATCCTCTTTCAGGCAATGTTCCCACTGAAATGAGGAGTTTAATCTGAGCAAGTGTTTTAGGTTTAAGCTCTTTACACAGAAATAGCTGCCAATAAACCCAATTTCAAAGAACATCTGTGCTCTGACAGAACTGTATTCTGACAATTTTTTTTTTAACTTACATTTAAAAAACATTTACGAGCACATGATTTAGAATTAACATCTGGAAGCTCAGAACAGATGCAGTTTGAGAATAAGGTAGCTGCAGAAATGCTTCCCATCTACTGGTGCTCAGGGCTATGTGGAATTTGCTTCCTGGAGCAGGAATGTGAGGCAGTGCAATGGCTTTCATATGTTTACAAATGGTGCATGACAAGCACCACCGTTCAGCATTGTTTGGGTAAGTTAGACCCACAGGTTGTATCCTCAGCATGGATTTTTCCTGTCACAAGAGAGGATAAGCTCATCAGGTCCATTAGGTCAGAGGTTGAATAGGAAAGGCAAGAGACCATGCAAGAGTTCCCACCACTATGCCCGACTTGTAAATAAATAGAAGACTTCAGGCTCCACCACTATCAAGTCTTCTCTTTTCACAACACTTAATTCAGCAGCACAAATAGACTTTTTCTCCTTTTTTTTTCCCCCTTAAGAGATAAAAAGACACCTACAGATCTTATTCTGTTTGCCTGGTCCTGTCTGCCTTTCTTAACCATTTGTGTTGATTGATTGCTTCTGTGTTTCATCAATTAAAAATGTTTTAGAGTACAAAGTCTTCAGCATGTTTAATAGAGTCTGGTTAAGTAAACATCCTCCACCAAAGCAGTACAAGTAGAGCTTAAAATAAATATTGCTACTGTGCCAAGTTCATAATTGCTTGCACATTTAGCACTTTACCATATCCTAATCATAGCCATAAAAAAAAGTTTTGTGTACTTACTGAAGTTGTCATGAAACTGTAGCCGTTTAAATACTGTGGGGTACTTACATTTTTGAAATATTTGCTTTTCCAGATTATTGTATATACAGAACTTGTTTCAAAGATAGAAGATGAGAGGTGGTCAGGTTTAGCCAACTTTAGCCATATAAGTGCCTTGGTACTTATTTCTTTCTGTCAACAGGATAAATTTTCGAGGATACAACATGAAAGGATCCTATGCCTCTGTTACTCCTACTGTTAATCACTTTATTGGAAAGGCAAACTTTCATTTGTTATTTTTACTGTAAGAGAGATAAAACCTATTAAAATTGGGTGACAGATACCTGTTGCAACCAAGAAAACTGACCTTAACTACAGTATTATGCAGAATAATTTATGCATTAAAATAAATGTAAATTTTAAAAAATCACATCAAACCAAAATATTTATGCTAGAAAAATGTGTAAACTGTTAACGTTATGTAAATATAATTTCTTCCAAATTTAAGAAGTTTTAAACTGCTCAGATGATACATAAAATCTTTATGACGTGTTTGCACAAAGACATACATATAGGAAATATAATTTCTGTAAAACAAGTTAATAATAAGCCTTGAAAAATAATAAGGGAACAGGATATAAATCTGATTTGTTGCAATTAATAGTGTTAGAAAAAAATAACATTGTGTAAAATATTAAAAATTACAAGTTTTCTAATAACTGCTAACTCTAAGAGGAAATGCTGGTCAGGATTTTGAAAAGCCATTAATGTTTTGTTTGTATCTACTGCTGATAACAATTAATTCAGGCGTGTTGAGGAGAGTAGGTTTTCAGAGCAGAGATACTCAAGTTTTCCAGATAATCAAGCCTTAACAGGAAAGATGTGCTCAGACAGACTCTGCATGAGCCTCTACAGGAATCCAAGGTAAACTTGCTGCTGAAGTGAATCTTACAAATGTAGTCTTAAAATGTGGTCTCTAGATCTTATCCTCAACAACTTTTCTAGGGGTGGTGTTTGACAAGCTGGATTCTATTTTATGCCTCCATGGTATGTAGTCGAGTTGCATTAGGTCCAAAAATTTCAGGTTTGTCTATTTCTAAACCTCCAGGAAATTTGAGGTTGGAAACAGGCATATAGAAATGAAATAGCTGTGTTTGCATGTTTCTGGAATATCTGCCAGGATAGAGCAACATGTATCTTTCACCTGTCACTAACTTATTTTTCCTTAAAATTTTTCACATACCATCTTCTCTATCACTTCTGAAAACCTCATTTTCAATCTCATTGTCTAGAGTGAAGATGTATTTTTTATACAATTGCTGACAAATTTGGTAAAGAAAGTAAGAATTTCTGAAGAAAAAAGTTGAAGTGCATCCCTTCTAAACTTAGCTTGAGCTTAAATTCCAGTTTTTCTGTTCTATCTTCCATATTCCTTTCATTTTCTCTTCAGCACTCCTCTTGGCCCATTAATTTTGACCATATTAATTTATTTTATAAGCTTTACACTGGAATTCAAAGCACAAGAAAGCTCTACATGTATGATTGAGAAATAAACTATTTAAAATACAAATTATCTTTAGAATTTCTACTGATTATATTCATGCCATGTTTGACCAAATCACTGGCAATCAGTGCTCTTATTTAAATTCCGAACAAAAAGTTTGCTATGTTGGAAGATGTTCCTCAATATACTTAAAATACTAAATTTTAGATTTGTTCAAGCATGCAATAACCATTCATTAAACTTAAAACTAGGTCAGGAAAAGTTTTTATATTCCATGAGGCTTTATGCATTTGGTTGAAATAGTGACTCAACATTTCCAGGGAATTCTTGCAATTTGTATTGCGTAAGTTAAGGGAAGTTTGTATTGCTAAGGAAAAACTGATCTTTTAATTGACTGTTTCAATTAAGAAAACACATTAGATGTTGCAATTTCATAGCTGTGCACTGATACAGTGCATTTGCTTGAGGACACCACAGCATGACAACTACTCCAAAAATGAGACACACTGTGCTACTCTTCCAACAGGAGAAACTGAAGCATTACTGTGAAAGAAAACTGACACACAGGTTTGCATCACTTAACAGTCCAATTAATCAACTTACTTTGATAGGAGACTGAAAAGTATATTGAATTACATGCCATTTACAGTTCAGGAACATGAGAATAAAACTGATCAAGAAAGGGAGATTTTTGAAGAAAATGTTATCCTTCAATGAGAGGATTGATTGAAAAGCATTTTGTTTTATTTTTAAGAAGGACTCTGGAAAATAAAAATATACCTATCCAAGTTAAGAAAGCAATCTCTTAATGGATTTTTTCTCTGTGTTTTTTGTTGCTTCGTTTAGTATTCCTTTTATTTCCCATTTCCTTTCCAAACCACGTATGAATATATGTTGTAGAATCATTATTAGGCACCTAAAGATGTTTTGAAAATCATACCATAATGTATGGATCCAAAATGGAGTATGTGGCTAAACTGTAGAGACAGGAAAAATTTAGATTACAACATTGAAGATATCTTGAATTCAAAAGTATATTATTATAAGAATTTCAATTACATTGTGTAGATGCCCAGGCTTTTTTCTGCCACCATGGGTCTTCTGGAAGGTAACTGCTCTGGTCTGCCTGTGGCTTTCTTGTATTAGGGAATCTAAATTGGAAACTCACTCACCAACTAACTGCTCCAGTTTGGGGTCATCTGTGTATTTGCTAATTGAAATGTTTGGATGTTATCTGTTACACACTTTACCAATATTCAACTTTAGGAAATAGTGGGCTGCACACCAACCATCTACAACATACACTGATATAATCTTGCTTCATTCAAATATTTCCTTGGAGTTTGATAAAGTTCCTCCAAATTTTAGGTCACTTCAGTCTCTAATTCTGAAAATCCAACAGCTCTTCTTGATACTTAATCCAAACTCAGTTTTGCTGTATTTCTTTGTCTGAAGACTTGATGCGTTAAAATCAGGGGACTGAGTAGAAATTAGAACTTTTTAAAAGTTATTTAAGTGAAACTCCCTCTCTGGGGAGACAGGAATGTAACTTTCAAAGGGTGTCAGGCCAGAACTTGTGTGTCCTGCCATCTGAGATCTTTCTCAGTGCCATGATGCTTTTTAGGTACAAAACATGACAGATTATGATGAAGCAGTGAGGCAAAGCTGCCTTAAAAACCACTTTCACAACTAAAGTAATGGATTTAATGGCTGAAGGGTACTTACAGATTTGTTTTAACTTTCCACAGATAATTGCACACACAGAGTTGCAACTATTTCTATTAGGGATTTATTCTGTTTTGAAGTAAATATTCAGGACTTTTAATGTTAACATTAAAAATATAATTAATAAATAACATTAAAAATAACATAAAAAACTGACATGAAAATAAATCCACATAAAAATGTATTCTAGAATAATGCCCTCCATGAGGAGGCAAAGTGGTCCTTTCTGTCCTTTACAGATGACTTTATGTTACAATGAATGACACACTGAGTTTAAAAGGTTCCATTTTTCTTCCTCTCCAAATCCACAGTGCCACACATTCTCCTCTGAGAGGGAGCAGAATTGTCCCTCAATGCCCTTGCTCAGGAAGAGCAGCATCGTTTTCTCTGCGGTATTGAGGGAACAGTAGATTAAGTCATTTTCTCAAGGACACAGGAAATCTGTGGTAAAGCAGAAAAAGGAATCTCAGTATCATGAAACTCTAGACAGCAGTGTTAATCACCAGACCACCAAAGCTCAGGCCTGAAGCACACTCTGCTCAGGGGAAAAAAAAATTCAAACTAAACGTTTCAAATTGAAATGGGTAGTACTTCCAATCCCTTCCTTTACTTTCAACAGAGCTGGATGAGATCTTGTGAATATCAGCACAGTCCTGTGTCAGTGAGGGAGCATGTAAAAAAAAAAACAACAAAACAACCAGCTGCAAACCCCTCTAGTAGGGCTTGCCCTTCACAATGGCAGACCACATCAGGGGAAACAAAGACCAAAAAATGAACCTGAAAGTCTGAGATAGCTTTATTTACTATTCTGTGTGGTGTGTGGTTGTGGAGCAGGTGGCAGAGGAGACACCTGGACTCTTGTGCAGTTTCCAGCAGTGACAAGAGAGGCAGCCATGGAGTCACCCAAGTACAGCAACCAGGGGCTCAGCCTGCACCTCCCACCCTCCCATCACACCTGGATGCCTGGGGAGGATGGAGAAAGCCCCAGTTATCTTGGATAGTACCCTGAACTCAGGATAAGGTAGAGACAAACATGTAGTGTCTGTTCAGACCCATTAAGTTGACACAGGGCAAGCTTCCTTGGTTGGGCAAGATTAGTCCATTTTTAATCAGTTATGTATTGAATGTGGATTTTGGGAAAAGTCATAATAGGAAATGGGAAAGTATGTCCTTGTCAATGCTCCAGTTTCTTCTTTCCTGGAAGACTTGTCCCCTATATATGCAGCATCATGCTGGAATTAATTTCTTTAACTGATATTTCAATGCAATGGACCCTGATCAGGATTTCACAATCCCTTGTACCAAATACAAACACACAAAACTCCAGCTCTGCCCCCATTCTGTTTTCTATGAAAACAAACTTCTAAAGTTGAGACTCTGATTCAGCAGGACAATCAGTGGTTAAATTGGACATACTCTTTGGAAAGAGAGGATTATACCCATGGGTGGTCAAGCTGGTATATTTTAGGGTGAAATTCAACAGTCCTATTGGAAATATAGATAAAAGGATAAGACAACACTGAAACACTTAAATTTCATTTTGATAGTGTTTTTACTTCCTTACAAGAAAATGAATAAGAGACTAATCCAAATACCAACGAGATAAACAATACTATCCCTTTCTCACCAAAAATTTGTGACGACACCACAGTGAGAGATATGGTAAAAAAGTTTACTGGAATTCATGTCACTCCTGTAACACTGTCACCTGGAAAATTAAACAGATTTTGTGAAGCACAACTGCTAAAAGGTAATAGAATAAAATACCAAAATTACTCATTTCAATTTCAGTCACAAGACACAATATGAAGTAATAGATTTACCTGTGCTTCAGTGTTAAGCTGTGGTAGGCAAAAGGCAAGGGACAAAAAAATGTTTTGGTCTCAACATGGACAAATACCTTGAAGAAAGAGTTTTACATCTGATTCCAAATCAAATTTCGTAGTGAGTCCTTTCCTGTGGCCCTTTTGCTCATAAATGTACGGATAAAAGATCTCAAACTCCATGGATTTATTTGAATTTTTAAGCTTGGCATGGTTTCTGACAGTCACCAGCACCAGATGTTCCTGAGGACAGTCTTATTTATTTTAAACTCTGCTGATAGGAGCCATCTGCTTCCCAAATATCTCATCTAGAGAATGACTGTAAAGTATATTTAATAATTAACTGGTAATGAGCTGATCTGAGCAATGTTATAATGGAGTAAGCATTTATAAATCCTTTCTTTTCTTTTGCTCACCTAACAGGATTTTAAACTTTTTGGGTTTGCAAACCACAGTTTTCTGGTGTGATATGAGGGTCTTTTAGATATGAAGTAAACTTACTTTTCTTTGACATGTCTCACTAGTCCTTAGAGAAAGGTTATGAACCAAAAAATCAGTTGAACATACCTTAAAATACTGCCATAAGTATATTCTGAACCAAAAGTATACTCACTACAGACAAAATGGCAGCTAAATCTTGTAAGAGATAAAAATGAAGCAGAGAAAAAGAGAATCAAGCTATACTTTGGTAAATTTGCTTTCTAAGTTTTCCACTCATTCATACATTTTTGAGTTTCACTTATTTTATTAATGATAAAATAAACAACTCCTAATGACAAATGTTCCTGTTTGAAAGAATAGTGTAAGTTTGTGAAATTTCTCATACAACCCTCAAGCAGGCCTCCTGATCCAAATTTTCCCTCTATTGATTATGAAGATTCTTTTGCCTTTTGACACCTTTGATTCTTAGGGATTTTGGCCAGTACATCTCACTGTTAAGAAAAACTGATGATCTGTGATTTATAGTTGTGTGTCAGAACCAACTTTGAAAACATGAATGCTCTTTTCTTCAGAATTACTCTGAAAATCCCTTGAGAAGAGAAGAACTGTCTGGCCCTTCCATTTCCAGTCTGAGCAGGAAGTTCAGGGGAACAAGAAAGCTAGAATAATACCAGAATATTTTTGCAAAGTTGAGAGAACCTGGGGTGAAATCAATTGTACGCTGTCTTCTTTTTCTTTGTTTAATTAGGCGTGTAATGCTCGTGAGCAGATGATTTTATCCCTGTGCCTTGGTCACATCTTAAGGTTTCCACTAAGACCTCCTCTGTGATGAGAACATGGCTCTAAATCTTTTCTGTCTTTATGGTCTGCACAGCACAGAAATATCATGTGGATTTATTGTACCTTGTGAAGACCACCGAGAAGCTGAGTTTGGGAGAACAGCCACAGCCTGAGCTCCCAAGAGTGCTGGGTCAGCCACCCAAGCCACAGCACACCCTGACCCATGCCAGCTTCTCCTCCCGTGCCCATCCTGGTCTCTTGTCCCCAGTCCTGCTGCTTTTAGCCATGGGGAGAGTGTGGATTTTTCTAGCTTGGAAATACAGAGGCAGAAAGAGAGACATTTTGTATGTCTCAATTATTTTTAAACACCCTACTGCCCCACATTTAGCTACATATACCATAAGATAGCTAAAGAAAAACACAAGTGAAACTGCTAAGGTGCATGGCATCCCTCTTTTGTCTCTAGAGTAGTCAATGTCTAAGAGCACTGGTTTTTATTATTGTTACTCTGAAAGACCTTCCCATTACCTTTTGGCTGACCTCAGATTTAGTTTTCTAACTAAATATTTTGTGTTTTGTAACTTCAGTCTTAAGCAAGGAAAAAACCAATCAAACTCCACTGTTATCTTTGAATTATGTAGGTTGACATATTTTTAAGGCTGTTTTCCTGCCTCAGTGTGAAGAAAAACAGGGAGGGTGAGTGAGATGAAAAATGGTTAAATTGAATTTTGGCAGGCGGGCAGGCCACAACCTACCAGCTTACTTGATGTAGCTCATTACAAGATTACAGTCCAGAAACAGAGCAAGATACACACTGAATAAAGACCTCTACAGACATGGGGTTTCAGGTTGCTTTGTTATAATCTGATGGTTCAGAGTTAAAAACCATCCTGTGAGCTTCAATAGCACAATGGAGGCCTCAGGACTGTCTACAGATGGATCAACTCTGCACACTCATCAAAATCGTCACAGTCCAAACATTCACTCCTTCTCCACCCTGTTGCCTCAGTATGGCTAAACATGCATATTTCTCTCTACTTTTTTTACATGGAAGGGCATGTGAGGCCAATTGGGCACGACATTATTTGCAACTTTTTTGTAAAGAAACAGGGAAGATTTTTTAACTCATACCTTGACAGTAGAACAGTAAAATTTCCAAAAGCTAACAGATTTTAAGATCTGAGAGGAACAGCTCGCCAGAATTCTGTCTTAACATAAATAATCATCTACAAAATCATAGTCTGCACTTGATCTGGACCATATTTCCTAGAACGTAATAAAAGGTGAAATCTTGATTTTGCCTTCTCATAGATATAAACAGCTAGCAGGGAGGGAGAACTGAGTTCCATAATTTTTTAGTTTGATTTTGTTTAATTCAGTGCAACATACATCCTTAATTATAGTTTATGAACATGAATGTGCACAATAAAATGCTCTACAACACTCTTTGTTAAAAAAATAGCATTTCGTTACTCTTAACATAAAACAGAAAAAGAAAGTCCAGTGCTGTCCTCCCTTCTGCTGTCCTGCTGTCCTCCTTTCTGAGCAGCAATCCCCCTTCCTTAGCTTCATCTGGATTTTATCTGAGTAAAGAGCAGCACTATCTGCTCCTGTGGACTGTGGATGAAGTAAATTCAACAGGATAACTCATTAACAAAACAAGTCAAAAGGGATTTTTCTGTCTGTAGTGTGAGAGATGTTGACAGCAGCTAACCTTACAGGCAAGCTTGTTGCTTCTATGTAAACCTGTTCTCTTTCAGTTTTTTGGGACACGTTGCCAAAGAATTTTGGCAAAGTCTTCATTTGCCACTGCTGATCCCTTTTAATGAGGTTTGTGGGTCATTTGAAAGCTGCAAAGCAAAGTGAGACTTTGCTTTTTGTGTTTTGCCAATTTCATTATGCTTTGGCTGGTAGTTAAGGGTCATTTCCAAAAGCCCAATAGACATTTTTATTAGGTTTCTACAGGGGTACAGCTAATATTGTTTTCCTGGCAGATTTCCATATTCTCTATTGTTTTTTGACAAGAGTAAAAATAGACAATTTTTTATTCTCCAAGGAGAGAAGCTGTCAGCTACCAGAAGAATAAAGACTTCCAGTGTTTACCTTTCCACTCAGCCCAATGACTACATAGAGGCAACACAGACTTCTAATTGCTAGAATGAAAGAATATGCAAAATGCCATGCATGGACTGAAAAGTAAACAATTTGCATATTTATTCTTGCCAGTAGACCTTTTCTTCAGTGGCATTTCATCATGGAAATAACTAAAGATCACTTTATTAACATATTAGCCAAACAGTCATCTTTTGGCTACTACTTGAAAGGTTGCTATGTCATCTGGATGCACCTAAAGTGAATGCCAAAGGGATTCAGAAAGCCTTGAGTGCCTGGCTATTTATTGCTTTTAGGACTGACCTTATCTGTGTATGTAGATAGAATTGCCAGTGGAACCAAAAGGGCCTTTTGGATGAGTACAGAATGAGGGTTGGTGTTGCTTGGAGCCAGTCATCTGCTCAGTGACTGGTCTCAGGAACTGGCTTGAGTGTCAGATGTGTTTGAGTGGGAAACCCCAGCTCCCTGATCCCAAGATAGCCCTGCCATGAGAATACTTTGTCCTTTCCGCAGAAAGGGAGAGGGGGGATGTTCAGGATATTGGGATACTTATATACACTTAAGTGTTTTTTTGCCTGGAACTCTCTCAGGAGAGGTGCAGAGAGGAAGAATTTCCTATCTCCATGCATCTCACACCCATCCTCAGACTGTCCCTCACTTTGGCAACAGCACATGCAATGATCTACTCTGCAGGGCAGGATACTCAGACTCACCACTCAGCTGGACTGGCTGGGACATCCATTTGGCTTTTCTTGAAATGAATTCTGTTTTTGCTATGTCTGTCTTTAGGGAACCAGATGCATTATTCATGAGATGAAGCAGAGCAGGGAGAGTGTGATAAATATTCTTTATTTATATTCCAGTGAGAGTAGAATTGTTATAAGGATTTGACCCTAGCAATTGCTGAATATGCATGGAAAATTGAGGGTCAGAAGGCATTCCCCATTGTTTCTGTACAACAGTAGCACAAATTCAGAATTTATGGTCCCTTCAAGCATCCATAATGTGGCCCAACCATTTTGTTCTCATTTGGATGGACTGTTGCTTGAAAGGATGGTGTGGCACATGCCAAGTTGTGCTGTTACAGACTTTCTCTGCATGCTCTGCAGCTCCTGTGGGTTGGTGGCTCCTGTTCCTTCTGCCAGACTCTGCAGTGATCTCCATCACTCAAAGGTCAGTTCCACAGGAGGCAGAACTTTTCAGCAGAACTTTTCAGCAGTTATTTACATCTTCAGGGAGGTTTTTCTCAGTTTTTCTCAACAATTCTCAAAGATGTTCTACTATCCTTCAACTGGAAGGAGGAGAACACTCCTTGTGCTCTTTACAGTCTGAACACCTTTCTGAGCTACATGACCACTGTGAGCAGCCACACAACAGACTTGGGGAGGTTTTGGTGTAAATTTAGAGGAGCAGGAATGATGGAGTTGCCTCAAAACAAAGAACTTTTGATGTAAAAATAGCAAACATAGAAACCACATCATACAAAGGCAACCTCCAAAGACCCTGAAACCCAGAAAGCACATATATGTGTATAGATGAGATAGAGGATACAGGATCCAATCAATTATGAGGATAAGGAACAGAATCATATTTGTAGCTGGCCATTAGCCAACCATATATTGAAACTAAGAACTCCTTATTTGTAACAAACTGGTTAACATGTTAGTTCCCATGAGACAAGTCTTCTTTCTATTCTCTCACCACAATGTCAAGGATGTCCTTCCTCCTAGCTGGGTGTCTCCCAGGGTTTGAAGCTGAAGCTCTCTGCATCTGCAGGTGAATCCAGCTCTCTGTCCACCCCAATTTCCAGAGATATTGCTCCAACATGGATGGTTGATTGTATCAACTTTGTACATTGTCCTTCTCTTGGTCTTGATGATTTTAAATGGATTCTTCTCCTCCCAGCCCCAGGACACCATCTCTGTTCCTTAGGAGCACACTGGTAGCAAGGGGAGGGATCTTCGTCCTGCTCTGAGCAGAGACAGGAGTGCAGTCTCCATTGTGAATCAGCCAAGCCTGTCAGCTCAGGGTTGGATGCTAAATGAATATCCATGTCCAAGGCTTAGGGCAGGACTGCTGCTTTTCATCTGTCAGTGAGCAGTGCTATGCAGTCTCTGCTCAGATTCCTGGACAGCACACTGCCTGTTGAACTCTTCACCAGATTTCTATTTACCATTTGCCTTCAGACACAGCCCTGTGGGCACAAGCAGAGAAGTCTGAGCAAGCTCTGACAGGTCCAGCCTGCCATGCATGAGTGCTGCTGCCAGAACTGCTGCCCTGCACCACTGCCTACAGCACTGAGCCCCCATGGCTCACAGGAGAGAGAGCTCTGCCTTCCTCAGGCTCTGAAAGAGTAATGTTGGACCACATTCAAAGTTTCCAGGGGTCCAAATACAGATTTGCTGGTGGTTCTTCTAAGTATTAACATTCCTATACATATTCTCATATATGCTTCACATTTGCTGAGCTTCAGAAATGTAATAATTTAATAATAAAACCTTGTTATTCCACCTTTTACTTAAATGCCTTTAGAATATGTCTTGATTTTTCAGTTAATAATGGTTTTTTTGTCAGTGTCAGAAGCTAATATGTGCATTTTTAAATGCTCAATTAGCCAGTTTTTAAGAGATAAATATTATTGAAAGTATTATTTTAGCTCAATAGATCATATAAAATAGGTCTGTAAAATAATTTATCCAGTACTAGTGTGTAAATTATGAAACTAGTATTGCATTAAAATGAAAGCTATTTTTTGTCTCATTGTCTTAATGTTGATATTGTTACAACATCTAATATGTTACGAAAACTTGGTTAAAATTTTCTTAAAAAGTTTGACTTGGTAAGTTTAGGAGCGCTCTGTGTTTATCTCAACTGTAAAAGAAACAAAAGAAATTTTAAATTAATTAAACTACCAAAATTAAAAATCAGTTTTCTGCACCATTACCTGTGGAAGTGACTTTTTAAATGTACTACTGTAATATTGCTCTGGTAGTGAGTTTCTGCTAATGAGAGTGAAAACCACATCCAGCCCAAACTTTTTGTAGCATACAAGTCAGAGAAATAAAGAGTTCTCAGGATCCTCATCAGATCTGATGACTTACTAGTGCCTGTGGTTTAAGTGATTACATTATTAACAGTGTTTACATGCAGGCCCTGTCTCTGGACTGTGCTGTGCTCAGTACACTGCAGCACTGTGTCTTTTTGCTTTTCTGAGTAGGAGAAATTTTACTGTGTTTCAGGCACTATCAGAGTTACAGCACTGGACTGTCAGCTCACAAGGTCTGTTATTTAGATATGAGATTACTCCCCTCTGAGAAAGGAAATAAAAAGAATTTTCTGGTACAAAAAGCAGAGATGTGTCTACTTCAAGAACCCCTGCTCCTTTCATGGCTGTAACACCTAAGTGTCTCTTGACCACTGGCACAATTTCTGATTGATTTTTTGCTAATTTTTTCTCTTAATGGACTAAATCTAAATGTTTTAGAAAATACAGAAAAAAAAGGCACTGAAAGATCTGAAATAAAAATTGGGTTAAAGTTGATCTTGCCAGCCTTCACTAGTTAGAAAAATGTTATTGCTTTAAGTTGAAACACACCCCATTGGTTTTAAAACATTTTTATGAATGACCACAACTGTAGTTAGAGCTTTTTATGAGAACTGGTGACTCATTTATAAGCCTTTTTTTGTTTTCTAGATCTATTGAGTTTTTGAGAGCTTGTTCTGTAACAATGATTATTTTTAGAGACTTGGTCTACTAGATGCTTGCTTCATTGTCCTTGGTTGTTAGAAATGTTTTAATAAGAGAGTTGAATTAAAAAAAAAAACAAAAAAAAACAAAAAAAAACAAAAAAAACCCCAAGAAACCTACCTATTGGAAACACTCAGAGCTCAGGATTTATTTTCTTCACAAGTAAATGTGAGATAATCCCTTTTTTTGCAAAGAAAACTAAAACATGGGGATGACAAATGAAGATAGTGGCACAGTAAGATCTAGACCACAGGAGTTTCTAATTTGTACTGTGTCTATTCAGCTTGGCACTATAAAATGAACTGTTCCATTATGCCTGTTTATCTCAGAAAATCACATGCTATTTTTCAGTTTCCTTTCAAGGATCAGAGTGTCATGCAGAGATTGCTATTGACATGGGCAGCCCCATGTCAAAGTTAACACCACAGGATTTTATTTTCTAACAGCTTCAATTGGAAGCTAGTTAAAATCACATCTATTTAAAATGAGAAAGAGGCTAGAAAAGCAAGACAAAAATAAGCTGCAACTACCTCAGCTCTGTTATTATTTGATGGGACATAGAGGGTAGGAAAGGGAACCATACTATGTTTACTGCTCAGCTCCTGGCACTTGAGCTGCTTGGGTATATGAGGAGTATGGAAAATTTACATAAGCAGTGAAGAAAGGAGGGATCTGTGAAGAGTAAAGCAGATCAGCAGTACTGTGAGTCAGCCTTTACAGACACCAGTTGTGCTGCCTCAGGCAGGTAATCTGAATAATACCAAGATTTGTGCTCTCTGAGCCTGTCACATATGCCTTTTGGCCTTAATGTTCACACATATTTATCAATATCCTACTGCATGCTAGTAACTTGAAACTGGAGCTGAGATGCCATCTATTATTCTTCAAATACATTAGAAGAAATACTGCAGAGATAGGGAAGTTAAAAGGTGTCCCACTTCCTACATTTATCCATTTTTCCATACCACCTAAAGAGATTTCTGTTATCCGGTTGCCTTAAAATAATACTTAATTTAAGTCAGCTTAAGGTGACAGCTCAATAAAGTCATTGTGTTCAAAATAGATAACACATTTGTAGGAGCTTGTTGAATAAGTGAATTGAAAAAAAGGACAGTAAATTGTGTTTTGTGAGGCTGTGCTGGCTGGTGCTTCTTCCCTGTGCCTCCAGGAAGGTGCTAATCATGACACAAGGTTTTAAGCAGGACACATAATCTGGAGCAGTGTCAGCTGGAGGGCTCTGTTGGAAAACCCTGAGAATTCTCATTAGAGGAGTCTTTCAGGAGTATGTCCTTTGAATATGGACAGTGCACAGGTGATGGGAGTTAAATGCAGCATTGGCCCCTTGAAGTCTTCTTTGAAGCACAAGTTTTGAAACCTCATCTTCAAACTAATCTCTTGCCTTTCTAACTAAAAAAATTACCCTCAGTATTCTCCCAGCTGAAATAAGGATATCTTCACTTTGCTGAGGGTGTCTTTTTTTGTTTGATTAGCTGCTATCAATTGTTCTAGGCCAAGTAATAAATATCTCTTCACTTGTGTGAGGAATAAACTTTCTTATTTTTTCTTTTCACATCAGCATATTGGTATTTTTTGGCATATTTTAATTCGAAAGTTTTGTCTTTTATTGGACATTGTATTTGCTTAGCAAAACTAGTGAATTACCTTTTTGAACTGAGACAAAAATTTTCTCTTCACTTTCATGTATCATACTGAATTCAGTAAGCATTATCACCAAACAAGTTTTGGTATCTATCTATGCATAGATACATAGCATAGTAATAGCCTATTTAAAGACCATATAGAATGATAGAATAAGGAGTAAAAAAAAAATCAGTTAAGTAGCTTTTATCATTCCCTACTTTCTTGGGGTATAATATATTGAAATTTGGTGTACTTCAGTTTCTTCCATGTATTTCTCTGGATTCCTTTCTTCTGTGAAGTACTCTGATTTGACAAGCAATTTATGTGAAATGTTGCTGACATTATCATATTCTAGTTCATAAAACATTAATAAGCAAAGACAGATACACTACCAACTCTAGGTAAACTCTATAATAATAGTTACTCTATTCTCCCTTTTCCACCACTAACTATTTTGTTCAGGGAATGCTGGTAATACTTGATTTTAAGGTAAAGTAAGACACTGGAATCCAAAGGTGCTATGAACTACTTGAAATACTAGAAAATAAAAGAACGACAAAGTGCAACTGGCTAATGCATACTCCTAAACACCAAATATCTTCAGCTGTACTTATTTACAACTATTTCATGCTTTCCAGGTGCTCAGTTTCCTAAAATTACTCGAAGTAGTAGACATTCATTGGAAACTTCCTTGCTCAATCAATTAATTGCAGCACCCATATCTATTATTTACTAGAAGCTTGACAAGCATCCAAAAGCTGCAAAGCCAGTATTATTCACCTCATACCACATATTGTAGTACTCCTTCCCAAGCCCAAAAAAAGCCTCAAGAATCTTGGCCCCCAGACCCACTAAGTAATTTAGCAAACACCATTTAAAGAAAAATGATGCCTATGGATTATAGTTTTATTTGAAAAGTGCTTCCACTGCCATCAGTCCTTAGTTGTGAAGTCCTCAACTGTGAAGCCATGCTTTCTGTCTAAAAACACTGAATACTTTCCAGTTAAGCAATAACAATTTTCAAACTCTATAGTTAGCAGTTTTAGTCATTTGTGCATTGAAAAAGTAAGTACAATACATTTTCTTTGCATTTGATAAACAGAAGAAATGGAATAAGCTGAGAAGTGTTGGGTTTTTGCTTCCTGCCTCTAGAAAGGGATGGTGCAAGGGTGTCAGGCTGTAGCTCTCTGTTAAGTAAGTCACACTCTCCAAAGTGGAAATTCACTACCAGCAGACTTACATACATGTTTACCATCTAAACGTGGATATTTTCAGCTCATTACCAGACCACTTCCAAAAGGACAAACCGCAGCACATGAGCACATGCAGCTCACCACGCCACAGGCTGTGCTCTGGGCTCCCTCACATCCATGCAATTTCCTGTTCTTGGATGTCTATAGCAGCCTGGGGCTGTTCAGTGGAGTGCACAGGAGATAAACCCTTATTTTCAGTCACATTTCTCACTGGATAAACATCTGGTATTGGTTTGTGGCACAGAGACATCCAGGACTCAAAAGAGCATTGACAAAATGAGAAACTCTAATGCCACATTACAAGCAATGACTTCTCTGCTTTCTCCTACTGCAAAATTTCAGCTGAGTCTTTGGATTGTGCTGTGACTACCCCTTACTCTCCTGCCTGCACCTTCTTGTGCAGCTCGGCAAATATCTGCAAGCATTACTGGTTACTGGGTAAATAAAGCCCCTTTTCATTTGTCCCAAGGGACAAACAAACAAATGGAAGAGTACTTTTTCTCATGATGCATAATAAAAGTATGGAACTCTGCCACAGGATGTTGTGGAGACCAAAATTAGAATTTTAAAAAAAATTATATTAGATAAATGCATGCGGATAGAGTCCAGCAGTGACCATAAAGTACAATTCTCTACATAAGAATTTACCTCACCAAGTTCCTAAGGTGAAGATTTTGGAGAATATACTGCCCTGGGCTTCTAATATTGATTGTTGTCAGAAACAGGATTCTGAACAAGATAAACCTTTGGCATAAATCTTTATAGCCTTTTTATGTCTTTCTGCTTTTGTCATTTTTAATTTCTTAAGAAAATAACTAGTAGCAGTGTTAAAGTACGTACAGTCTCTCAGTATCTTTCTTATTTATTTTCTCCTTTAACCCACAAACTCATTTCCCAAGGTAATGAAGCAATAGAAAATGTTACTAAAATGTCAACTTGTTTCATAAAATTATTCTCAGATTACCACAGTAGATTTTTTTTCTCTAACAGAAGATGGAAGCCATTTTGCTGAAGCAGAGCAGTTTCACAGGTTGTGTAATGAGCACAGCTTGCAACACATTTTAACCAAAATAAATACTCCATTGCTCTTTAGGAAAAATCATTGCTTTTTAAAAATTGCTAAATACTCAACTGGTTTATCCTTACACCACTGCATTCCATCAGGAGTCTACAGGAACTGCTCTGGGGCCTGCTTGCACAGGCTGCCCAGAGGAGGTTGTCCATCGTGGAATTGGCTGAAGACTTATGAGCATGAACTGCTGTTAAAGATGTAAATCCTTATTCAGCACTAATCAACTTCACTATTTCTAGCTGAGTCAGACAGTAGAAGATGAGATCTGACAGAAACATTGAAGTTCTCTATTTTAAAAGTTTCTTCATCAGTTGCTTGCTTTCAAAGGTTATATTTTTCCCTCTTAAATAAACTACTGCTCTTGATCTTGGAAATTCTTAGTAACTTAACTGCTAGTGAAGTAAGCTGGAGTGAAGTCAGACAAATCCAAATGAGTTGAATAAAAGCAGAATCAGGCCTGCAGCTTCATGTTGTCTCATGTTGTATCTGAATATTTCATTTCTTCCCACTCTCTCTCTAAGCACCATGCACTTGCCTTTTTCCATACAAATATAGCGTTCCCTCTAACATCAGTAGAAACTGTGCATGTGACCTATGGATGTTAACTATGTAATTTCAGCTGGCAGTAATGGTATTTGCACAGTAGACCTGTATTCACAGATGGGAAAATAGTTCTTTTGTTAAGTACTTAATTCAGCTAGAAAACACCTAATCCAAATCACCCTCAGGAGGCACTTACAGTAAAGACTATATACTCTGTGACTATGCATTTCAATAAAAGCTTCTCAACCTACAGTCATTCTTTGATTAAATACAATCTGTCTCAATTTCACAGCATTAAAGTAAACTGGTTTTGAAGGAAATAAATTAGGGTTTTTGCTAAGACAGGGCTAAGATATTTCTAAAAAGATAATGATGTGCTGAAAGATTGTGCTGAATGCTTTTGCTTAAACATGTAGACATAAGATACATAGTCAGATTGCCACAGAGAAAATGAAAGCTGTAAACAAAGTGTGAGAAGGAAAGAAATTTCTGTGATGTAAATAAGGGAATGCAAACTAAGCAGGATTAGTTTCTTCAGAGAGATTGCAAAATAGAACTGGAATCAATGAGGGTTGGTGTATTTTTCAGGCAAGTCTCCATAATCCTGTAAATTGACATCATCACTTGTTAACAAAATGTATTGGCAGCTAACAGCAGAGGAGAAACAATCTCCATTTTATCCATGTGTACCATCTCTTTCAAATAAACAGTTGTTGAAGATATCTTGAATGTCTTGAGTTGAACCACACTACCTCAAGCCAAAGTTTGCCAATGTTGCATTCAATAAAGTGTTTGAGCTCTCTAATTCCTCCTGCAGGTAAAACCAGGAAGGTATTTTTGCAGTTACAGTCTAGGGCAGGGTTGTAAATGCTCCTAAATCTCCTAAGAAGCTAAATACCAGCTAAGTACCAGCTAAAAGGCTAAGTACCATCACTGTACATCACTGTACATCCCATATCCTTTAAACTTCTGGAAAACCTAATATTTTGGTAAGTGAAGTCAGAAATTTACTGTATTTGGGATCATGCCTTCATATAAGACATAAAAGGAATGAATAAGCTCATAAGTTGAATGCTATAAATTCCACAATAAAAACCAGATAATTAAGCCAGTAGATAAAACTTTTTTGTTAAATATGAAGACTGTAAAGACAAGGGGAATGAATGACACTTTTCAATTTCTGAGCTATTCTTGCAAGAATTCAGTTGTTGTCAACTTAAGGCATCTGATATGATCATGGCAGCCCTAAATTTTCAATACATTTTTCTCTAGCCTAATAAATATTGTGCCAGTGGCTTTTGGTTTTTCAAATTGTGCTTGCACTAAAGAAAGAGACCAATCAATGTTTACATATGCTCTGATAGCCAGAAGTTGATATTCCTGGGAGTTCCTTTTCACCTGGCATGAAAGACAGAAGAAATGTCTAGCCCTGCCTTATATTGTGAGGGGAAGGATAAAGCCAGAAGAGGAGTGGAAGGTTAAGGGAGAAAATTAAAGGGAGTGGAAAGGGGAATAAAAATTTCTACAGTTGTTTTTATGACAGGTGATTATCTGACATTTATAAATTACCTCATCTCTGAAAACTATGTGTGGTTTAGAAGGAGGTGATTTTATATTTATGGGTTCTTTGGAAACCTGGAGATCCTCAACTTTTTAATAATGCCCCTGATTTTTGACACCAAATTCACAGAGCTTTGTGGTGCTGTATAACACTTGAGGATGTGGTCCTCTATCACCAAATCCTAACAGCCATGCTTTAAAGCCTAGATGAGCATATTCAATGGTAATCAAGCTGTCACTACTGAAGTAATTAATTGCATTCTTGAAATGCAATAGTTTGATATTCCTCTGTCCCTTGTTTCTTATCTGAATCACAGGAAACAAAAATCCTGTTACACAATGAACAGGATCACTAGAAAGGACTAAATGGATTCTCTGGGAAAAAAAAAGTTCCATGTGAAATGTAGACTCTGGTAAGTTTTGCTTCCACACTCACAACCCATGTAGGGAGTCCCAAACTGATAATAGTACTTTCAAGTGGACATAATATCAGAAACCACATTATTTGGGAAAAAAGAAAGCCAGAAGCTCTATTTCATTTAAGTGATGACTGATAAAAAGCAGTTCATTTGAAACCTGTTTTTATTGGCTGTGTCATGCTATTTCTTTCAATGCCACTTTTGTCTGAAAAAATATTTTCTTAAAAATAGCAGCTGGCTGTCTTGTAAGTATTAAACATGTCCACAGCACAAAGTTGAATGGTTTTGATGAACATTTTAGGCTTGTTGTGTGTAGACATCCACATGTAAACAAAGAAATCTTACGGGGTCCAAGTCCCATTAAATCCTTGATTTTTGTAAGGATAACTAATTCTGTCTCTAAAAACCACCACAGGCTGGATGTCAGTGTGTGTATAGAGCTGTCAATCCTGATTTCTTTGGAAGAGTCCTGACAGAGTTGAATGCAGTGCAACTGTTGTGCATGTGGGGTGTGACAACTCCTGGAATCAGAACATTTCAAACCAAAGGTTTGTTTACACAGAAAGTTTGTAGAGCAGTTGTCTGAATATCTTTCTGCTTTTCAAATAAGAAGTCAGTGGGAATCAGATACAGAAATACAGTATGGGCCTGAGCTTCCAATTAAAAAAAATCTGGTGCCTACAGCAAAATTTTTATGATATGGAGGCACATAAATTTAAGCATTTTACTAATTAACAATGGATTTGGCTGGGATCACCCAACATGAGAACCCTCATGTTTTCACAAGTGTATTCAAACACTGTCTTCAGAAACTGCATACCTATTGAAATCTTAAACTCACCATGAAGTACAATGCCATCCTTTCTATAATTTAACAGCTTAATTATTAAGAGAAGTCAAATTGTATATTTATTTTAATAATCCCAGCAAAATTAATAAACAACATTCAGCAAAGAGACAAGTTCTTAGACCTGACACATGTATTGATGGGCTGTCAGGGCACAGTCATACTTGAGCCCTTCCTCTTTAATATTATGAACCTGTGCTCTTTGTGGCATATGGTCCTGCTTTAGCCACTGTGGAGAACAGAGGAATAGAAAACACATTTTACCCATCCTAGCCAATATTTCTGTGGACTAAGCTCTTACTTTGAAGAGGATTTGTAGGCCTGTAATCCTGCAGACTTAGAAAGGAATAGAAGCCCTGTTTTCTAGTCTCTCATGTGATGGTGTTTCAAAGAAAATTAAACACAGGTAAATCAGTCTGCTGTAACTGTGTAAGTGACAGCTAATTCATGAGGAAAGATCTAACAGAGTGAGACACACCTGAACTGCTTACTGCATTTGTGCCCACAAATCATGTTCCTTAGCATTTAATCTTTTGTTGTGTGAGAAATTCAGATATTTATCTTTGTTCCAAACCTCTCTTTATAGGTATAAACTTTGGCATTTTTGAGATTCCTGTAAAGAAAGACTATTCTTAAAAATGTTCCTATACTTCTTCATATATATAAGAGATACAATTTTGAGACTATATACTATAGAGGAGTATCTTGTAGGAATAAGACAGTGAACTTTTTGTAGCTTGACAAATACAATCTATATATATAGGAAGGCCAGGTGAATGTTCTGTAGTCAATGCTATATATACAGTTTAGTTTGGCACTATTAGTTCTCTGTGAAATTGGCAATATTTGGATGAAAAGTACATTTTTTTTTGGTTTTCAGTAGTTAGGTTTTCAACCATCATCTCTAAAATCATTAATCATATAACAGCTCCTGCCATGGCCTGTTGGGAAGTATTAGTGAAATGACAGAATTAATGCCATTAATGCAGAATTGTTCTTGTGCCCAGGGTAAAGGAAATAGTAAACCACATTAGTAAAGCTGTACCCTCAACTTCTAAACCTGAAGGAATATCCTTGTAAAAGAGGTGAACTGAGAGGGCTAATTCTGGCAAATTTATTTGAGTGACTCACAGTTTCCTTGTAAAGAAAAGTAAAGAAAAGCAAAGAAATAGGGGAAAAAAATCTACCTTTTATAAATGCATTAAAACATAGTTTAGAGCTGCTTCTCCCTCTCTCCCATGGCACTAAGGTATACAATGAACCATCTATGAGATCTCTTAAAAGCAGAAATTCCTTCAAGTTAGCAATATTTTTTCTGTTTTCCCAGCATATAAAAGTGAAGAGCTGAATTATGCCAAATAACACAGAATGTCATTATTTTTAGCTCTGATTCAACAGAAGATTTACAGACAGATTAGTGGTCACCAAAGAAGTATTTGCATCTGTTGTTTATGTTATGACATCTGAGATCAAAGTTAGGCTTTAAATTTTAACTTTCTGTTTTGCAAGTGGATAATGAAACTGGAAAAAAAAGCTGAAGATGTGAGGAGGGGAAAGTGATGGAGTATTAAAAACATGAAGACAGCTTTGAAATGAAGGGGATGTGTGATGGAGCCCAGAGTTTGGATCCACCAGCCTCCTGAACACTGCTCCTCACTGCCCAGATTAAGTGCACATCGTGTGTGTGCCTGTGAATCATCCCAGCCACTGTGGAAACACTCCATGTTTAAACTGAGGCCTGGGCTGGCCTCAGGCTTTATTGAATGTCCAGTGTGCTTAATTCTGTGTAGCCATGGCGATAAAACATTTCTGTGACCCAACCTAACAAAGTTTCTACTGAGTTGCAGTAGCAGAAACAAGTCCAGTGAAAACCCAACAGTGGAAACTAAGCCAAAATAAGGATTCTTTCTGAGGAGATGCTAGGGTTTTTTAAGTAAATATAAACCTTTGAAAAGCTGATTTTAAGTAAGTTGAAAGTCTCTTTGAAGAAATAATTGATGTGCATTCCTACAGTCAAAGAAAGAACTACTACTTACCTTGTAAAAGAGTGGATCACCAACAGGCAGAAAATCACCACAAAACCCCTTCTTGAGCCACTGTCTTTAATGAGATCATGATTAGGCTAAGAATGAAAAAGGAGAAAGGCTCCTATAGTTTAACTGCACAACTCAGAAAATTATTAATGCTCAGGACATCCTGTCACAATCTGCTCACTTGTAAAACACCTCAGAGGTCAGTGCAGTCAAAGGCATTTCCATTTTTCAGATTTCAGGGGGTTTGATGAAATAATTTACTGTCTTCTCTTCAGTTCATAGGGCCTGATCCTGTACTGAGATGCCTGTGAGAGCAGACCATGCAATAACAAATGTTCCAATATGCACACTTGATAATACTGGTCTATACACATGAGCAAAGGCTGGAGCTGAGAAGTCCTTCAGTCCTTCCTCTTTTTCAAAGAACAGAAGTGATAAATTATATCAATTTGTCTCTGTCTGAAGTTGCCTGGCTATGGTAAGTGCTGGGCTTATGTGTAGACTGACATTGTCATCATGACATTATTTATGACCCTTCTTGGGCACAGTTAAGTGAGTAGAAATTGAACAGAGACAAAATGTCATTAACTATGAAACCCAAACAAACTTACCAGAAATTCTTTCTCTCAGCACTCATTTACATATTACTGCTGGTATTACTTGGAAAGAGTGTAAATAAGGTGAAAAAGGTCTAAAGAGAAGGACTTTAAGTTGGCATTGTCTTATAAAAATATTTCTAGTCACTGTGTAGACTTAGATTATTACGGAATGTTCTGTTCTCTTAACTGAACATCACGTTAGATTTGTCTGGATAAAAATATTTGGTTTATTTATTTATGTTGGAAAAACTGTATGAATTTAAATTTAATTTAATGAGCTAACTAACTTGTCCTTTAATGGGATTAAAGTATCATTAAATCTGAGAAACAAATGCACTTTTAAACAAAATTAGGAGGACAGTTGAAATATCGAATTTAATGTAATTTTTCAAGTTAGCATAAATAAAGTATAACTGTCATGTTGTGCCATCAGTTCTGATGTTCTGTTACAGGTTTCTTCTTTTTAAGTAAAATGGCCTGTTTCTAGCAGAAAGGCTGGCCTGTACTTTGAAATTCAATGTATTTATCTCACACAATTTTCTGAGTAGAAACCATACTGTCTTATTTTTAAATAACCCATAATTTCAAAATAATCTAAAATCAAGAGACAATAAAACATCTTTTTGTGCTTATATCTTATTTTGCATAAAACTATTCTGGAAGGATATTTATAGCAATTTAAATTTACTCATTTTTTTATTAAATGATCATAGTTAAATAATAAATCTTTCTTGTACTGAAGGTGGTCTACAAGGAAACTGGAGAGGGCTCTTCATCAGGAGCTGTAGTGATAGGATGAGGAATGGCTTTAAATTGGAAAAGGGGATGGATTAGATTGGATATCAGGAAGAAATTCTTTATTGTGAGGGTGGTGAAGCACTGGAACAGGCTGCCCAGAGGAGCTGTGGATGCCCCATCTCTCTAAGTGTTCAAGGCCAAGGATGGATGGAGCTCTGAGCAGCCTGGTCTAGAGTGAGGTGTCCCTGCCCATGGCAGCAGAGGTGGAACTAGATGGTCTTTAAGGTCCCTTCAAACACAAAACATTCTATGTTTCTGTGATTAATCATTAAGCAATCATTTTGCTGTGTTACCAAAGGGCAACTATTCACAACATCACAGGAATTATAAATTGAATAGAACTATTCGGTCACCTATTTCCTTCCTTGAAAGCTCAGGATTATTTCCTAAAGTATATGCCTCCAACTACTAAATCTACCATAGCTAATTATATACTGTATATTCCATTTTTAGCATTCAGATCACTCTTCTCAATAAAAGCTTTGCAGCTCAGGCACAAGTAGAATAGGCTTTAAGCATAAAAGAAATAAAATTAAATACCAATCTGATTAACTTTGCAGGTCTCAGAAAGCCAGTTTATATTAAAAATCCTTCTTTCCACACTGGATTTGTGAACCATGTGCTAAAAGATGGGGATTATGGAGATCCATTGCAGCAAAGTATTTGAACATTCATCTGGTTTGGCTGATGTGCAGTGCAGTCTGTGCCAACACTCTCTGCTGTTTGTAAATATGTCACTGAAACACATCCACCACTGAGCTCCTCTTCGTTTTTGTGACTGGTCATTTCAGTCTTTCACATGTCACTAATAATTTTTCTGAAGCATCTTGACAATAAAAGTGCAAATGGGGCTGGAATTATGTTCTAATCAGGCATGGAAGAGTTCCATTCAAATTTATGACAATATTTGTTTATTAACCAATAAAAAATAGCACTGAAGTAAAAAACAACTGGTAGAAAACTATTTTTCTATCAGCAGTTATGTGACATATAACTTCAGCTGTCTGATTTTGATAGTTCACCCAGTGCTACCTTCTGAAATATGGTGTCAATATATTATTTTTAGAAAGATATTAGAGCTGTCTTATGAAGAAAAATTACTGGGACAGCCCATGTTTTAGTTTATTATTTCACAGGTGTATCAGAGACTCCTTGTGAGACAACTTAGCAGCCTTGTGGAAAGCCCACAGAAGCCAGGAAGCTGTAAATTCAAACATCACTTGTTTTTTAGCCACTCCTTGTATTTCAATGTTCTTTATAGTTAGTTACCAAACAGGGACTCACACTCTTAATTTTAGCAGTGGATGAGTTATCAGTGTGAGCCTCCTTTTTACCTGATAAATTCATGGACCCATCTGTTGAACACAATCTTTTCTGGCAGGATGGAAACAGAAGCTACTTTTCAGATATTACGGTCAACTGTCACATACATGAGAACACTGTCACCACCAGGAAAGTGGGGAATGGATTAAACCCTTGTTTCAACCTGTCTCAGGAATAATCAGCTCCAACCACTAGTAATCCAGAGTCTACATCTCTTCTGCATAACATAATTAGAAGCAGGATTTTGAGTACACCACATTCACATATAACTAGGTGAATCCCTGATCTGCACTGAGTATGTGGGAGGTGATACAAGATTAAAAAGCCAGACTATTTTTATCTTACATTTTTGTAATATTGAAAAATAAATATTTTGGGAATTTTGGTAGTCTAGTTAGAGATATTTTGTTATACTTCCTGCAAAAATCTGCTTGCACTCTCTAAGTGAAAAGCCAGTACAACCATCTTGGGTAAAGGGGGACCTTGAAGTAACAGAGACTAACACAGATGCTAACAGGAGTGTGAAGGAGAGGAAATAGAATCACGTTTTCTAAACACTCAGCTGCATGTTTGGATAAGGGATTTTCATCTAGAGGAGAGTTTTGTAGTACATTTGAGATTTTTTAATCTATTTTTCTTTTGGAAAGTAGAAGTCCTACCTAGAAAAATCATTCAGATCAGTCAAGCTATTGCAGTGTTCCAGCTGAGCCTCTACTCACACATGCCACAGATTTGGGGATGAGAATGAGGAAGATGCTTTTATGCCATGACCTTCTCTCATGTGGCAGCAGTGGACTGCAGGTTTGCTTGGAATGTCCCCTTTTTTGGGATGCCATGAAAGCAGAGATCTTGCTTCTGCCCAGCTGTGAAAGATCTGCTCTTGAATGGCAAAGAGGCAAAAAGATAAGCTTCAAACAAACTCCCAACACCTGACCTTTCAGGAAGTTCAGTTCTCAACTGGAACTCTTATTTTACATAATCCTTTCTGTATTCTTCCTTTAAAGGAAAACATCTTTGTGGTGGCCTTAAAGTCCACTTGCAAAGAAAGGAGTGAACTCCTGTTTTTCTACTCTTTGTCTTTACACTGACAAAAAGAACATTGACACGATTTCTGCTGTTATCACACAGAAATCCATTAAACATTCTACACATTCAGAAGACATTTACACCTCCCCTCCCCTTTTCCTGCTGGGAATTTGTGGTAGCATGGTAATTTATTTCAAGTGGAACAGAAGCATTTCTGTTTTAGTTTTCTTTTCATGTCTAGAAGTTAGAAGTTTAGTCCAAATATAATAATGGTTAATAATCCCTATGTCCACACCTGCACTAATGTCAGCAGCATACTTTTCACAAGAAAATAATCTTGAATAGCATGTTAATAGGTTTACAGTGAGGAAAAGCCCCAGTGTTTGGTTTTAGAGCAGATTAGAATTGTAGCCAGCTAATAAAACTTCAAAAATAAAAGCATTCACATTGGCTTTGGGAAGACAATTTTACCTGTTCTGGAGCTGAAAGGAAAAAAGGAAAAGGAAAGCTTTAGGAATGAAATCCTGGACAGATTGTGAGCACCTGCAAAACCTCCCTTGACTTTAATACGTCAGAATTCCAGACTTCCTGTGCCATCCCCTCTCCCCCCAAAAATGTGTGTCCTAAGCTCATATTATTTGAGCAAATGGAAATTGAAAACACAGCATTACCTGAATGCAATGAATTGGATCCAAATGAGACAGGGATGCACTGGGCAATCAGGAATTTCCTGACCTGCTGCCCACAGGTCTCTTGTATGGCTCAGTTGGCTTTGGCACTCTTGGCCCCCCTATTAGATCAAAATGCCTTCAGGCATGGAACAGAGTTAACCTGTTTCTATCAGCATCAATACCAGGCATGGGAAACCTTTGTCCTGAAAAAGAGAATACCATTTTCAGAACATTTATTTTTCAGTGTTTTTATGGCTTATATTTAGATTTTTTGTGCTTTGGGCACAGGAGTTTGCAGGTGACATTGGAGTTCAAATGTACCCTTCAGTAACCAGCAGAGTCTCTGTGGCTCCTCCAGGAGCAGAAGATATTACTTTGCCAGAGTCATAGTTACAGCATTTCTTTAGTACCTGACAGGATTTTTTATGTCTTTCCAGTACTGAAGGATTTGCTGTGCTGTAAAGTTTTGAATACAGGGCACAAACATTATTGCCAGCTATTGGGCAGGATGTATAATTATTACCATGATTGCAATCTGCAGCTCAGTGAAACAGCTGCCAAACTTGCCTTGGGATTCATGAACACTTTGTTCTCTACTATTATAGTACAAAGTGTGATAGATATGAGCATTATTGATGTCAATTCTTCTTTCAATCAAATAGCTGTAGTCATGTGAAATGTTATCCTAATTCCTGTATGTTCTGCACATGTGGTTAAAATAATGACTTGAAAGTCTGCACTTATATACAGCAACTACAAAGTCAATAGAACAGATATTTTTCCTTGCCCATGAGGGAGAAGAACAGTACCACATGGCTATCATTATGAAAATGAGATTGAAGTAAAATCCTACTTGGAATACTTGAAAGTTTAAGAATATCTATATTTGATTTTGAGCCCTGGACATTTCTGTTTCTGAAGAGTTACAGCATATTTGAAAGGCCTAGGATATTTTCCTTTTATTTAATAGTCCTGTTATTCTGATATGTTGGTTTATTCAATGTATTTTTATTACATTGTAAATGCTTCTGAGTTATTACTAAACCACCCTTCTGAGTGTGGTTTTACTTGGCAAGAAAACATTAGTCTTATTGTTATGCATGACCTACTTGGGATTTATTGTAAAATTAAAATTGTATTGTAGAAGGAAGAACAAGAAAGCAAAACCAGTGATAAATGCTAAGAATTCATGTAATATCTGAGTGAAGTACAGACTTGTAATAACTGGTGTGTCTGGTCTTTGACTCATGTCTCTGTGTTTTCACTCCATTAATCATGCCAGGAGCATTGTCACTTCCTACTTGTGAACTGTGAAGGTCTGTCAGGGCAAGGGCCTGTACATGTTCCTGGATTACAAATGGGAAATGACTGTGATCGTTATCACTCTGGACACAGGGACACTGCGGAGAAATTTGCAAACAAAAGTAGCAACTTAATCAGTGACAGAGTGAGCCTGACACTGCCACTTCACTGGGAATGCAGGAGCAGCATGGGTGCCAGGATCCTGGATCACCAGAAATATATTCATAGTCAGATTATCTGAAGGACATATCAAAGACATGCGAACAGTTTCCTGCTACTGAAAAAAAAAAAAATTAAAGCCATTCCTCTTCACTACTAGTATATGTCTAATTGTGGCCATTAAGTGTAACTTTTGCAAATATATGCTTGGTGGCTTCTGTTTTCCCTGGTAAAGCCAGATATATTTTCAAATTTCTGCATCCAAACTGCCCATCTCTTTGTCTGGCAATCCATTTCTAATACTTGTTGATGTTCCTCTATCATTTTTTATGTCTATATTGCATGAGTGCTCAGGACAGACTTAGTAGCTCATCTATGAATTTATTTTTCCTATCTTTGTTAAGAACAACAGTAGAAACTACATCAGCCATAGAAAGAGAAACTACTGACAATGAGTTAGCAGACATGTAATTGAAGGCTGAAAGCCTCTCCCCTTCAGCCCATGATTCCATGACTTACAAAAGAATGCATCACAATAACATTGTCTTCCAGGAAGGGCTGTGATTAAGATAAACTGAAGTAGGAGGGAATGTTCTTGCCAGGTCCTAGAAAAAAACATGGGGGAAAAATGCCTCTCCTAAAGTAGGGTTTTAGGACAGAGACTCTTCCATCATTCCTGTTCATTTGTTTCCTCTTTACAGTGACTGAAGTGCAGGAATATCTCCAAAAGTTTCTTATTTTCAGATTTTCCCTAAATTCAAACATTTGAAATGGCTTTTATTCTTCAGAGTTACATTAAAATAGAGATTTTCAATCCAGTTTTCTTGTTATTACTGCTGAGTTTGTGCTCAGTGCTAAGGACAGAGCTGCCCAATTCTGCTCCTCATTATTGCAATTCCAGTATGGTTATTCCTTTAGCAGTTAATGGAAATAGAAATGCTTATTCCCACTATATGAGCTCTCTCAAGAAACCCACAGTTTTTCATTGAGAGATTGTGGCATTCAAGAAGTAAACTCAGGGCAAGGATTTGATCCCTGTAATCATACCCTGAATCTCACTCCAACAACTGGGGGTGAAGGAGATTGTATTAGCACACGTTTACTGAAAGGAAAAGTATTGCTCTCTTTCAAAATCTCAAAAGGAATGTAATGAAAAAAGGGACTAGAACTGTCTTTGGCTGCTCTCACATTTCCTATTAAAAAAGGTCTTATCTTTCTATACAATTATTAAAGCCATAAAAGGATATATATCTCGAACTATGTAATTTCAGATAAATCAAGGCACTTTTATCTTATCAAGTTTCCTAGTCTTTTCTACAGGCTAATTTAAATACATGATATTTCATTGTATTATTTAGTGAATTTCAGTAATTTCCAATGCTATTTGTAAAACACTTTTTATAATCTATTTGGTGGAATTAACTCATCCTTATTTTATGTATACATACATGTATGTGCATATATAAATATATACATGTGTACTGAATTTGAGACGGTTTCACTCTGAGATTTTTGTGTATTTTTCTGATTTTAATTGGAAGGAAATATTTGGCAAGACTTATATTTATGTATTTTAAGACACTGTTTTATATGTATGAAGGCAATCAGATCCATCAGCATGGGAAGAAACCAGATTTTTGAGGGCTGCACATATTTTGGCTGGTCCATCTCCCTGGTATGCATTTACACATCCATTATAATGCTGAGAATTATAAGTATGTCTGGAGGCACTTAGAGATTAATGGGTGTATATAGAATTTCAAGAATGGGATGAAAAGGTGTTAGAGTTTGTACTAGCAGTTAACTTTTTTATAGTGCTGTGGGAAATTGAAGCTCTTAGTTTACTACTACAGATATTTCTGGAAATTTCATTTATTTGCATTTCTTATATGTATTTCTTAAAATTATAAAGTGATTCCAGCAGAGATGTATCAATTTTTTAATGCCTGTATTAAAACTAAGGTAAACATTGCCATATATGCAGAACATCTATCATTAAAGTACTTGTACCCAGATTACTGTAATAAAAGTTGAGAACCATAAATACAGCAAAATTTATAGGAAATAAATGAACATTGCTGCCTACATAGATTAAACCCCATAATTTAAGAGATATTATGTATACACTCATGTAAATCTGTGTACATAAATACTGTGTGTGAGAATATGTAAACTCTTGTCTAGATATTAATTCCTTATTGACTGAGGAAGTTCAGCAGATTTCAGGTTTTGGCCTCCCTGGACTCTGCAGGAGAATGGATTTTACAGCACATATAGGTTTTGCTCTTTGCTATATTAAGTATCAGTGGACAAGATCATCTTTCTTCTGTATTAATTAGAATCATGGTGTTGAAGCCAAATGCTGAATGCAAGACATAAAGCATAACAAAATAATGCTTGCCATCATTAGGCAAGGGAGGGGAGAAGAGAAGGACTGGGTTCTTGATTAAAATATTCGCATTCTTTGTAGTCTCTATAGGATTTTTATAGACATTTTTTGCTAAATAAGATATATTGAGGAGAGGAGTCTCATTTTCTCACAAATACCTTGTCCACTCAGCTGCTCTAGCTTGTCAGAGGTTTCATTGAGTCAGAAGCTGGTGGTGGAATTCTCTGCTCTTCAGCAGACCATGACCCAGTTTGTCCATGCAAATTTTTTCTGTTTCTATTTTTCCATGTGTTTCAAGGTAAAATTAGCTGCATAAATACTAGTTGTGGACACACAGTGTTCCTGCACTTTATCAGATTTTTTTAACAAAGCAAAACTCTACCAGGTGCCTATGAGACATCATAGGACAGGAAGTGCACAGTGAGATTTACATTTCCCATAATGATCAAACTTGAGAAAGCTTTCATTACTCCCTATCACCTAGGAAAAGATCTGACAGAGGTTTCAGTTCTCCTCAGCAGCAGGTGATTTATGATAGAAGCACACACAAAGGATGTGAACGCGTCGTGTGCAGTTCATGAGTTCTGGTTAGTGTTAGAAGATTGATGAGATGCCTTGAGTGGATGTTTTGTCAATCTTTCTGGGATGAAGGTAAAAATAAGTGAGGAAGTCGTTTTATGGACCAGGAGATGCCCTTGAATTCCTGCAGGCCCAAGTGTACTGAAATTGCAGTGGATTCAGTGCAATGCATTCAGTGCATTTAAACTTATGACTTATGCCATCGAAATTTCCAGTTTAAGCTTTCAAAAAGGATTAAAAATGGAGACTGTTGATGGTTGATATAGTGAACTGGGTCTTTAGCTGACTTTGGGACTTCATATCAGGTTAATAAAAGACAGAATGGTAATCTTCAACCTGCACAGGAAAGAGAGAAAAATGATAATAAAAAAGAATTTGTGATCTTTTCATCAGGAATGTCCTGAGACAGAACTGAAGAGCTGAAGCAGAGTACATGGCAATGAATAAATTCAGCTTCTGTGAGATATATATATATATAATATGAATAAAGACACTTGCTGAAAGACTAAAGCACAAAATACCATTGAGTCTTAATTTCACAATCTTTCTCAGAAAAGTGTGCCCATATGTCATAGTGATGAGTGTCAGAAACTAAGCAGAATTAAAAATAGATTAAGTAGTACAATGTTAAATCATTATACTATCTCCCATAACACATATAGATTCCAAACTATATTCCAACTTCTCAGGATCACTGAAAGTTTAGATATAAGCTGGCAGAGCAATAAAGCAACCAGAACTCTTTATGCAGTTTAAGATTACATTTTTCAAGAACCATATGCAATGCAGTAAGGAGATATTTCAGTGGAACTAATTTAGATTATGTCACATGCACATAAACTAGGAATGAGCCAAAAGGTGTTTAAATATTCTTCTGCACAGAAATTGTTCCAAAATTAGTATTTCTGAAAAGTAGACCTCATCAAAAGTATCTTTTCTAAAGAAAACTAATTAGTTCCACACTTTAATATAAAATTATTTTTTTAAAATCCCCACAGATATTAATGTGTTTAGGTTGATATGACAGATGTTGCATTTTTCATAACTATGTCTTTCCTTTCATAACTGTGTCTTCCCACTGTATATTGAGGATGTTTCATATTTTCAGTCAACTGTAAAACCAAACAAATTTAGTTTATAGAATTATATGGTTTAGAAAATGATCAAGAAAGAAAAATAACATTCACACAGTAACAAAATTTATAAATGTTAACATTCAACAAGATAATTCTTTGAACCAGAAATATTACTAATCAGTAGAAAATGAGAACATATTGTTGTGATTAAATATTATCAGAAGTTTCCTTGTGGGACCCATTTAATCATGTTTGATGTGATTCTCAGTTATGCTGCTTGTTGGCTTTATTAAGGCTTAAGGTTAAAAAATAAGTTATGAATTAATATTCATACAAAAATAATTGAAATTTATTCCTAAATGTTTTGTATACTTTTGTAGAAGAGGCAATTAGTGGCATTTCAAGTTTCATTCATATAGGTTTTTGGGTTTTAAGTCTAGAAATGGCTAAGTTTTTAGAATGACATAAAACTTCAAAAACAAATTGGAAATATTTCTTGTCATATATTTAATAAGGAACTAAAATTCATATTTGAATATTATGCTATTGGGTAAACCTAACTGGGGATGTCTTTAAATATCTTGAAGCAAAGAACCATATATTGCCCATATCTTGTATTTCTATCCATAATAAAATACAGTACTTAATAAAAATAAATACTTCCCCTTCCAGTTTCCTAAGATTTTAGTGGGATGCCACACATCATATTCTTTTACCATTATTATCTGTTACCACCTTTTACATTTTATATATTTTACTGAATAACATAAAATGGTACAAAAATGCCAAGACATCACTGACACAAGCTTGGATCCACAAATTGCTTGATTTCTTAGGGATTGCAGTTTTGACAGTAGCCTAATAAAAGTAACTTTTAAAAAATTTCTGCCAGTTTATAACTGCAGAGCTGGGTCATGAAATAATTTCTCAGATGGTTCTGGAGGCTGCCATCCTATGAAGGAAGGTTCATACATTCAGAAATTTCCTCAATGTCCTAATTTGATCTATTTGTTCTATTCAGAACATTCAGTTTATTGATATCATTATGTGTGGCTTGCTTTTCTTTTTTTTTTGGTGGTGTTTTTTTGGTGGTGTTTTTTTGGTTTTTTTTGTTTTTTTTTTTTTTTGGTTGGTTGGTTAGGTTTTTTTTCCTTTAATTTTTGTGGTTTTAATTCAGGACATTCCTCTGTTTTCTTGACTTCCTTCAAAAAGTCTCATTAGGAGATGAGTCTCCTCTTCTCAGGTCAAGGGAGATTTTACTATAGAGTTTGATTCCAAATATTGAGCCTTAGAGCTTAGGTCTGAAGCATAACCTATGAATAATGAAATCAATATAAGTAGAAAGAACTATAAAATGACATAATTTGTCTGATCTTTACCTGAAGTGCTCTCCACAGCAATGGGCTTTTCACAGTTTGCTCACAGAAAATCCCTACCAATATTTTATTGTCTGTACTGTTAGAAAACTTTTCACCTAATGTGTAAAAACAAAACTTCTGATACTGAAGCTTCATAATGTGGGAAACAGGTTATTCACTCTCCCTTTGCATTTTTGTGTTAGTCCAGTAAGTGATATACTTGTTAGCTTTCCTAACAAGGAATTCTAGATAAGAATTTCCAAGTCTTTCAATTTTTTATATTTCTGACAAGTCTTCATCTTCTGTACACTTTTTCAAATAATGTACATCTTTCTTGAATTGCAACACACAGAACTGAAAACAAAACTGCTGCAGACACTATACTGATGTGAATGCAGCAGAAAGATTACTTCATGTGTTTTGGAATAATTTCATACATGTATTATCCCTGACTTCCTCTGACAAAATGTTGTCTGGTCGTTATCTGAAGAGAAAAACCTGTTTGATTTGGGGTTTTGGTTTGTTTGTTTTTTAGCTAGCTGAAAGAGTCCTCTACAGTTATAGCACACTTTTATTTCACTGAAGGTTTCTATAAACCCAAGCTCAGCCTCCATGAGGACCAGTGTCATTAGTGTATTGGAAATCAACCTAAAAGAAATCTCAGTATCACTCAGCTGGGGCTGAATCAAGCAGTGTTCAGTCATTGTGTGAGGAGAATGCAGCTGTGGTTTCACTGGTCACAGTGGAATTGCATCCATTGAATTATGACTTATAGCCAGACTGTAAACATATGATATGCCAAAGATTCAGACATTCAAGGAATCAAGGATTTAAGGAAAAGTATCATTTATGTGTTTGGAACATTTGGTTTGGAAAAAAGCAGTCCAATGTTTCAGTTCAGAAATGAACATACATTCCCTGCAAGTCATTGTTTGTGTCTCCATCAGGAACAGAATCTGGAAAACCACATTATTGTGATTGGGTGTTGAGATATAAAAATATCTAAGCAAGTCAAAATGATGAGTTGCAATATTACAGAAACATGAAAATGCAAAACCACATATAGAATAATTGTGCCAGTACCATGCTAATATTTACTTTTAGTAATGTGCAACTGAAAAGCTAACAGGCTTATTTTCTAGTTGCCTTAAGGCTAGAAATCTGGGTACATTGAATTAAAAATAAAAAAAGGAATACAGTTTTTACACCCAGCTTTCCTCATAAGTTTTTTTTGACTACATATGGAGTTGGTGGATTTGTTTTCTGGTTCCTCTTAGAATTGAAACCCAAAAATAAATTTCATAACCAATGAATTTCATAACCAGTATATTTCATAACCAGTGGTTTTTTGAAAGCCCCATATACCACATATCCCAACGTGCCTTTCTATGAGTCCAATTTGTGTACCAGTCACTTAAAGTTTTCACTTCAGCTTGTTTTCATAAATTTACTGAAGTTATGATCCTGTATCATCATAATGTAGGTAATCTGGTAAGGTTGTTTCAAAAGTGGTACAGATTAGAGTTTTAACATTTATACATTATTCATTGCCTTTATGTGCCATCCATGTTCATTGTCCTTGATTCCCAGTAATCATATACCAACAGAAATTGTGCAAGCACTGTTGTTTTCTACTTATTGGAATTGTAATACATGAAGGTTGTATCATTGTAAATTTGCCATTTTATCAATTTTTCCTTATTGATAAATAGTTAATAGAATATATTTTTAAATAAATGCAATATTGGCTCTTTCAATACATGAATATAATAGCTTTCCTCAGTGATAAAGTCTTTCCTAACCCCTTTCTGCTTCTTCAAAGCTCAAAGAAATTCTAAGGTACTCTATATATTTCTACTTCCTACTTATTCCCACTAAGGCTGTTTTTATATTTATAAAACACAAATCACATCAAATGTCATTTTTTTATCTCACTCCCTGAGGCAGTTAGTCACTGTGGGGAGGTATGACCTTCCCTCAAACAGAAAAATAATGAAAAAACAATTGAACTTTCATTGGTTGGGTTGTGGTATAGCATTACTAGTACTTATTCATGTTTGCAAGGCATGACAACACAAAACTACTCTTACAAAATAACACTGGTCATTGTCTTTCTATATTTCCAAATGATGTGCAGTCTGTGGTTGGAGGAGAACAGTCTATTGTTACTTTAGCTTGTAGTCTTGTTGTAAGGACTATATGAAAACATCTTCTGGATATCATATCAATTCTTAACATATAGTTGTTACTCGGGACCAACATTATTTCATCAAAGAAAAAACTCTAATTTTATTTTTAAGCTGTCTGCCACAAACACTTATCATTACATAGACCCTAAATTACAGCTTCCATTTTAATAGCTCTTTTAGTGTTTGGGTGGTTTCTATGGGGGTTGTTCAATAGACATTTTCCAGAAAAGGCTAGATACTTTTTATATATAATCCTCTGGAATGTTTAAATGTTTATTAACCAATAACACTGAACCTTCTGACAGTTTTATTTCTGAGAATGTTACAGCGTTCTTATGCATCCCACTGGTAATTCAGTGTTACCCACAACTCCTCTGCAATGTAATGAGTCTTACTGAAAGCAGATGCAGCCAAATTAATAACAAGGACATCAATTTACTGTGGAAACCCATATAGTTGGAGGGGTGAGATGAGAGGAAAAGAATGCAGAATATAATTCTGTTTCACTTTTGCAAAGAAAGTAGCTGAAATAAGTAGATATAGTAATTTAAGGACTTGTTAATTCAGAGTCTCGAGAGGAATTGAACCTAACTTGATTATAGGATGAAGGAATTCTAGAAAATTACTTAAACCCCTAAATGTTCTTTAATTTGTTTCTGTGAATAGGTTTCCATGTGTCAAATCTTCTGTGAGGCCACCCTGCAAGGACCCTTTTATCACCTAGTAAATAGATGCTATTTCTCTTAACTAACCACAAAGAAAGCTCAGTTCATATGCTTAATACAAGGCCTCCAGAGAAGGGAAGACTTCAGATGAAATTCCATGCTTGGTCATAATGAACCTGGTAAATTGTTGGCTTCCTGCAATAAAAATAATAGGTGAAATCTTGGCCTATTGAAGCCAATGGGAATTTTGGCATTGATTTTAGCAGGGCCAGTATTGCAACCAATAAATCTACAGAGCAAACTAAAAGAAGTAGGTGAAAGGAGGAAGGAAAGGGAATTAATGTAACAAAGCCCCTATATTATTTCAGACCTTGTTCAACCCTCCTTTGCCTGAGTGAACAGCTCTTGATACTCCAGAGATGTGCTCACAGAAACTATTGTGGTGGTATTCTGAACACCAAATATTTACAAAAGCATTTAATGAGTAATTCTGAAACAGGAAAGTCAGCTTTGTTGTTATAATGAGTCAGTCTCTCATTCAATCTGAGTCTGTCTTAGGGGTGAGTAACCAAGGGCAATTGCCAAAGACTGGATACCATGGGGACAGTGTTAGACAGGAATAATTAAAAGTTTGAGTTATACAATATACATCAATCTATGGTTGTGTTCTTGCTAGTCAAAACTTTTGTAGCTCCACACAGATGCAATCACAATCACAATGCCCTCTGTAATGTAATTAAAGTAACAGGCAAAGAAAATGACTTTAAAATATTAATTTCTTTTTGTATTTATATACCTATCTGTGGGTATTTTATTTATATGTGAAAACATCTAGTTTCTGATTTCTGATATGTAATAAATGCATATATAAATTATGATGTCCACATAAAAGTTATGATGTCCAAAATAGGGTTTGATGGTTTCCTCTGGTGTGCTTTGCTCTTTTAGGGTTCATTTTGAAGGTGCTGTGATATCTCCATGACAAATGTTCACTGCAACCTTGACACAGATAAAGGCAGGGCCTGCTCCAGCTCATGCCAGCAGACCATGATACTTGGAAAAATCTTGGGACTCTGACTGAAAGGGGAAGATAGTCAGATCCCTACCCCAGTGGTCATATGGTCAACTGAGACTTGGGATGCCCATGAAAACATTAAAATTTCTGCTTTTGACAAGAATGGCAGCAATGCACCCTTCATGACACCAAAATGCCTGAACAGGTTAAAACACTACAGAGCTACAACCTTTTCTCTTTTACAGCTTGAGAACTACATTGTGGAAAACATGAAATCAGAGATGGTGCAGCTGCAGCAGAATGCTGTGCAGAACCACACTGCCACCATGCTGGAGATAGGGACCAGCCTCCTCAGCCAGACAGCAGAGCAGACGAGAAAACTCACGGATGTTGAAACCCAGGTATGCTCCCAGCATGGTTTACAAAAAGCTGTTCATTGCAGAGAACATTTCCCAAACTCTTTCCTTTCTAATGCATTACCACACAAAACATTTCAACACAGGGGTCCAGGAAACACACTTTGTTTCTTGGTAATAATGGCATTGATGATTGACCCTTGTTATGTTATTTCTTTGGTTTCATTTGGTTAGTATATTCAGCTCTGTGTGTGTAACAAAGGTAGGACTGCCCAGGAAACTAGATCAGCATTTGACTTTCAATAAACAGCTACCTATTGTCAATGATGCAAGTGTCAGGCTAAATAATGAGTAACAGGCTAAACCATAGCTTTTGATCTTCATTGTTGCTGTATATCAATCATTTCCCAATTTTTTAAGCTCTGTAAGACAACAAAAAAGGACAGTTCAGATTGCTCTGCAAATGTCAACAATTTCAAATGAAAATAAGCCACTGAACTGCCAACATCACAAAAGAGAGAATGCAGGGGAAAGCTAAAGTAGGAGCTCTATTTACAAAATAGCAGATGCAACACATTGACTTCATTCCAAGTACTCTTGCACTTTCTGGTTTAAGCATGCTTTGTAGGAATGCATGTTTGAGGCATGTCTCTTGTTCTTTCCATTGAAATGAAGCTTATTTGGCAGTCACCTTGCCTTTTTCTGCTGATCTACTACTATTCTACAGTAAACACAGTGCCAGAATATCAGCTGGTACATATCAGTGTAGCTTGATTGAGTTCATCTGCACCAGCTGAGGTTAAAGAAGGATTTAGAAACAATTTTTGACAAATCATCAAATCAGAATGAAATGGTTATGTTATGCTGCTAAAACAAAATATTCAGGACAATATAAACATTAATGCTTTAAATTTATCCTTAAGGTGCTAAATCAAACATCCAGACTTGAAATTCAGCTACTGGAAAATTCCCTGTCAACGTACAAACTAGAAAAACAGCTGCTACAACAGACACATGAAATTCTAAAAATTCATGAGAAGAACAGGTAAGAATGAGCAGTTGGTCTCTTTCTCTGTTCATTACAAAGTGGTCTGTGTACACTTTGTTTTAAGCCATTGATGAAAGGAGCAAATATGGTAAGTGGACAGCATAGGTAATATTTGTGTAGTCTCTAAAATACCTGGGGTGTGAACTTACACCATATTATGTCCTGTATGATAAATGTAAACTGATTTTTACCACTTTTTTCATGTTCACTGTAAATTTACATCTTACTCTGTGTCATGACAACTTAGTCATATGACCACAGTTCCTGCAACCTAGAAGCATAGGGACGACATTTAAGAGTGTTTTGAAGAAAAAAAAATATTAATATTAAATTATGAGATCTTCAATTACCTTAAAGTGTATCATAAACAGAAAATCTTCATTATTTCATCTTTCTAATTTTAATGAATTCAAAGATAAGGCATAGAAGGATCTCCCTCTCCTTTTGTGTTCAATTATATTAGCAAATATCTATTAGCATACTTGTAGCTATGCTCCATTTTAAGAAGTCAATGGTAAACATTTGGGTTTTATGTTAAAGCTGATGAAAAAAACATTTAGCAACAGAACTTTTTAAGCAGTATATTGAGAGCTAGGAAGCAGTTCCAGTGTTCCCTTTCTGTGACAGAAGGACTTGGCATCTGAAGTCACTGGGCTTGGAAATTTAGTGTCAGAGAGCATGTGTGGTGAGCTGACCTTGTCTGGGATGCCAGACGCCCACCCAGACACTCTCTCACTCCCCCTCATCATCAAAACAGGGAGAAAATATGATTAAAAACTCGTGGTTGAGATAAAGACATGGAGATCACTCACCAGTTACTGTCATGGGCAAAACAGCCTTATTTACTGCCAATTAATAACAGTGTAGGATGGTGAGAAACAGAAACAAACCCAAAAAGACCTTTCACCTCTACCTCCCCTTCTTCCCAGGGTTAACTTCACTCCTGATTCTTCTATGTGCCCTCTGAGCAGTACAAGGGGATGAGGAATTGGGGCTGTTGACAGTGCACAACACTTTGCCTTGCCCTCTTCCTCATGTTTTTTTCCATTCTCCAGCTTGGTTCTTTCCCACAGGCTTGAGTACTTCAGGGTAAGAATGCTCCACATGGGCTCCCCACAGGTGTCACCTTCCTTCCAGACATATCTGCCCCAGTATAGGGTCCTCATGGGAAACATCTGCTGCACCATGGTCTGTGCCACAGGCTGCAGGGCTGTGTCTGCTCCAGTGCCTCCTTCCCCTTCTCTGACCTCGCTGTCTGCAGCACTGATTCTCTCCCTTTTTCCCTCTCTCCTCACACTGGACAGCTGGAGCCAGCTGTGCCCAGCTCTGGCCTTTCCTCACACAGCTCCACCCAGGGCAGTGGGGAAAGCTGCTCCCCTTCCATTCCCTTTGCACCATCCAGTGCCTCTGCAATGCACAGGTGTGAGCAGCAGGCAGGGAGTGCTCTGACTCCTCAGCCTCACTCCCTTCTAGAAGGAACAGCAGTCAGGCCAGTCTAGGACTAAGCTTTCTATTTCCTCTGTCTACATTTGAGATTGAAATGAGACAAAGAGCTTTTGGGACAAGGCAGACACTGAAATATGTGATACAAGCTGCAGAGGACTGTTTTAACTGAGATCAGCCAGTCTTCCAAAGAGAGCAGTGTGACCCCATGCTGCTGGACAGGAATCAGCAGCTGAGCAGAAAAACCTTGCCCAGGGTTATGCATAAGGCAGACTAGCACCATGGAGGGCAAGAGGCTGCAGGGTGAAGAAGGCAAAATACAAGTAATTATAAAATAGGAAATATTGCTACGAAGAAATGTGATTGTTAAATGTGTCTAGTTGCAAAGCTGGTTGAATAATAGGTCATTATTGCAACTGATTATAATAAAAAACAATTTAATGTGTTTAATCTAAAAACTGTTTGTAACCAGTAATTCCAGCAAATGTTATTCTGAAGAAATTGTATTACATTGAAAACTCTTGAACTCCACAGATGTCACTTAATCAAATAGTAATGTGAATAAATTAGTATGGGATTAATTTTGTCTTCAGCAATCTCATAAATAGGTAATTCACCTAAACTGCTTGTGTGGGCTCTCCCTGTAATCCACAGACAGATAAGGATGGGCAGGGGGCAGTTCATTCTACATATTTTACAAATTTATTTCAAAATGGACTTAGTTCAAGCATTAGTTAAGTACCAATACAAGTACTATATAATATAAAAGTACTTGTACTTTTACCTGCTGCAATATGGTTCGCAAAAAATTTTGTTGGCTGCTTAAGAGACTGCATTTTATATACTTAATCATTTGGATTTGTTTATTTATTTACCTTAGGAATGAATCAGAGTAAAAAGTCTTCGTGTCAGTAAACAAATAAGCCCTACTTGAATTGACCTTTGACTTGGCTGACATTATGATAAAATGGTTTTTGAAGAGACAGAAGAGAAGGAGGGTGTTTTAAAAGCACATTTTTTATTGTTTGTCTCTGAGGTATAGGTGTTTGTGGATAGATGGCAAAGCATGCAAACTTTCATCTTGTAGCAAAGCAAGGACCTGGCATGGATTGTGTGAGTTCTTTTAAAGTCTCCTCAGGTCTGAGATTATTAGGGAGAAGACAGTGTTAGAATTACACTAAAATATGGATCATCCACTCTGGTGTCATCATCTACTCCTCACAAAGAAATGTGTAGTTTTGGCCTTGCAGGTTCTAAACTTGAAATCAGTCATGTCAGGTTGAGTGTGGGACAAATCTTGGTGACCTCAGCAGACACTGGGTTTGTGGACATGCCAACGACTTTAGCTTGCTTAAATTTAAACAATATTTGCAGATGACTCATCAGGCTGTGTTTAGTTGCTATTTGCAGTTAGGTACTCATAATCCCTCTCCATATCACTTTCACACCAATAAATAGAGAAAATTCCTTTTATTCACATTATGTATGTGGACTCTAAGCTTTTTTGGAAAGTTTGTTTCTTTTGCAGTAGGTTTACAGCACAGTGGGAACTAGTGTAGGAGCTATTGTCTTTGCAAAAACAATCAAAGGAGATGGTGTACTGTGGGCTGATAAATTCTTCCTCTGTGCTAAAATTTCCTATATATAAAATAAAAATTAAGATATTAATCACATTCATAGAACTGAATTTTGGAAGAAAGTAATCCAAAATCTTATAGTAACAATAACTGATCGTTGATATACTACAGTAACTTGCATTTTATCCTTAAATAAAACTAACACTGCATATTAACCAGGGAGCAGTACATGTTCTTTAGACTACAAATATGTCTATCCTTGGCCTTTCTCTTTACTGCCTGTCTCTGCTCAGAAGAGGGGCCAATTTTTTTTCTTTTTATTCTACTGAAATGGAAGATATTCCATGGTGTAAGTAGAGTCACATTTGCCTTAGAATCATGTGTCTATTGAGTGTTCTCATGCCATAAATAATTTGGTTTTGTGGGTTCCCACCCACTATAATGTAAATGGTGGTTTGTTCCATTGCCATTTTTTTTCCCACAAGAGCTTTCTAAATGCTATTTTGATTTATTCTTGAAAGATTTCCCTTCATAAGTGCCTTATGAACCCCTTTCTGTTTTTTTTTTTTTTTTTTCCCCAGAGTGTACCAGCTGCATTTAATTTATAGCATGCCATTTGTTTCAATATGCAAGCATAAAAAAAACTTTCTATTTGCTAAAATGAAACAAATGAGGTAAAATATCATGGAATTCTGGATCTTCCATCGACAAATAGAGGAAGTCAAATTTAAATGTAAAATCTTGCTTGAATTTGCAGAAAATAATACTGGATTAACACGTTCAGTACAAGAATTGTTGTATGCTATAAAAAGCAAGGACTCAGGAATGGCTCTTGGATGTCTGACTGTGAAGGATGAGGAAACACAATGTGTCTGGCAGGTTTTATTTGAAGGTTATAGATATACTAACAAGATAAATCCCAATTTTACACTTCACTTATGTGATTTCAATGGAATTATCTTGTCACTGGTATAAAAAGTAGGCTTAGTGCTGCTAAGTGACTTGTTACTTTACTGGCCCTGAGAAATATGGGGACATATTTTCATATTTCCATAAACTGATCAGACAGTATCAGACTCCCAAGGTAATATCAGTGGTCAGCACCTAAAAACACTCACCTAAAAAGAAGTATAAAGAAGCTGTGTCATGCTTTCTTTGGTAAAATAATGTTCTTGCACTCAAAAGTAAGCATTGAAATTCTCTACCCATTTGTCTTCCATACATATATAATAAAAGAAACCTATATATGGCTAAATAACTTTTTTCTAGTGTGACTTTACTTGTCTTTAATTATTGAATGGCTCAACAAAGTATATGTTTTATCTGTATATTTAATAAATCATAATTTTTAAAATATTATTTTAATGCAAAAAATGTCCATCTCCAAGGTCTAGTCTATATCCTGTTCTCACACATCTAAATGGAAGATTCTGAAAACAAAGATTAAAAAAATCTCATAAACTTCTGTGGTCTGGAGTGGATTAGTGATTAAACTACCTTACAAGGCAATTTGTCTAAACCAGACTTTCCTTCCCCCTTGGACAGCAACCAGAGTGTTTCCTACATGTTTTACTTCATCACCTTTGAAAATGACAACAGCTTTCACTAGAAGTCATTCTTTGACATCTATATGGGTGTTCTACCCTCTCCAGCATTAGTAAGGTTTTTTTCTGAATCAGTTGCACCAAGTCATTCCACAGGCTTGGATCCTGACAAAATCAAGGCATCATTTGCACCATTGAAAGTGGTTCCTACCCCATCAAAACTACATTAGAGACTGACACATAGCTAACCTTTAGAAAAATTATCTTTGTCTGGGTTTGGGATCTGCATGTGTGTGTGTGTGTTTGGTTTTAAATTAATATTTGCCTAGATAATGACTCCAAAGTGTATATTACCAATGGGTAATATTGGTATTTATTCATGTTAACAGCACTTTTTTATTCAAAAATTTATTCTGTTCCCCAAATGCCTCATTTATTTCCTCAAAATAAAGGCTCCAATTATAAAAAACACACACACACACACACACATATATACATATGTGTGTGTGTGTGTGCGTGTTTATGTGTGCATATTTATAAATATATAGATGGATATTTATATGATGCTTCTGGTGAATGGTGATTTATTTTTATTGTGTTGTATTTCCCATGAATGTTTTATATGTTTAGATTAGTAGTATTTTTGAAAATTAGAAATTTCAAACATATAGGAATTGTGTAGGAAATTAATACAGGAAACTTACTTCAAAAAAAGAGCTATAAGATTTTACTGGGAAGTGTTATAAAAGAATGTTTCAGTCAGCCTTTTGAGGATGTTGGACTGATTCATGTAGAGAGAGCTTTCTTTCTCTTTTTATAAATATTTTGTGTCAGCAGTAGCCATTAATGAAAACTACTTAAAATATTTTAATTTTAACTCTGTCTTCACAATGCTTCTTTAAAAATTTGAGGAAATATCTTTACCAAGCACTCAGCCAAATTATTTCTTAATGGTATTTGTCTGATAGAAGTTGTCTGATGTTACAAAAAAGAGGCAACAGAGTGATCTTGCCACAGTTAAAGAAACCCTCAATATCTTTTTAATCGCTTTCAATCTGTTTCAAGATTATTGTGAGCTTCTCAGCACTTCTTTTACTTTTTTATTTAAGTGATATATAACACATATTAATATAACAATACAAATGAATAATTCTGGCCATATTGGAGTCAAAAGCCATAATAGCAGTTTTTCTCACGCTGTTGAAGGATTTCTTCCTTTTGGAACAGATCAGTTCAGAAATCCCCAATCTGTGTGACTTTGCTTTTGTCCATTTGGAGATTTGAACAAAGTTTTCTCATTGTTTCACAGTAAAACAAAAATGAATGTTTTGGACTTCTCCCAGGAACACAGGGAGTTGTCCTATCCTCAGGACTTACATTTATCTGATACAGATTTATGGATATAGAAAGCTAATTGCATAAATATATATTCATTCCTGAAAATAGCACATTTTTACAGTTTATAATTACAGAACTTTTAATCTATAAAGGAAGCAAGCACTATGACACTTCCATCTTTCCACCACATGTTGACACACCACTCAGAAATATTAGGATGTATTATTATTAAAGCCATAAAACATCTGCTTCCTCTCTGTCTCTGTAGATTCCAAACTGTGGAGCTCTAAACATTGTCAGCTTCTCTTTTCTTGCTCGACATGGCTGCCACAAATAAGATTGTCAACCCCCTAGATTCATTTACTATAGCCTTAGGAAGGCCACAGTGGGAAACAAATAATGCAATGCATAAATTGTGGCTGTCAAAGGCTCTTTCTTTGACATGAAATCATTCAGATATGGAAATTATTTAGTTGTGGACATACAGAAAGGATACATGGAATTATGGAAATACATTGTACTGCACTATATGGATAAAGGGAACTTTTTTGTCTTTAGTTACAACATAACTATAAAGCTATATTCTATCTTCCTGAATTACATCTTCTTTTGCATTGAAAATACACAATATTTTGGGGGCTGTAAGATGTCAGACTGGGATTTGGCCCCACCTAGCACCCATTCTATTACAGACTGTGACCAGCCCACCTTTTTCCTATCCCAAATGCATTGATGTAACTAGTCTATCAGAAAAGTTAAAATCTAGAGCCACAACCAGGATTTCAATAATTTCCGTGAAAAATTAGCAGTGAATAGAATTATTCTGTAGATAGAACTGATAAATTTCAAAAGGAAGTGGATTTGTTTGGCAATATTTCATGACTAGAACTAAATCTATCTGAAGATTTTTCAAATACTGCTGCCAACCTAAACTACATCTGACTTTCTGCATAAGAAAGTTCAAAAGCTACCACATAAATATTCTCAAAAAAATCCGTGTGAATCTAGACCATAATGTTTAATATTAGTGTTCAAGTGATGAAAAATCACCCATAGGTCTGATAAGGTGCTAAAATAATTTATAGTCTTTGGCTTCAAAACCCTATATTTTTTTCAGGATGTAACCTTCTACCATCTTATTCCAGTCCACTAAATCTTGTTATTTTGTTTCTAATTAATGACCTTTTAAAATGAGATATATTCTCCTTTGTGTTTGGGAACCCAGGGAAATGTATTTTCCATCACATCTTTACTTCTTTACTTCCTTTACCCAGATGCTTCTGGTTTTCACAGAACTAGACATATTGATATTACAAAGTGTGTTTTCTTCAGGATCTTTGTACATTCCACATTTATAATATTTCAGAGAAAAAAATTGCTTCTTAAAAAATAATTGATCTCACTCTAGTTTGCACAGCAAATTTTGGTGCCTGAATTTAATCCTTTCATTGTTATCATCTCTAACAGCTCATATTAAGGCTCCATGATATAGAATAGGAGCAACTCCATATGGATTTTATTACATTCCTCTGTTAGGTTAAATGACCTAAAATTATGCAGGCATTTTGCCACTGATCTAATATCCAGAAGTAAAAACAAAGGTAGAGGGAGAGTGCAAATAAATAAAACCTAAGACTGACTTGAACAGGAAGCAGTTTTTTGGCAAGTTTTTAACCATCACTTGGTTTGTGGGCATGAGAAACACAACTTTTGGTGTATACAACAGAAACCCCAAAGAGAAAGTAGCAGCAAGAATGAATTAATTTCTTTATCTAACACTAACACATTCTTTCTGCTAAATTCCCACCACAGCATCAAAGCACTGTCCTGGAAAAGCTTCTTGACAGATATTAGCTGTCCTTTAAGTCTACAACACCACTATTTTTCTAGATGTAACCTAATATGACTTTCATCTTGCTAAATGGAACACTTCCAGCACAGGACAGAAAGAGTACTAGAAAAAGAATATTAATCCAGAGAAAGTGTTCCTATACAAGTGCAAAATTCTTTATAAAAATTGATGTAAGCAGGTCACATAGCATGGTGCCCAACAGTTTTCTGCCAGTGGAGCCTTTTGTGGAACAACATGGCTGGGGAGTATTAGGGGATATGAAAATAGACTCAAGGAAAACAAGGGAATCCTACATTAAAATGCAAGTTGTGATTTACCTTTTGGGAAAACAGTATTAGTCTTAATGTGAAAGCAGGTGTTGCTCATCTGATGTGAGATTCTTATCCCAGCTTCACAGACCACATCAAAAAGTACATTTATTGTACTATTTGTACATTTTATTTGTACTTTTACTTGATGCACCTCCATACTTGTAATGCTCATCTTTCACTCAGTGACAAGGCCCTTCACAAGTTCTTCTGCAGTTTGTCCTGATTTTTGTCTCATCATATTGACCCATTTCTATTACCAACCAAGTCATCTTCAGTGCCCTGCTCTCCTCCCTTCTCTGCCTACCTCAGGCTTTTCTGCCTGAGCTTTTACACTCAAATGTTTTACTGGTCCTGTGCTCATCCATGGGGATGTTTGTAGATCACAGTGATACCTACATAGGCAGTTTCATGCCCTTTAAGCATTAAAACATGCAAACATCACAAAATGCAGTCTTAGAGATCAGTTATGGTTTACTACTTGACAGAGAGACTCAGTGGGCTGAATTAATAGATGTGACATATTTTAGAATTATTGATTTAGGTAGTGAATTATACACTGAAAAAAATTGTTCTGGTTCCTGTATTATAAACTGTGTTGTCATTAAATAATATCTACTAATTGTTTTATCTCATTTTAGTTTACTTGAGCACAGAATTCTAGAAATGGAAGAAAGGCACAAAGAGGAGCTGGCCACTTTGAAGGAGGAGAAAGAGAATCTACAAAACTTAGTTACACGACAAAGCTACATAATCCAGGAACTAGAGAAGCAGCTAAACAAGGCAACAAGCAACAACAGTGTCCTGCAGAAACAGCAGCTTGAATTGATGGATACAGTTCACACCCTGATCACCCTCTGCTCCAAGGAAGGAGGTAAGAAATTGGAATTATAAAACATTAGAAATACTAGGAAATTTTTTGTGAATTAAGGCCTGAATTTTTGGAAAAGCAAAACTTAATGGTCTTATTCCAAGAAAGAAAAATTATAATTGAGGAGAAAAGAGCTGATGAGAACCCACAAATTAAGTAAAGTTCAGACAGTGCTGTGGTTGACCCTTGTACCAACAGCCACATTTGATTCTTTTAATTTAATATCTTTGAGGTTTTATATTTTGACCGTATCAGATATAGGCTAAAATTTCATTGCCTTTGCACTAGAAATATTTATTTATTCCTTTGAGTGTCTGTCTCCTTCTGCTGGAAGTAAGTTGACCAACCATGGATTTTTACAGATGTCTGTACCCCATCTACTCTTGACTTCCTTTTCAGTCAATGGAGAGAACAGGCTACTAACCAAAGGAAAGTAGTTCAGAGTTTTTTACATGTTTATGGGTTATAATATTGATGATTTTGGATATAGACCCTTATGGTGCTATAGGTAGACATACAAAAGATTAATCTCTTCTCTTGATTTAAATTTTATTTGTAATAAAAGATCATTTTCTTCTTTTCTCTTGCTGTGTTTTGTTTGTTTCTGGATGCTCCAAACAAAAAAGGTAGAAGTACTATGCTTTGAAAGAAGGGCTCGGCAAAGGCTCTATAGGGCAATTTTCTTCAAGTATGTCTTTCGTAGTAAACAGTTTTCTTACTGAAACAGAGACTGAAATTCAGATAAAGTTCAATTTTCAAATGCCACAGACACTGAAGAATGTCCTAAGAAAGAAATTCCTTTCACCAGAACTGGTCGAGGGAGATGGGAGGAGACTTCTGTGAAAAATGTAAAAGGTACACTTGGAAGAAGATATTAGTAACTATGAAAAACAAGGCAAAATCATACAGAAATGAAAACATAAAACTCCTTCTGAGAAAGGTACAGGATAAAAACAGAGAGAAATTGTCAATGTATGAGTTGTGATAGTCCTTTAGCAATTGAGGAATCATGGATCAGAGTTCTTTGAGAGGTAGCAGAAGTCTGAAGAGCCCAGCATAATAGATTATTGTCATTCTAAGTCTTTAAGTGCCATAAACTAAAAAAATAAGAAGCAAAATACCAAAATGAAACCACACAACTTCCCCATCCCCCTGACTGAAGATTTGTCCCCTGCATCACTATTCAGTGCTCTCTCTAAGAGGCAGAAGACTTCTAGATCAGTCAAACTGTTCAGCTCAAGGCAATGTGGGTTTTCTCTCTGCTATATATTCCCATGCAACTTGTGTGGCTTAAATATAACTGGTCCAGTCATGAGGATTGCATCTCTAACTTTGGAAGTGTTGCATGCTTGGGCCAGTGTTGATACACTATTTTTTAAAAAAAGAAAACCTTTTCCTGTTCTCATGTTCATTCTAAATGTTCCCTTCTGCTCATTCTGTTATATAGTTCCCTAGCATTTTGAATTAAATAACATGTTTCATAGTAGGCTGTTCTCATATCAATAGAGAAACATTGTGATGCAATGCAAATCCTTTATTATGTTTTATGGCCTTTTGGCAAAGAAACCTGGCAAGGCTGTGTCCAGAGTGTTCTAATAAAGCTCAGGAGTATTTTAAAATCAATATCAAAATGAAAGATATATTATTCTCATACAGAGATATATAGCGAGTTCTTTTAAGCTTAAAAAGATTTTCTAACAGTCTTGAATATGATTCAAAGAAAAAAAAACAACAAACAAACCAACATTTTCCCTAAACTTAGTTTCCTCAGCTGCTTCTTATAAAAACTTTGAATGAGGGATACAGAAGTGAGTGTTTCAAATTGGGCTCCTGGGTAAATTCAGGTGCCTGAAAACCTGAGTTTTCAACAGTCTTTTTAACTTCTGAGGAACTGTGGAAGTAAATGATGCTTACCACAGTTAAATGACTAAATATAACTTTAATAGCTTACCTAAGTCCTCGATTTTGGACTCTATTACCTTTTGTGTATTATCATGTTCAGAATTTTCCTTGGATACATTTGTTCTTTGAGGAGAATAACTTAAAAAGAAGTGTTAAAGGGAAGAAATGTTTCTTTCTTATTGTCTGATTAAGTCTAACTGACCAATATTTTTGATAGGTACATTCACAGCTAAAGAAGTAGCCAGATAGTTTAAGTTAAAAAAATATTTTTCTTGAGCACAAGACCACTCTAATGAAAACTAAGTACTAAAGGCTGTGCCAAAAATTAATGCCAAGTTCAGCCTGTGCAAATATATGTTGAAGGTGGAAATGTATGCATGTTGGGAAGTACCACTGGAGATACTCTAAATTCACACCAAAATATGAAGTTTGGGTAGTCTTACACAAACCTTGATGTGTGCATTAATGATCAGGACAAAAAATGCTCTATGAGAACTGGTTTTTCTTGGGAAACGGACAATAAAAAAAGTAAATACATAAATCAGTGGCACCTCTTCTGTCTTATACTTCAGTAAATCTCAGTCATCTAATTTCATAAGGGATATAGCAGAAATGGAAATGGTCCAGAAAAGAATAGGGCAATGGAAAAATTAAAATCCTGGAACAATTTTCATATGAGGAGAAAGAGCTGTAACATACAGAACTATTAGGTGGGAGAGAAGATACATGGAATGCTATTATGGAAATGCACAAAATAATTTATGACAGGGAGAAAAGGAATAGCCAGTGATACTGAGAAATGTTTTCCATTTATAAAAGAGAGGATTTGAGTAATTTAGTTAAATGTTACTAGATATCATTGAGGTTGATAAATATTTTTTAATTATTAGAAAGCTGTAGAGATAGAAAAGGATGGGTCCTCTTAAGAACTTTGGGTCTTTAATAGGGACACCCATCTTTGACAGAAAGCACAACCTAAGGGAGGCATCAAGTCCAGAAAGCCAGATGGTCAAAGATGAGTAACATAAGCATGAACAACAGAGTTGAGAGGAATTGCAAATTATGTCTAAATCCTGTGGTATTTTGAGAATGGCTTTAAGTGCCTTTGTCAGATTTTCCTTATTAAAAATTTAAGTCACTATAAATTATATTATATTTACTCCGTGGTATTTTAAAAATTGTCTGTCTGTCCATCCATCCATCCATCCATCCATCCATCCATCCTTGTGTAAATTCTCTCCCAGGATAAGTCACAGAAAGGAAAATTATTTTCTTTCTCTTGCAAGTCATAGTATTGAAGAGTTTCTCATTTGTGAAAGTGAAAAATATAATGTAGCTAAACCAATTAATTTGAAACCAATTTGGTGATAATCAATGTGTTTTTTTATTACAGAACATAAGATACATTTATTCCAGTAATTACATTATCATATCAGAAGACTTATTTTTAAATTAAGTAAATTGGGACACTATCTGAAGCTTTCCTGCTAGCAGCCTATGAATAATGTAGCTGGGTCGTGTAGAGATACAGGTCTGAACAGAAACTGGTTTTGTTCAGTTAAACAGTCTAAGGAGTTAATAAAGTCCCTAGAACTGGTTGAAAACTCTAATAAATCTGCTTTAGTGCTTCCACTGTGCCTAGGCATATATTAGGAGAATTTCTGAAGAATATAAAGGCAAATGAGAAAGAGAAAAAATAAACCAAACCAGCCAGACCAAACCAACCAAACAAAAAACCAAAAACCTCAAAAAAAACCCTGAAAAAGTAAAAGCAACACAAATGAAAAAAAAATAAAAATAAGTGTACCTAAATAGAAAATCCAGTTCCCATTTCCAGTGTCAGTTTTGGTACAGACCAGTTTTGGGATGAGGGCCACCTGTAAAACTTGGAATTGTTTGTGAGTTCAGTTTCCAAAATACCACCCACCTCTCTCCCAGTGTGAGCAATTCTAGAGTTTCAGTTGCATGTAATCCTTCAAATACACACTCTAATAGGTCACAAAACCTACAGAGAGTCAAATAAATGCAGGGTACCATGGAGACTCACACTTCTCTATTTATGTGTCTGGGACTAAACACACTTGTCACATTGTCTCTGTATATTTCTATATTTTAGGCAGGGCTAAAAGCATCTGCCAGTAAATTACTACAGAAGAATTTCTAAAATAGATGCACCTTCAGACACAAGCCTTCCAAAGAAAATGGTTGTTCATTATATAAAAATAACTATTTAAAAATGAAGTAATCTCCAAATTAAAATGTAGATAAATGCAAACTTTTACCTTGCCCCAAAGAGAAAAAACAAAACAAACAAACAAACAAACAAACAAAAAAAAACAAACCAACAAACAACAACAACAACAACAACAAACTTTCTAAGTACTTGCCACATCAGAAAAATTATTTATGGAGAAGAAATGTAGTGCTAAAGTTGACAGTCACGTGAATATTACTCAAGGAAACTCCTCAACCCCAAAAGAAGTCATATGCTACCAATTATTTTAAGCAATAGATAATACAATCAAAGATGTGCATGCAAATTCAAACCACTTAGTTCAGAAAGTATACTGGTCCACTGGGAAATTATGTTTCAAGCCAAAAGTCAGAAAAGGTGCCCAGTCAAAAATAGAAGACACAGTATAAGAAAATGTATTAAATTTCTATTGTGTTAAAATTAATTTGCATGACTTGTGAAAACTGCCTAGGTAGTCCTACCCACAGGATAAAGGAAGGTAAAATTCAGTGGGAAAGCATATTTAACCATAAATTTATTTTTGTTTTCCAATTAGATTTTTCTTTGACTGTCTTCCAGACTGCATAATAATGTACCTTGCTAAAACATTTGACCAAAACTTATTTACCTCAGAAAACTGATGGAACAGAAGAGAAAGTTTTGTCATGAACCATGTCTGGTTTTGTGACCTCTTAGTAAAAGAGAAATGAAGAATTATCTTCCTCTTGAATGCTGACAAAATGCTAAGTCTAATTCTCAAAATAATACATGTGTATGCTAAGAATGTACATCCTCAGAAGTGGCTATTGACTTTATAAAGTAAATAACATGGTTAGTGGGTCTGCATTTCAGAAAAGGTACAAGTATCCTAGTTTATGGGTAGGAAAAGTAAATACATCCAAAAGTTTATTTGAAAGGAATTCATGTTTTTTTAAAGGCATAGAAAGTAATTTATTTTTTTAAAAAATTGAATAGTAATCTATTCTACTTCTTAGTCCAAAGTTGATGTGATGTAAAAATTTATTCTGAAGTGAAAAGAGTGAGAATAGACTGAGAACTTCAAAGAAATGACCTGAAGGTTACAGACTCAGGGAAAGCTCCATTGACAGAAGCAGAATTGTCTCAGCAGTGATGCTGGCCTTCTTCATTAGACAGACTTCAAAGACACCTTTTATAATATGGGCTAGTATTTAAAAAAAAAAAAAAAAAAATCCAAAATTTTAAAAAACCACAAAACAAAAAACAAAATCTAAAATCCTAGTGGGGACACAGGGCAGAAAAAGAGAACAGTAGCTTTAACTATTAGTATTCTGACAATTTTCTATAACATATATATATTATATTGATTCATCCATACATGGAATACAATAATGAGGATATTTATATCCACTAGATGTTAGCAGTGTAGAAGAGCAAGGTTTTATGATACAGGTCTTAAGCATTTTTCTTCTGTTCATGGAGAGAATAATATCAGTACTCATCTGAGATATATTTTGAGGTGATATATTTTGAACTTTTCTGATACCTCTTGCCTATAAATATTTCATTCCTTAAACCCTTGCCTCCTCTTGGTACCTCATCTTTGACATTATTAAGGTTTTTTTCAACATGATGAGACATAACTGGTGAGGCAGAAACTTAGACTGTGTCACATCAATCACTTCATTATTTTTCTTTCAAAACATAGAAGAATCTTTTGTGCTGGGTGCACAGAAGATTTTGACCAGCTTTTTGGCTGAAAGCTGTAGGTTTGAGGTGGATCAGAATTGTACTTCAAACATCATTTAAAAAATGAGCTCATGAATGAAGTGACAGACACTTTTTTCTTATACTAGAAATTGAATTTTAATTATCAATGTGTTCTAATATACTGCAATATATGTAATAGCAAAGCATGATGCTTTCAATATATTAATTAAGTTTTAAAATTTTTTTGGTTAAGAATAAGTTGAAAACCTCAGACTTGAAAAAGTTAGAATGCCTGCACTAAAGCTTTAAACAAAATCCAGTTTAATGCACTGGCCTTCCACAATTTTTAATTTTCCCAAAGATGTCAAAGCAGATAACTTAGTCTAAGGTTGACATTATGTGTTCAAGATTATGGAAAACATCCATTTTCCCAATTTCTCTCTACTTCTTCATCTTTAGAGATTTTATGAGTATGTGCTTTTCATTTTTATTAAGATATCTTAATGCATAACAGAAATTCTTTTAGTTTAAAAAGAGATCAGAAGATCCCTATCAGAAAATATTCACTGGCAATTCACAAATCTCACTATTCAAAAGATACATTCCATTATGTGATCTGCTCTTATTTATATCCTGACAGCTGGAGGAAAACTGAATCCTTCTTTTGCTCTCAGTGTCAGGGAAGAGGGGTCCCCTTGCTCTGTGGCTGGATCCCATCGAGCAAATGACTGGAAAGTGCTGCAGGGCTGCAGTCAGAGGCTGCTCTGACTTTGTGCAGTCCTGTGGATGGTCAGTTAAACCCACACATCAGCACCAGCTTTTGTGTTTCTTGTTTTTTCTGTTTTTCTGTTCAGGTGCTACACAATTCCTGTTTTCTTTATTGATGTGCAGTTTTCAGAGGTGCTCAGAAAACTCTATTGGAGAGTTTTTTGGGGTCAGTCTTATCTGACACACCTAACATTTTTAGAGTTTGGGTCTGGACTTCTTTTAGATCAGCAAAGTCACCTCTGTCCAAGTGAGTTGTTTTATGATGAGGTGATTTACAACTACAAGTACTCTTTTTCCCATGTTATGTGTTAAAAGGTAATGATGTTAGTGCTGATACTTATATGATCACTACCTGAGTTGTTTTTTTATAAAACTAAAAAAAAAAATCAATTCCAAATCATCATATTTTAAAAATAAAAATACTTTCATACCTGCTTTGGCAGGAATACCTTAATTTCAAAATTATGCCTTGTTCTAAAAGTACAAGAAATTATATTAGGTAGTAGCAACTTAAGCTGTAGTTTAATAGATTCAGTTCTGAAATTAGTAAATTTGAATGTGCAGCATTTGAAATTTGTTAGTGGAAAAATATTTAAATTCTTCAAAACTAAATTGTGGATTCAGATATTTTATCCTTACTAACTTGATGATCACAGCAGAAGGTCAATATTTATTTGTACTGAAAACTTAATAATGGAAGTGTATATAAATTCTTGATTGCTGACATTAAAATAAATTACTCACCCTCATTCCTCCAGCATAGGTCCATGCCAAACCCCTCTTCACTCAGTTTGGTGAAACTGGCATTATTCACTCACACCAAAGATATTACAGAGAATATCAGCATGTATAAACCAAGCACTGTTGGTGTCAAGCCAAATGGCTTGTTAGTAAAAAATTTCTTTGTATGCATACCATTGTTCAGATGGAAACATCAAATGCACATTAGGGTGTCTGTGTGGAAAAATATAAATCAATTAAAGAAATATGGGCACTAGGAATATAAAACAATGCCAGCAACTTAATCTCCTTGTACAGTTAGTGAAAGGCTTCTTTAGTTCTCCTCTCAGTGAATAGCTAGTTACTCACAAAACTGCTGTCTCAGGCAGAAACTCTTAAGGAATTATATTGCAGCTGGATAATTAAGTGTCTTTATCTCTTTGTAAATGGACCATAAGGCATTCTATTGCAGCTCACTAATGAGGACCATTTTATGGTATTCTTAAGTGATTTCTTTCAAATGCACAGTGATTTGGAGTATTATTGTTCTTGCCAGTCACTAAGGCTGGATTTATTGGGAAACAAACTTGATAACTGTAGATAATTTATTAGGTATTAAATAATTATGCCCTGGAGAGGGTGAAAGCTCTCTATGTTAATTTCATTTTCCAAGACCAAGTTAATTCCTGCAGCCCTACAGGAGGGAAATTCTGCTTTAAATGATTTATTTAATAAGTAGTTGGATAGCTTGAGTGCTCTTGCTCTGCAATTGTTTGCCTTTCTTAGTTCAGATTCTTAGGCTGTGTGGGAGGGCAAAGTAGTGTTCTGTTAGCTGCTAAAACATTTCTGTAAATGTTAACCTAAGACCTCTAATTGACTACACCTTTTCTCTTTCCTCCCCATGTTAAAAGTATTGATCTCAAATTCTTGTATGTAATGAACCTTAGTGCTGCTAACAAATCTGGTGCTTGGACTGATGCCTAGGCTGGTAGAATCACTGTAGCCCTGTTAATTGCATGTCAGCATGGCCTGCTGGTTACTCTGGACTGTGCTTAGGGAGGTTCACACACCTTTTGGGCCTCCCACATGCAGTCAGGGCATGTGGCCATTAAGGGCTAGAGGGTGAGAGCAGAGGGACTATTTTTGCTTTTGTCATTTTTCCTTGGAAACAAAATCCTTCCACTTCTCCATCCAGTCCAGGGACTGTAGGGTCACAGGGTGAATTAAGATCATTGAGCTGCTCCAGCAGAACAAACTCGTATAACCAACAAAGAAACAACACAAACAATCAAGCAAACAAACAAAATCCCTAACCTAGCCTTCCCCTTTTGCCCCTACAACAAATCCAAACAGTTTTTGCAAGATCTCCTACCAGCTGATTCATTCTGTGGCTATGGAACCAGCCCACAGCTGACAGGTACAGCCAGAGCAGCCCTGCTCCTGTAAGTGACATTCTGTGACTGCACCACATTTGGGGTTAGGACTAAGTGCTCCCTTAGACATTCAAAATGTGCATGTCTATTAGACACATGCTTATACTGTCACAGAGTCTGAACATTTTAATGAAGGCCAGCATTTTCTCTTGTCATCATTCAGCAAATGAATGTGCCTAAGGAAGAAATTCTAGAGTTTTATTTTCTCTCACCTTTTAGAACAGCCATATGAATTCAGGGAAAGCTCCCAGAGTGATCTTGAATGAAAGATGCAGGAAGTTCTACTTGTCAGTTAATGGTCCAAATTAAAGTATTATTTTTAAAATTGTTATGAAGGAATAGACAGGAAATCAGAAAAAAAAAATCTACCGCATAACCCATGGTGTGTTCAAATACTTTATAAAGTATTGGAACTCACATTGGACAAAAAAAAAGAGAAATATACAAAGACAAAAGACTGAGTACATGAAATATAATTAATTAAATCTATGACAGATCCTTCAGGATGTGCAAAAGATAATAGAAGCAGATTGCAGCAAAATTGTGAGTGGCTTGTAGAGAATGGGTGCAGACTTACTGATACTTTCAGCTAAGAATGCAGAGTCACCAGCTGGAACACTCTTGTAAAAAGCTGACAATGAGAAATTGTTTTTCACATGGTATAGTTATGGAGTTCCTTGGTATGGGGCACTGAATGATGAAAATTAACATGCTTCAAGAATGTTAACTGGAGAAATTAATGGAAGAGAATTCTTTCAAAACTTATTAAAGATGCAGATATTACAACTTGAGGACGAAGAACTTATACTGTAAATTCCTGGATGTGCTTTCCTGCACTTATGCTGCTCTCCAATTGTCTGCTTTGAACATGTGTTGATATTAAAGACTTTTTCCAGGCCAGGTGTTAGCCAAGCTCTTGCAAAATCTTGGGGCCCTCCTGAGTAGAAAAGTCCTAAAGGAAAGGAAAATAAATAGAAAATAAGCAATTATGAAAGTAAAAGAAGGAAAAGCCAGAAGATGATGGTTGAAAGATGAAGCCTAATGAAGAAGCCCCATGGCTTCTGGGGCCCTGATGCTGGAGATGGGACACTGGAGAGGCTGGAGCAGGATTGTAACCTGGGATATCTTGTCTTGTAACTTCTTTGGGAATAATGGGGGCCTTGACAACACAGCTTTATACACCAGAATCTGCAAATTTATAATCTATAAACTTGAATATGAAGAAATAGTTCCCAGAACAGAAATATTTTATTCCAGTATGTCAAAATAAGCTTTCCAGGTTGCCAATGGCCTGCTCTTTTTGTCAGATTCAGAGCAATGTCACAAAGAAATATTAGCTTGAAAAGCATTTTGGCAAATGCATATTTTGTTGAAAGGAAAATGCATGTCCAAACTCCAGTCCTAAACTTCCTTTCACCTCCCTAGAAAACAAACATGAATATACAAGCATGCACCATCCGAGAAGACTGCTGGACTCCAAGAGATACAGAAGTAGCTTTCATACTAATATCCCCATTTTGTTTTGTTTTTATAAGAATTTTAGACTTTATGAAGATGAAAATGAAACATAGAATTAATAAAGCAGGAAACAAACTTGACATTGGATTAAGTTTTGAATCAGGTGGTGATAGTTTGTCTTTATAACAAATAGAATCGGGTAATAACTATTTATAAATTCACATTTAAAACTTTTAGTTGACTAGCTAGATATACAAAAAGTTCCTGATATTTCATCAAGAATAAGTAACTGTAATATTTTTTTTTAATTTCATACTTCTCAATGGATTGTAATTTTCTAATTATTTTTTACAGTGGCTATATTGAGTGACAGTGGTGGCTTTAATAATCCAGAAACATGTTTTGTGGAAGAAAAACAGATAGTGTGTAATATGTACTTGAATGAAAATATGCTTTCAAGTCCATTTTTAAAGGGACCCAAGTGTGCTTTTGCACAGCTGTCATTTCAGTTTGTAGTAGTTATTTGGAGAGCATAACTGAAGAGAAATCAGCCTGCAGGTTTGTGCTTTTCCCTTTGGTTTGTGTATCATCTTCAACACAATGGTGCTGTCACAGGGTTGCCTTATTGCAGGCAGTATTGGGTGTCACAGTCAGCTCTTAGGTTGCAGTTTAATGTTTGTTCTCAAGTGGAGGTTGGTACATGTGAGACAAGGACACTGAAATAGCAGAATATACCTCTGGCTCTAAGTCAGCAAAAACTGTAAGTCTTTGCATATTTTTCCTCCTCAAAACAAAAAAAAAAATCTTCTTTAAAAAAAACCCTTATTCTGTCAGATCTGTTTGAGGTTGCTGCTGCTGAGTCAGGGAACATATATATATATGTATATACAGATATATATATATGTATATGTGTGGGCAGTTCCAGCCTCCTCACTGGGAAACAGTTTGAGTAACATCCTTTGGATAACATTAACAAACTGTTCTGGAATTGATTCTTCCCAAGCCAGGCACTGTTTGCCATCGAAACTGGAGTTTTGTTGATGCACAGCAGCTGCACCCAAATGGCTGGGAAAGAGGTCAGAGACACAGGGTCCCTACAGAAATGCAGGATTCCCCACAGTATGTCTGGAACAATGACAAGATCAAGGCAAAATTTATTTGCAGTCAGGATCTAGACAGAAACCATCATTTGGCAGTCCTTGTATGACCCTGTCCTTGAATGTAGCAGCTTTAGGTAAAAACCTTCAATTTACAACCTTCTCCTTTTGGAATTTTTAGGAGCTGCTCAACAGGGGACATAAATTTTCACCTCAGATGCTTTTGATAGCACAGATAAAATTTAGGTCAATTATATATGCCAGTAAGATATGGAGAAAGACTTTTCAGTTCTGACTTCAAAAGCATGAATGATTTTTTTTTTAAGTGCCTCTTTGGTACTTCTATAACAAAATTAGATTTATGTAAATGGAACACTGAAACAATGAAAATATAATAATTCACTCAGACACTAAAGAAATCTCTGCATATCTGTCCAAATAAGTCACTATCATGCAGAAAAACAAACAGCTGTTTTTCATTTGCTGTTTGTATCACTAAAGGACATAAGAGTCTAGTGATTAACTCAGTCTCAACTGATTTCATAAACATAGCTGTTCAGATCTCAAATAATTTAGGAAGTATGATTGTGATTTATTGATTCAGTCAAAATAATGAACTGAAATTTAACATACTTTATTGCTTATAGACAAGCTGTGCTATTCACCAGATAGCTGATGGAGACCTGAAAAGCAATAAGACAACTTAATTTTCTCATCAACAACCAGAAATTTCAATTGAAAAATATCAAATAGATTTAAATTTCTTTTTCCTAGTTGAGATGAAATTAGATATTTTTCATACACCTAGGAAAGACAGCTATTGCATGCTTTCAATTTCATATTCCTAGAGGAGAATATTAGATTAGTAAATATTTCAGAAACTACTTATTCTTAGAAGCTAGTTGATGTTTCTTTAAATGTGGGCAGAAAAGCAAACATCCTTCATTTGTGATAGCTATTAGGAAATTAACTATTTATTTAATTTTACAACTGATACAGGAAAATGGTCTGGCTCTATACAGGGCACATATAACAATCAGTCAGTTAAATTTCCCTGACTATAGATTTGGCTCAGCCCTGATGCTGCACAGCCTATGGGTAACCATTGATTTTGGTCCCTGTCCATCCACAGGACCTGGACAGTTCTGGGTGGCATCTCCTGTGCTGTCTGTACTCCAGTCATCATCCAGGGCACTGAGGAAAAGGACCAGCTGAAGGACTGATAACTGAAAGAAATAATTCCCACCAAGTAGGGAAAAACAGATAGCATAGCCCAAGGAGAAAATTATTGGGCTAAAAATAACCCAGAAGGCTTTTGGAAGTGCAGTGAAAAAAATATTACTGGTTCTCCTTCTGTTCAGAAAAAAACAGGACTTTCCACACAGGCATCACTGCTTTAAAGGAGCATGACTTCATTACCAGATTGTTCATCCAGAGAAAGAAATCAGGAAACCCTCCAGGGTTCCAAATCATGGCTAAGCATTCAGGTTTAAAGAATGATAATATTATTTTGCTTGATATACACTCACCTTTCTTCAGGTACATAAAAATCTGTCATAAGCACTGTATTTGAAAACAGCTAAACTAATATTAGAAGTTTGTGTAATGTCCATAACTTGAAGCTGACAAAGGAATTTAATGGTTACATATTTGGTTTTAGAAGTAATTTATTTGAACTTTCTTATTTTTAAAAAAATTACTTGCACATCTACCATATGTGAGCCAATATATCATTCAGAGACTTTGCTTAATGTATAAAGGATTCAAGGTCTATGTAATGTTGTAGAAAAAAACAGTCTAGAGCTATATTACATAGAAGTAGTTTGGAAACTGTATGGAATATTAAGTTAGAAAAACAACAGCAAACCTTAGAGAAAACATATTTTATGCTGAAAGCACATTACCAGTAACATTCCTGAGTATTAATTTTCTGTCAAGTTTGGGCTGTTCTTGCAAATTACAGTGTGATGTATTAAGAAAACCTAAACTTTCGCTAGTCATGCTTAATATACTGTGCTGCAGTCTGTAATAGTGCAGGTCCTTGTGAAGGTTTTCCCTCCAGTGGGAGCAGCAGCTCCTGAGAGAGGGGTGAGAGGCACCCAAGGAAAGCCCTCTTCTCCTGGCTGCAGTGGAATAAAACCCCTGGTGCAAAAACTCCAAACGGGTGTTGGATTGCTCAGTTTTTAGGAAATTATACATGTGCCCTCTGTGTGATCTCAGCTACTTCAGCTGTCTGGTTCTAAGAGGAAAGATGGTTATATCTATGACACTTATCTGTCTTTCTCAACTTCATCTCTCACACATACATCCCTTTTATTTTGTTTCTTTCAGTTTTTAGGCACAGAAAGATAATTTATTTCTAAGGATGATTTCTAGAGATCCATCTCATTAGAAAATCACCAAAGCTATTTGCTCTGATATTAAAATCTTACCTTGTTTAAAATTTTAATGATATAAACTTTAGAATATTCTCATGATTTCTTTTGACTAGGTTTCAGTTACAAAGGAACCAAATTCAAATTTCCTTTATTGATTCTTAGTTATTTTCAAGTGGTTTTCAATGTATGTATAACATGTGAGAGGTAAGATAATCTCACTGCACACAGCTAATAAAATATAAGTGTTTTGAGACTGAAGGAAATGTGCCTTTGCACCACTAAATATGATTTTTAGACAAGAGAGACTGATGTCTACAGTTGAAACAACAGCACTAGAGAAATACAGGCCAGAAAGAATGGATCTATTCTAAAGCCCTCTGAAATCAATGAGAGGCTTTTCTTTAACTCCTCTAGGCTTTGGCTCCAACCCCAAGTTATTATTCAGGTTGGACTTGGGCCACAGATACTAACACCATCTGCTTACAGAAAGTACCATGAAGTCTTTGATTAACAAAACATCACTAGGGCCTCAGTTCTATGTCTTATCTAAAAAGTGTAATTTTTGAGAGAGTGCACAATTGATGTGCACCTTGCTAAGGACCTCACCCCCTGCTATCTCACAGGGAAGTGTGTAATCTACAACATTCCCAGCACTAACTTTTCCAAATATGGCTAAGTTTCTAAGCAATTGATTTCCTAATCGAATTTCATATGCAAATATATAAATTAGATTTTATTTTTGTTGATGGTCTTGAATAAATCTAATAAATATTAAGCAAATACATGGAAGGGGAGAAGTAAGGGGGTTTTGTTTCTTAAAATAAAATTTTAAAATAATAGTGTAAATCACATAAAAGGGAAAGAATAATATCCTTTTTGTACAAAATGCCTACCTAGAGAGCAGCATAGTCTTACAGTTAGAATTTGATTTCTCACTATTTTTCTATTTTTGCCTTTTCGCAGAATGACAGGTAAAATGTTGAACCCTTTTTTACTTCAATTTCCCCATCTGTGAAATGGTATTAATTACAAGTGCTCTGGCAGGAATTTGCCATCCTAAAATATTGATCTGAGGTTCTCAAAGGGAAGATGGCATTTCCAGCTGCCCACCCTTGGCACTGTTCTCACCACCTATGCCTGTGCAGTCCCACATGCTGTGCAAGGACATTGCCTTGTTGCACATCAGCATCAGTTTTGCAGCAGAGGCCAGTTCACTCTTAGTGAATAAGACATAGTCTCTTTTGTGTCTATTACTCACACTTTCAAGCCAAAAATGAAAAAGAAGTATCTGTCACCAGAGGATGAGTGTGTCTGGAAGATTTAAATATTGTATCCTTATTGTAGGGATTAATGAAGTGCTGGCCTGAACCCTGCACATCACTTAAGGACATGTTTAAGAATCTGAGTGGATGGATGGATTTCCATGGGAATACTGATGTGCTTAAAATATGTGTTGTTGGAATGAAATCATATCCTTCACTGTTGTGTGGGGTCATGCTACTTTTGTTTGTGAAAGTGAAGAACACTCTCAGTTGTTACTCCTCCTACAGGGAATTTCCTGGTTGTTCAAGACTGAGATTCTCAACATTTTGCACTCCTGATTTCTCAGCCCAGACTCATGTATATATATGGTCTGTCTGTAATATACAGGATCAAGATCTGCCCTGGTGTTATAACATTAACTGTTTCCCTGTGCTGAGCCAAAATGAATTCTATAAATATTGCCTCTAGACACCTGACTTCAGTAGCACTGTTTTTTCTTTTATTGTACTTAACAACCTTTATGAATGTAGAAATGAAAATAATTAAATTATTCTCTTCCATAAAGTAAATTTAAGCAAGCAGCTGCCTTGCCCCAAGCTCTATGTTGCTCAAAGTCTTTACTTCATGAACAGCACAAACTCTCTCCTTCCAGCATTGCTGTCTTAGGTGAGCATCTGTGTCAGATCACAACACTGAACACTTTTTCCACCTTCATGTGCCATCTCTGGGGCATTCTTAGGCAGCCTCCCAGGTAGGGCTTTAGCTGGAAGCCACAGCTGCAGTGGCACAGACCTTTGCACTCAGAACCTGCTGTGTTACTCTCAGGGCACAGGATGCTCTGTTAAACTATTTTTATCATGATTTCTTCTGGTGCCTACTCTGCCATCTGTCTGAAAGCTTTGTACTAGTTCTTTACTAGAATTTGCCAAATGCATGAAAGGTGTAAGAAACACAGAACAATTATTACTGTGTATTTTTGAAAGGGAGTGCAAAAGTGTACTCCTAGATACAGAAATGTTTAAGACTGTTGTAACTTATATTATCATGTTTTTTGTTTTTCAGTTTTACTAAAGAATGCAAAAAAGGAGGAAGAAAAGCCATTCAGAGACTGTGCAGATGTATACCAATCTGGTTTTAACAAGAGTGGGGTCTACACTATTTATATTAACAATGTGTCAGATCCTAAAAAGGTAAAGACTGGGTTTGTTTTCTTGTTTGATAATATGATATTGCTCTGAACTGAAAGGAGTGTTTTGAGCCTTTATTGAAGTTATCATTCCACAAAGTATTGTACTGGTATAAAAAACTTGTCATATATTTAGTCTTTAATAAGCATAATAGACTGAGAAGATGATTAACTGTATTATTCCAGACATTCTTCTTTCCTGCTGACAGAAAATCCTTCCTAAGTTCCTGTGTACACTCAATAGTTGACTCACTTCCTCCCACTTGGCAAGCTCAGTTGAATCAGACCATGGCTGCAAATAAATCTGCAATAAAATTTAGAAGTGAATTTGTAAAGTGTGATAATGAGGAAGCTGATCTAGGGGATTATCTGGTAGCACAAGGAAAGAAATGGCAGAATGAGTAGTTTTTAAAGATAAGGATTTTTTTAAAAATTTTGCTTCTCTTGTAGGGGACAGGGAAAAGTGTTTTGGGCTGCAAAGAACACAACATGCTGAGTGCTAGCACTGCTTGAAATTATGAAGCATGTATAATCCCATCCTTCCAAAAAAAGAGCCTTGGGAGGGTTTCTTTTTTTATGCAAATGAAACATTAGTCTGTATAAGTATTTTTTGCAAGGCTTTTGTTGCTAAGGTATCTGAGTCAGCTGAGCCTAGGAACATGAGAGGATAACCCAAACCCCATTTATCCTTGTAGGAATGGTGGCTGTCCCTCTGACAGGGCTCTGCTGGGAGCAGCCACCAAGAGTAAGGGCAGATTACCTGGGAAACACAGTGGTGGCCAAAAGGGTGCCAGACAGGAGGGGGGGAACCACTTCTGTCTGGTGAATTTATTCTTACTGCAGTAAAATGGTGACCCTGCAAACAGAAAAAGATATTACCAAAAAATATTATCAATATTATTGTTTATAATAATATTATGATCTTGTTAAGATATGCCAACTTTATTCCTTAGTGGAGTTTGGTATTACAAAAGGCCTTTGGAAGCCTGTAAACATCAAGATGTTATAATTTAGCAAGGAATTCAAGTTCATTAAGCCATGAGTAGAATTGGGGTGGGACAGCTTTATGGGCCAAGACCAACATAATTCTGGTGAATGTGAATGGGAAAACAATTGACATGACATAAAAGGCAGACATCACTGAAAACATTTCTGAGCAGGACAAGAATTATAAAAGAAATTCTGTAGCTGCTGTTCCACTCAAAAAGAGATGTAACATCCATGTCCAAATCACATGTACCAATTGCCAGTAGTTTTCTTAACCTTACTGAAGTTCATAAACCTTGACCAGAAGATGGACTGAAACAAAAAACAATGGTTACCTGAAAACACTGTGACACTGGTGCTTCTGGTATATTTACCTCAAGCCCACTGCACTGCCAGTGTAAGGACAGTGACACAGTGGAAGCCAGGGATAAGTTTCCACTATATCCCTGATTACAGATGCAGCTTCCAATCAACACAGGTATCACAACCCAGCTGATATCATTGCATTATGTTTTCCTGGAGGGTTCCTGTTTTAGCAAGAAAAGGCAGCAGTGTGTGGTTTTGAGTGTTGAGGGCATTTCTGATGCACCCATCTCTGTCCTGCCCTAGCAATCACACAGCAAGAGCTGATCCCAGACGTGTTCATGTCAGTCAAGTGAGGAGTGTGACTGCTTTAACAGGTGTTTTTTTAAACATTAAGGTCATTTAAACAAGCTGTAAGGCAGTGCTGTGCAGATAGCTGAACTAACTCCAGCTGAGAGAGCTTCAAAATCCCATCCTGCAGAACTGTGCCAGGCCAGCACTAATTAGCCCAGAGGTAGCACCATGCAGGCACAGTCAGATTGTTCTAATATTCTGATAGGAGACAGACCTGCTTGTTTAAAGCCAGCTTAGTTATCTGGACTACCACAATGCAATGCACAATTAGCAGCCCTAATATATTATTATCTTCTGTATTACTCACAGTCACAGGCAACTATCTCATTCATAACAATTTGATACATCAGGTTACAAAATGTACCTTAATTTCAATTTATACTTTCTAAGGGTTACTTACTAGAATCCTGATATTCAGTGGAAAATACCTTTGTATATACACAAATGTTGTTCTCAATTTTAGTGTTTTGTTGGTTTCACATTCATATATTCATTAAAAAATTACCCTTCATGCTTACAGCTCCATACCATTTACATGCCTCATTTTTATATGCTCACATATGCTTTAGGCTGCAATTTTTGTTTCTTGTTCCTAGCTTCAACAGTTCATTAATATAGTTCATCAGTTTTCAAGCCCTTCATCAAAAACTGGTGTTTAATATCTGTTTAAAAGGATCTTAATAATATTCCATATTTTTATACAGATAGAGAAAAATATAGAATTAACCTATTGAGCTCTAATTGGCTTACTTTGATGTGTGCACGTACAGTGCCTGATAATGTGGACAAATGATTATTCCAAGCTAAAGAAAAGGCAGGAAGAATCAGCTCAGTCCCCAGGAGAGCCAGGGTGAGCTACAGGGAAGCAAGGCAGCAGGGAAAGTGAGGTTGTCCCCATTTTGGGGTTGAAAGAGCCAAGTGACTTTGGGAGCCAAGGCAGGCTAGGTGTGACTGGTCTGGCTGCAAACAGCAGCTCTGCCCTTGGATCAGTGACTCACCACTGTCTCCTCCAATGCCTCACAAACCTGAATGTTACCAGCTCTGGGTGCACTGAAAATGTGATGCTATCCACCACTGCTGGGCTCTGTGTGTGTGCCTGCATGGTGCTGCAAAACCAATTGCTATGGCTGTGGTCTTCACTCCTCCCCCTTTAATTCCTTCTGGTGGGCTTCCCACTAAATTGGTGCTGAGGACAATACCTGGAGGAATTTTAACCCATTAAATGTAGGCTATCCCTCTGTACTGTGCAGACTGTCCTCCAACATGGTAGTCTATCAGGTTTTTTTGTTTCTGCTCAGCAGAGACACATTCTCTGGATCTCAGCTTGTTGCCCCATGCCAACGAGGTAGACTTGTGGGGTCTTAGTGTGCATGCACTTAAAACGCAATTTGTGAAAATTTCACATGTTCTATTCACTTTAAAATTGAGTTTATCTCTGAATTCTATCTTTTTTTTTTAATAATTTAGTCCATAAAGCTAAAATAAGTAGAAATAATCCCATATTTGCCTTTTAGTAGTTTGACAATTTTTACCCATGCATTTAAGCAAGATATTTTGGATAGTCTTTTATTCTAAGTCAGGTTATTTCATTAATTATAAAATCAGAATCTATAATGCATACAAAATCAGTCACTTTTTTTCATCCTTTTCTAATAGAGGGTTAAGTATCAGAACACATTAAGTGGTGTTAAATGATCTTTTCTGAGACAGACAAGGCTGGAGCTATGCACAGTAACATCTACAACCACCTTGGAACTCCTGCTAACATGGGCAGGTGTTTGTGTCTACCACTGTGGAAAGTGCCAGACCACACAATGATGGCAAGTGAAAAATGTTCTGCTGGCAAATCTTTTCTTCACCCTTCATGTCTCTCTTTCAATTTAATATATTGTTCAGAAAACTTCAATCTTTTTATAGGTATTTCATTTGTAGTATGAAAATCCCAAAATTTGTGTGCATCTATAAAATGAATAGTCTTAATACAGTCAAGGATTTAATGCTTTAAAAATTGGCAGTGGATTCATGGGAGCTTATAAGGAAAGTAAATCCATCTTTTAGAAATTCTCACCGTAAATCAGACTAAAGACATTAAATCCTGTAGATAAATGTTTTGACTCACAGTGGCTTCCCTAAAGAAGGAATAGGGCCAAAATATTTGTCTAGAAAATTGTGGGTTTTCTTGTGGTTACCCTGAATCAAGTTCATGTTTGTCCTGATATTCTATTTCCTTCCTGTACTTTCACAGGGACTTCACTTGGCATGCCTGGTGCAAATTAAAACAAAAGCACTTGCATATTGTTACTATGACAGTTCTTATTAACAGAATGGCTTTTCCTGAGGGTAGAATATGGTACCCTAGTCAACTGCAGGACAAATTTTTATTTAACTGTGTTGGATAGTAACCTCCAATTTGTCAAAGCAACATAAAGCTTTAAATTGCCAACCAGTGTTTAATGGATTGTCTCTTGCTGATGTGAGTGCCTAAAGCTAAACCTCTTCAACACCTTTACATACTGACTTAAAGAGCAGAATTCAGCTTTTTAAAGCACAGACAAATGGAATTTAGGATAGTTGCAGATATGGCATTGATGAGTACAGGGGAATGAAATCAGGAAAATTTCCTTGAAAGAGTAGCCCTAAGAAACTTAGATCTTAAAATCAAGTGTCCTACAAAAACAGGAACAAAAATTATTACCTCTTGTCACATACCAAGAAAAGCAAATGTATGAGCAGTATTTTAATCTTTTCATAGTTTATCTTCTATATTTTTGGAAGGATAATGAAAAAGAGTGAAGTGAATAAAAGTTAATATCCATTTTTATTATTATATCGATTATTAAAGACTGGTAACAGATTTCAGTTTACAAATATTCTAATATCAAGGGTCAACAAAATTGTCAAATTGTTTCATTATCCTTTATACACAGGTTATAATTTTCTTCATGCAGTGGTGACAGAGTATGATCTTACATATTCAGTGTAGATCTGAACTTGTTTCATTGAGCCTGTTTCTATCTATGTTCTCTGTCAGTATCAGGCAGCTTGCTCTGAGGTCACCTGTCCCATTTTGGGACACTGCATGGAACACGGTAGGTAATACTACTACTTCAAAGGAAAACAGAATAACCTCATTTTTCCTACATTTCAGACTCCTAGAATGAGTGTTTTCTGTAAGAATTCTCAAGATTCTCTCTGAGACCAAATGACACTGCTACAAGATATATGAAGCACTTTTTATCACTGTAAGAATTACTCTGGTTAGGAGGAAGGGAGTGGTTTCAGGGACACTGCAGAGAAAATAGAGAAAAGAGCATGGAGGGAATGTGGAGGGGAAAGCTGAAGAAGCTGAGGGGGATGATGTTCTTGGTGATGTTCAGAAAGGAGACATTGCTGGGAGGATTACACTAAACATGATGAGAGAACTGGTTGTCATCAAATGTCTGAGGATGTCATTGAGGGAACAGGGCATGAGTGCACAGAAAACACACTTCCATAAAACTGTTATTCACAAATGCTTCCCTCCCCCAAGATGCCAGAATTCCAATGCAAACTTGCTTTATTTTTTGTTTGGTTTTTAAAATTTTTCTTTTTTATTTGCTATGTAGGTCTTTTGCAATATGGAAATTGCTGGAGGAGGATGGACAGTTATACAACACAGAGAAGATGGAAGTCTGGATTTTCAGAAAAGCTGGAAAGAATACAAAATGGTAAGGTGAAAAATGTGCAATAGCTGTACAATTAAAATAAGTGCCAAATTTCAAATACTACTTCCTACTGACCTAAATATATAATTCTTCCTTTAGTGATGTGGTATGGTTCTCCAGTCTTTTATGAACTACCTTTCACCATGTCTGTTACTTTTGAAATTAGTTTTTCCACAGTTAGTTGAGCATTATTTCCCCTTATTTAAGGTTTCTTTCAGATCAGTTACTGAAATTAAAATGAGATGAGGCCAAAATGCTGCTGTCTGTCTCTCTGAAGTTTTGACTTGATGTGATGTTAAGAGGTAAAAGGTATGTGATGATGTTTCTAAGGCAGGGATGTTTTCAGCTGAGAGGAACTCATTCAGAATTTGGAGCACCTCAGATAGGAATAAAAATTTTTATGCTGGGGTTTATCCCAAGTCATACAGCACCTCTGCCAGTCAAGTTAATGTTGATATTTCAAATAGGATTACAAGAAAATAAATAACTTAACAAATTAAAGATGACATTACATCAAGCAGGCTATTTTCCCTTTGCCAACTCAAAAAAATTTTACTCCAATCTAAATAATTTTTTTTTTTTTTTCTTTCTCTGCCTGATCAAACTTTCTGATGGAGTTCCTTTCTCTGAGTCCCAGAGGACTGGCTTGGATTTCAATGACATTCCTAGGGAAGTTTCCAGCACTGTGTTATCAGCCTGACAGAGGAAAGGATTTTTTGCAGTTTTTGAAAAACCCTAATGAAAAGAGAATTTTAAATGTTTAAAAATAAAAGCAAGTTCAGTTCAGTAAAAATTTCTATGGGAAAAAGTTCTGTTGTAGAACTTACAATTTCAGAAATAAACATAATATCATATTATTGAACAAAAATCTAATTTTGGTTCTATTGATGCTTTATTTCCAATAATTTTATATTGCTTGAAAATATAAATAATCATTTGGGTCAGACTCCTGCTCCTGTGGATAACTACTTCCTAATATATATTAACTAAAGGGATATTAAAATGACAAAAAAGTTTTTAATAGATTTACAAAATCAGAAATTTCTTTTAGAGTTCATATTGATTTAATTTAGCAGTAAACTTGGAAACAGTTATACTCGATTTCTTTTCAGAATCAAATAAAATATAAAGCACCAAATTATTTTGAGGGACCAAAATTTGAAGATTCTTCCAGTATTACTAGTGAGGAAATTAGAATTTGTATGTGCAACTTACATATGGACTTTTTAAAATTTATACATATCACATAAATTATTTTCTCAGTTTTTCAGTCATGAAACAAGATGTGATTCAGGCTTGATCTGTTTCTGTGAACCATTTCACCCCAGTAACAATCTTAGGCTCCCTTCTGTGGTCATCATATAACACCAAGTGTTGAATGTAGAATGGTAGAGGCTGGTGAGCTCTGTGTGTGTTACTGGAATGTCTGAAACATCTGAGCTTCAAGCCAATAGCACCCCTCACTAAATTCTTGGGTTGTTCATGGAGGGTGTGTGGTGTCTGTTGAACCTCACCCCCTCTCCTTCTGCCTGTTTCTTCCAGTAGAAGCTGGGTGGTGTGGTGGGGGAACAAGGTGGCACTTAGGTTTACTTGGATAGCTCATAGTTCAGATAGAGATTTCCACTTTTGTTAAGATATTCTTCTTGTGCTTGTATTTCATTGGGGTCCTAAAGCTAGCAGAAATAATATCATAATATCATAACAGCAACCATGGGTCTCTGGGGCTTCATTTATTTTCAGTGCATTTAGTTCTTATTGGAAAGAAATTTGGAAAACTCTTGAAGTTTTCCAAACTTGCACTATTAGCAAGTACTGATTGCCAGCTTCTGAGCTGGACAGGAATTCAGGCCACCAGCCTGCACTGCTGCTAAAGCCCTCACATGTAAATGGCTGTTACAGTGTTAGGAGGCCACTGCACACTTCAAACAGACCCTTAAAGCATTTCAGTTCTGTTCTAGACACCAATATAGTAAACAGGTTAAGTGAGAGATAGGGTAGCCATAAATCTTTCGAGTAGGAAATATACAACTCCATTCATACATAAATTTTCCCACAGTCAGTGACAGTGGTACCAACTTTTGCTCCTGGTATTTTTTCCTCCCTTTCACTTATATTCAGCCTCCACTCTGTAAAATAAAGTAACACTTTCTTTGGTATCTAAAACAACAGCTAATGAGTGCAAAAACTTTTCTGCAGATTCACTGTTATGCAAGATTTATTATGCATCTTCTTTCTTAGGGGAATATGTCCCCAGTATCTTTCCATTTTCTTGTTAGTCTTATGGTGTGCAGCTTAATTTTTACCTTTATTCTAAGAGCTCATTTCTGACTAAGGAATCTCTTGGGCCATTTGTGTTATGTGCATTCAATAGTAATTGGAATAAATCCATAGAAAACCCCACAAGCTCGTCCATCCATCCTTTCCTTGACAGCATCTACTACATCTATTCTTTCACATGTTGCAACGAATTTTCTGTTATACTTTTTGTTGCTTATCAGAAAAAAAATTGAATTGGAATAACAAATAATTTTTTTAACAACAGGTGAGATCACCCTGAAGCAAGTTTCAAGCATTTTTAATATTTTCTTGCCTGAGTAAATGTAAAACACTATTAAGAATTTTGATCTCTAGGGAAGACTATCACTTAAACCTATTGCTTGCCATCTGCAAACCAAGACCCTTTAGAAAGGGTTTTCTGCAAGCTTACTGTCCAAGACAGAGTTTCTGGCATTTATTAGGCAGTTATTAGCAATAATCAAATCTGAGTAAATGATTAGCTCATGTGCTAACTTGGCTGTGGAGATTTCTTGATCATTTTCCAGTTTTCAGTTCTTGGATGAATGCACCTTTCCCAGTAACTGTCTCCATTTTTGCCAAATTAGGTGATGGAGTATTGGATTCCCTATTCTCTAGCCTTTTTACATGTCTAGTTTAATAATTCCCGTGAAATTCTCTGAATTTATTCCACACTTGATAGCCCAACATTCACTATGAGCTTCCTAGGGACCTTCTTTGGGTTCAAGCCTATTGGGAGGTTCCTCAGACATTTAAAATAATTTTTCTTACTTTGTCTCATTTGAGGAAAACTCTCAATAGGTATTTGAATTGCATGCCTTAGCCAGCTCACAGCAATCTTTTCCCTAGCCAGCTTTTTTCCTGCATGTCAGTATTTAATTGTACTCTATGCCTTAATTGCCACTTTCCACTCTCTGATGAAAAAGACCCCTATCATTTCTTTTAATCACTCAAAATGTCATGAGCTAGATTAGGATCACTTGTACATAGTATACTCAAAGATGAATTTCTAAGCTTTATGGCAACCACTTCCTACCTTCCTGACCAGCAGCTGTTTTTCCTTTTGGCTTCTTTGAGGCAAGAATGACGTTCAGCGCTAAATTCCACATTCCTTTAATTTCATGTTCCTGATTAATATCTAAGAGTCCAACAACAGTTCAGTTCTTAAAACAAGTCTGCTGCCAATTGTTTCAGAAGTCATCAGTAGCATTTGTGTGGGCCTGAAGAGCACATCTACAAAACCACTTCCATTTCTGTTGCAGTTTCTTCTTTCTCTTTTCTCCTTAAAGCTGTTGGGTCAAATTGATGGTATCTCCATAGTGCTGATATGGTATGACACCTGAGCAGGATAATTTGTGTTCTTCTGTGGCTTAAATTCTTCACACACTGAGAGCCAGACCACAGAGGTAGTCACCAGAACTTTCTCAGGGAGTATTTTGGATGCAATTCTAGTGGGAATTTGTGTTATCTAGAATGGCCTGACTTTCCTATGAGCCTCCGAAAATTCAAGCTTTTATAACAAATCTGGAGATCTGCTTACTTAAAAGACAGCTGAACACATCTTTGGACTCTAAGTCTCTGATTTCCTCCTAGACACGATGGTTTTTACACATCTTTATACTTCCTACAGTTCACCTCTGTGAGCTAGCTCTAGTTTGGACAGAGGTCCTGCCTATTTCCTGGAAGACCTTCTCTGTGACAGTAGGGCTGCTGCTCACCTTATGTTTTCATCTCACTAGTCTTTGCAAGTCCAACAAACCTGAATTATACATAAGAGCTACCATTCCAATAAAGACTTAATTTTTCAGTGCCTTTGTTCAGTTCATTCTGAAAACTTCCAGATGTTACTTGCATTCAATTTTTTATTTGCAAACTGTTCAGCTCCTGTTTTAGAATATGGCCTCCTAATTCCTTTTATGGTCTCTACCTGTTGTAAGCCTTTAAGCCTGAAAATTTTAATTTCTTTTGTGCAAGTTTCTGTTCACATTTCAAGTTCTGTTATAATTCTCCCTGCCACCTTTCTTGTCTTTAAACTCTGACATTTCTTTTTTTTCCGTATTGTTTCAGTAGCAATGTTAACTTGCATATTTTTCTCATTCAAAATAATGAATGAGAAACCATTTATATTGTATTTGTCTTGAACAAAGAGACAAAAACTCAAGCTGATGTAGTTTCCTCTTGGAGCCTTCAGTAATGGATAATTCTCTGTTGTAGTTGTATCCATTTACAAATAGTGTTCAGGTTATATTTTATCCCCAAATACTTTAAGAGTCAAACAACTACAGACAGAACTCCAACCCCTTTCAATAATTAGAACATTATGTTCATTACTTTCTTTTTCAAGTGATACAATGACTGCATAAAAATGCATAAAGCACCTTTTAGAATTGCTTGTGTAAGCTTATTGATTCTGCTTCCACTATCTTAGTGCAAAATAGCTTCAGATGTGGGTGGGATTTTAAACAATACATAAACCATATGACTTGGCTGAAGAGAATGCTCTTGACAGAAAAAAATTTGCTCATAATTTCAAAGACCATACTGTGGGAACAGTATGTTTCACAATTCTCAGTTTTTCAAAGCTAGATATTATGAATGAATTTTCATTCCTTTTTCAGAATAACTATTTAAGGTATAATATGCATTGTTATGGTCATGAAATCTTCATACTTCTTGCATTGATAGATCTATCCCTGTGTCCTTTAAATGAGGACTCAAATATGTCATATGTCAAAAGATCCTCATCCCTAAATTTTAGAGTAGTAGTAGTTTTGATCTGACTCAAGTAACATGCAGGGATAATTCCCAAGCAGTGACAGGTTATGGGCTGTTCTCCAATGACTACTTTGATATTTGATCCCAGACAGTTTCACTGTTAGCACAGAAAATCTTCAGGGCACTTTTCACAGATTCTTCTTCCCCCTGTGTCTTAGTGAAACACTTGTGAGGGAAAGAATTACTAGTTCAAAGAACCTGGGCAAGCATTTTGTAGATAACCTTGGAATAGGAAACAAAGACAAAAAAAATTCTGGAAGGAAAAGAGCCTTCATAAAGCTGTCTGTACAACATCTATCCATCTAGTTACTAGCTGGAGATGAATCCCATAATTTTTTCAGCAGAGATGGCTATGTATTTTTAACCTGTCAGTAGCGTGATGCAGTTTATAAAGTGCCTTGTAATACCAACGTGGTCCCTTCTGCAAAATGAAGGATTTGAGAACAGGATGGACCTGTGAGAAAAGCAAAAGCTAGAGAATGTATGACCTTGGAAAAGACAGAAGTTAGGTTTCTGTAGTGTAAACTAATCAGACAGGTTGGGAGTAGTGGTGGTCTTGAAATAATATGTTGAATTAATGACTTATAGGAGTGAGTTATGATTACAGGGGGATTAAAAAAGGCACACCCAAGATGTGAATAATTGTGTAACATATAGTGAGTATGCTTCAAAGCCATAAGTTTCTTACATCTGAAAACAAACAATTTTCGTCAAGGGACTGGGATAGATGACATGGAAGTAATTTGTTTCTTTCACACATTTACCAAGTAAGTTGGATATAAGGAAATGATTTTTGGTGACTGGAGTGTGTATTGAGATATTGTGTGAGTAACGCCTTTCAGAGACCCACCCTTCTGTGATAAAGAATGGCATGTCATGCTGGTTTAATAAAAAGTCCCTTCTGACTGCAACACTTACTCAGATATTGTTATTTTCATCAGTGCTGTGAAAAGAGGCAGCATTTTCTCTTCTTCTCCCGAGATCTAAATCCAGTATGTCCAGTAGAGATAGACATGATATTGAAGTGGTGAGAGACCATGTTTCATTCTATGAAAACACGTTCATGAAACTCTTCTGGTCCTGACCAAGGCTTAATCTATAGTCTAAGCTTCAATGGAGTTATGTAAGGGAGCAAGAATGAAACAATATTTGTCTCAGAGAGAGTTGGATCACTATATTGGGCACCAGAGATGTTACTACAAAAGGAAGCATCCTCTTTATTCTGGAGAATATTTTTGGATGTGAAATTAAACACAATTTTATGTTGGAGCACAGTTGTGTTTTAAATGTCCTATACTCAGCACAGCCTTTCCTAAGCAAACATTACTGGATAACATCAGTTTCAAGAGCTGTGTTGACACATGGATATGTACTTGTGCCTCCTTTGCCACCAGTGCTTCAATTTAACAGTGTTTCAATTAATTTATACTGATAAGGCTCATGTGGCATTCCAAAGACTGTTACTTAATAAATTTTATATAATGATATCAAGATTTAGCTTAATTATGCTAACAGCCTCTACTAGAGCATCATGAGAAATATTAAAGTCATTTAAAACTGTTCTAATCACAAGATGAATATGCTGTATTAGAAGAGCCAGGTGAGATTCTTTGAAGCTCCTTTTAAAATCTCTGACTTGAGAATATACTAGAATTGTAGCAGAGGTCTTCCCAAACAGCAGTTGTGTGCTGTCATGGTGGACCAGCATTTCCCTTCAGGGAGGAGCATTTTCTGTGTGATCTGCACCATTGGAACTTACAGGAACAGCTCTTCACTTTGGGGCTTGTGTCAAATTAGAAGTATAACTTTCTGACTCTGATGTCAGTCAACTTCTATTCTTGTTCAACTGTTTAGACTACCAGCTAAGCCCAAGCATGAGATTCAAAAACAATCCATAAATTTGATGCTTGCTCTATTTAGACAGATTATGGGGCTGAAACTCAAATCCCTTCTCAAACTTACAAACTTTTGGTCTTTGCTGTAGCAACTATGCTGCTAGTCATGCTCATTTTTGTTACTTGGAATTCATCAGTGTACTTGGAGAAGTCCTACATCCCAAAAGTTTTTGGGTTTACCTGAAATGATCAAAAATACCTTTTTCTAGATTTTTTCTTACATTTTGCATGTTTAGCACTAAAACTTACCATTTATTTCTTTGCAAATAATGAATCAGAAAGTCATTAAAAAGTTATCAGAAAGGTCAACATCCATTTTTCTTAGAGCACAAAAAAAGAGTTTTCTTTTCTATAATACATACCTGTGTCCCTGGGATGCTCTTGCTAGGATCCACACTAAATGTCTGAGCATTCCTAGGACCGACTTGTCCTGGACTGAAAAACATGGTTTGGGATAGAGGCTCTCAAGACAATTTGTCTCAATAAGAAATATTCTCAATTTTTTGGTTACATGGTAAGGAAGTTAAATTGAAATCCAGGCCTGAGGAAGATGTAGTGGTTGTTTTATTTGTAGGAAATGTGTGTAGGCAACTGAGCTATTTTGGGCCCCTTGCCCAGCCAGACGTAACCTTTGTGTAAGGTTTGCTCTTCATTCTCTCACTGTAATTTTTATTCATTGGGAATTTTGTAGCTACTGATACTGTGTGTGTTTGAGAAGGAAAAAGTAAAAAGTAAACCTAATTTCTGTATGCCTGCTAATATATTTAGTCTAGAATGAAGTGCAACAGAGTTGCTGCAAATTATGAACAAGATTTTCAGGCAGATTATACAGATATTTAGTTCTTTATTTAATCTGACAATAGCTTCGTTTTCTTTTTAGTCTTTTGAGAAGGTATCTCTGGCTTCAATATAAATATACTTTTAAAATTTGCCAAAAAATATATGTTAGTATTCCCTAGGAAAAAAAATATCTGAATATTTAGAATTTTTTTCCAATCTTATTCTAAGCTAACATTAAGTAACACATTGTCTGAGGAAATTGAAGTAATTTCTATAAACCAAATCCACATTTACAGCTAAGGGAAAAGGAGATGAATATTCTTTATGGCTTCTGGGAAGTCACTGCTGCTGTAAAATACTGAATTGTTATCTGCTTTATTCACTGAATTTTCTGACAGAAGATGAACCCTTAGGAAATATTGGCTGTGTCTGGTTTCAATTTGTTTTGTCTATAAAACGTCAAAGCTTCCTGTGAGCATTATCAGACAAAATAAATAAAGTAAGAGAGATAATTGTTTAATGAACTTGGAGCAACATGATTCAGGCAGAATACCCTCACAGATTTTGCCAAAGCTAATAAAATTCTTTTGCACCCTACTTATTATTTTTGAATAAGTATCAACTTTATAAATTCTTAAGGGCATTTTTGAAACCAGTACTGAATTCTATTTCTTTGTACTTATGACTGCTTTAGTAGTTTGGACTCTGTTAATAACCAAATTGAAATTGAAAATGAGCTGATGTAGAACCCAGATGTCATCTAGAATAAATATTATACAATCAAAAGCTTTTCTCTTTGATTCTTAGTTCTAAGTACTTTAATCCATAAAAAACAAAAATAATTTTTTTTTTTGCATAGCAGTTGGACATTATGTCAGAATATACAGAATTTATGACAAAGTTATACAGAAACAGAAAACATCTTTGCTTCCTCCGACTAGAAAAATGGATTAGCAATTGTCAGTAAAGTTCTGTATTGTGTTATTTTTTTCTCTGAAAACAAATTCTGTGATGTTGACAAGAACAATCTGCTCTGATGTAGTATAAAACATTACTTTATTATTCCTCAATGACAAGATCTGGATAAAAAAATTTACTCATTGTTTGGGATTTTTATGTCTTATTTCAGATCAACCTTTGCCAAAATATGATCTTAATACAATTTTCAGCAGCTAAAATACAATTTTATTCTGTTTGTGAAGAATAAAATAACACATTATAATTATCTAGTCTGGGTCAGTGCAAATATTTGTGTATCCTTTTTGTGACTAATAGTGGAAAGATAAGAAAGCATATTATGAAAATATAAGCATATTTCCCAGCTATATTTTCCCAGCTTCCATAGAGTGCTAGTGGGGAAAATGAAGGAAAACTCTGAGAACCTTTGAAAATTAGTGACCCTTTTTCCTATTACATTAAGCACTATTTTGGCAGCTTAAAGCCTCTGATTCTCCAGCCATCTCAAAATGTTATGCAAATTTCTAGGGAAAAGCAAATTTGAGTATTTTTGGAATAAAATGTAGAGTTTAAAGTATTAATCTCTTTATTTGGAAACATATAATGAAAAAAAAATAGAAAGATAATGACAAAATAGTGTCTGTTAGTAACTTTAAATGCAATTTTGGAACAGTGTTTAAGACCCACTGGGTTTCAGAGAGTCTTAAAATGTAGTTAACTGCAAACACATTCATGAAATGCAGATGTTCCTTTTCCTAGTGGATTGATAGCTGAGGATGACTTGGATCACCTCATGTAATTCCTTGGGTTTAGACACAAAACTTTAACACAAATAATTCTGGAAGCTTTTGCTATAATTATTTGAATGTAAAACCTGAAATGTTTGTTGACAGTGAGTATATGTACTGGGAAACAAATATATTTAATAACAACTATTGGGCTGAAATCGATCACTCCTAACATTAACTTTTAACACTGCCCTAAGGCATTCTCAACCCCAAATTTCTTGTCCTAAATCTTAGGCATTGGTCCATAAATGGCAAGCATGGTCTTAGGCAAGGCTTTAGGCATCTTATCACTTGGGGCCCCACAGATTTGAGCAGTATAAAACCAAATGGTCTGCTAACTAAAATGCTTACTTCTCATTACTGAATTTTAATTGCTGAACAATTACTGAATTCTCTCATAAACATCAAAATTAATGAGGTCTTCTTTTCTGTGGACTTTGTCCTATATCCCACATAGAAGTCCTATTCTTACAACTGATAATCTTCTGAAACCCAATTATTTTCTAGGATTCTCTGTGGTAAAAGCTTGAGTTCCCCTTTTATGTCCCTCAATCTCTCCCAGATGTCTAAGAACCTCTGAGGCAATATTTGCTCAGCATCTGCACTTGGCTGGCTGCTCTGTTTCTGCTTGTAGCAATTGGAATAGGCAACTGCTGAGCTTCTGCTTCAGCATTTCTCCCAGCAGCAGCTCATCACAGAGACATCAGTTCTCTGAAACTTTGTTGAACTTAAATTTGTGTGGTTTTCAACCAAACCTCAAAAGTGTTCAAAAAGTGTTTCACAAATATAAAGGAGAGGTGGGCATAACAATTACATAAGTTTGTTTTCCTAAGTTTTCTGAGACAATAAAAAAAAAAAATAGTACTTGAAGGTATAATTCTGAAATGTTCTTTGAAAGCTAAGGATTCTGAAGGTAAATCAAAAGAACCAGGCACAACCATTTTCTTTACCAGCCTCAGGGCTGGGAATGGAAACACAAAATTAAATCATGCTTTTCAGGGTTCTTTTGGCTAATATTATGTCATTTTCTTCTGCACACGAAAGTTTACATATCCCATCAAAGTAGTAGTGTTCTTGTAGTAGAGACAGTCTAAATAAGATATAAACAAGGAGAGCTGTGTAGTTATTAAGTCAGCCAAAGCATCTGGGAAAAACAGTATGCATGCAAGTCTTCAGCTCTGAAATACAGGCAGTAAACTGCAGACTAAATACAGGTTGGAAACAGTTGAGTTTGGCATAATAAAATTATGGTTGAAGACATTGCTGCCAACTCTGTGTTTAACAGAAATGTACTGCTCTTCTCTGGTTTACATCTATGAAAACTTTGAGTGCCTGTTTGTTTGTTTATATCTTCCTAGCCATATTAGGTGTTTAATAAAGTACACTGCTTCTCCTTTGGAACATTCCTTGCTTCAGAGAGATGGTTTATATCCCAATTGCTTCCTTGGTTTTCTTTTCATAAAAGCAAGTAGCTTAAAAAGAAGTTACTTCTGTCAAGGAAAAAAAGTATTTTTCTAGGCATTTCTGATCTGAGTTTCAGTATTGTAGAAAAAGGATTCCCTTTTTCATAACCAATGTGATAGATTTCTTCATAATTTATAATATTTCTTTTTATATTGCTTTTTTTCCCTGTTGCTGCAGCGTCATTTCCTCTGGTCAAGAGAGCAAAGCACTTTAGTGATAGATTTTCATCTTAGTGCAATAACACATGTGAAAAGGGAGAAGAAGGTGAAAATTTGAAGAATAAAAATCATTACTTCAGAATAATTATATATGGGGTCTGGAGTTTCTATAGAATACCTAAGAGATTATATAATGTTAAAACACTACATATATTACATCCTGAATAGGCTGTAATCTAAATGAGATAAGATATATCTATAATTCAACAGATGACAGTTCAAAGGGGAGTCCGCTCAACTTTCCTCCACTGGGAAAAAGGGAGCAAGAATTTACTGAATTTACTGATAGTCTATTTAAAAATTGTAATAACCTCTCTTATATATTATTATCATTATTATTATTATTATTATTATTATTATTATTATTATTATTATTATTATTATTATTAAATTAATAATAATAATAATAATAATAATAATAATAATAATAATAATAGTAATAATGTTGTGAATAAGAAACCATGTAAGCTCCAAGAAAATCTAATTTGATTGATGTCTGAACAACTATCCTCTACTACTTTCTGGATTTTAGGAAGAGAAAATTCCTGGTAGGTAGTATATGCAGAGCATATTTTGCCTTCCTCTGAGATGAGTGGCAGTGACCAGTGATGAAAGATGTCAGAGACAAACCACTAACTGCTCTGGTATGACACTGCCAAAGCTACTAGAACAGGAGACACCAGATGGGTCAGTCAAGGGTAGGAAGAAAAGGCAGAAGAGAATCAAAGGCACACACAGAAAAGAGTGATAACTACAGAAAGGTGTGCCAGCTCTAGAGAGGGTTTATAAAGGTGAGGAACAAGTATTTTTGTGGTTTAGAAGCAACGTATGAAGCCAAATATGAATGTGAATGCCATGAAAGCAGCAAGTGAGAAATAACATAATGGAAAACTTCAAAGCAGGGTATCACCAGTATTACCTACAACCAGTATTTACAGAGACTTCTATAAGAAATAGTCTACTGGAGAAAGGATTTAATGAAATAACATGCAGGAAAGGCAAAGCCAACTAACAGTATGCTCCCACATTTCAGTCTGAGACTTAGAGACTTGCCACAGTCTACTGAATTTCAGTTACTGCAGATGAAGCACTTTGTCCATGGGTATCTCTTGATGGTCTCTGAGCCAAAAGGCAGATGCTTATTCAGAATATAAATTAATGTACTCAGTTCTGCATACCCAAACGTGGCATGTCTTCTCAGCCTCTACATCAGTGAGTCACCAAATATATGCTCAGGTAGGGTTGTGTGAACAAAAATGCATCCTGAGTAAAGTACTTTCTCCTGTAATTCTCTCTGGGAACAACAAAAATATTTCCTTCATTTTTATTTTTTGGACCAGTCAAACTTTTAAGCTCCTAAATTTTTAAAATTAATTTTCTTTAGAAGTTTGTAGCTGATATACCTATGCATTGCCTGAGTAAATATTACCTGGGGAGGCAGGATTTCGGATTTCATCTCCAGAGATTCAACTAATCAGGGCTGGAGCCACAGCAATACAATAAAGAAAAGAAAAAAAAAAAAAAAAAAAAAAAAAAAAAAAAAAAAAAAAAGAGAAAAAGAGTTCTACTTTCAATGTTTTCATCTCATGTTAGGAGTGACTGAAACATTATATAGAGAAGGTCGATATCTTGCCAGTGTGTCTCACAGACACATTTCTCCTTATCTAACCTTTAGTCCCAAGGAAGTCTCTTGATTTAAACCCCTTTAAAAAATATGTGCTTTCTGGAAATGATCCAATCTTTCATTTAATTTGACTAGGAAATTTTCACAGGATCTTCTGAAACATCCTTAGTAAACCAATGTAAGTAAATCAGGAGATTTCTGGTTCCCATTTTTCCTGTCTTAAGAATTATGAATAAGCACAGTCATGTTGGAGTAGTTCTTCACAAGTAAATTTTATAGCTGAAAATAATTGCTACAGTTTAAAGAGGAAAAAAAGAAAACTGTAAAACTGACTGTAGCATTCTCAAGTATGAACAAGTTTAAATAGAATAATTATTCTAATATATAGTAAATAAGTTAATGTCATTAAATACAACCTTACATTTAATGTAGTAAAATATTCACTATGTTTTTTTTTCCCCAAACCTGGAAATTTATAAAAACATATGTCTAGGAATTGGTTTTGAAAATTAATTATTCTTTTTCTTTCATTATTTTTTTTCTATGTTTGAAAATGATATTGTTTGCTTAACTGGAAATAAGATCATCTGAAGATATGAAATGTGAGGAGAGCAAGGTGACTGGGAGAAGACCTAGATAACAATGTTTAACACCATATTAAATGCTTTATAGAGTATTAATGTGTCAAGTATTCCCACTGAACAATGTACAAATACAACATCATGCTGTTAATATCATGGACCTGCAAAATGATTTCCAGCTGATAACCTCAGCTGCCCTTTCAAACACCAGCTGAACTGCATGACATTCCTACATCATATGTATTCATAGAATCATTTTAGAGACAGTCAAGCTGAAGCAAAGAAAGCTATGACCAGTAATTAAAATGTACAAGTAAAATATAATGATTTTTATTGTATAAAGGCTCTGCAAAATATAATAACTACATTTAGTTATTTTGCCAATTTTTTCTAGGGTTTTGGTAGCCCATCAGGTGAACATTGGCTGGGAAATGAATTTATCTTTGCAATAACAAGTCAGAGGCAATATTCTCTAAGAATTGAATTAATGGACTGGGAAGGAAACCGGGCGTATTCACAATATGACAGATTTCACATAGGAAATGAAAAACAGAATTACAGGTAAGAATCTATTGAAATTCTTATGACTCTGATGAGTGATAAATATTGTTCATTGTTCAAATATGAGAAATGGCAATAATATGATGCTGATTTTAATCAAAAGTGGATAAAGATTGTAAAAATAAACAGAAAGAATTCTCAGTGATGGAAGGATAAAGCAAACATAACATATTTGAGAACAAGGTGTCTATTAATCATGCTGTCTGGTAGAACTGCTAACTGTATAACTTTTATATTCAGAACCCAAAATTGATTGAATAGAAAAAATATTTAAATTTTTCATTAAAACCTAAAGGATATCTACCTCAGAAGCAGAAGACTGAAACAATGGATATGGGAATAAAAGACCAAAAATGCTGTTAAACCACCTGATATTTCCAAACTAAAATTTTAGTGTACATGAAGAGGAAAAGCAGAATGCCAAATCTTATTTTGAAGAAATTAAACACAAAAAAATTTCTTAATAATATTTTTCTCCTATACTTTAAGATAAAAGCTTATTAAAAATAAATGGAGAAATGACATGAAGACACAAGAAATTTGGATAATCTAAGCAGTCATTTATACTAATTTTTTATCATTGCTTCATCTGAGCAGACAGTACAATGTTAGAAAAAGAAACTAAAACCCATAAAAATATCTAATTATTTATTATAGCACACCTAATTAGGATAAGACTCGGTAGAGAAACAGATATATTGTGAACTCAAACATTCAAGGCTGGTATTCAGCTCTTTAAATCCAAGTAACATGATTCTCAAAAATGCCCACTGCCTCCCTCTGCCAGGTCCCCAGCGCAAAGGAGGTGAGAGCAGTTTGCTCTTTGTGCTGACAGGGCTGTGCCCAGGTGGGACACAGAGCAGTGCCCCTGCCCTCTGGGGCTTGTGGGGCAGCAGTGAATGGTGCACAAGTGCAGAGGATGCCTTCAGAAGCAATCAGAACGAGTTTGGCTCCTGTATAAATCAAGGGCTGTCCCTCTGCACTCAGAGGATGGCTCTATCCCCCACTGCCTCCAGCAGTGCTGTGCCTGGCACTGCCCATGGAAATCCATTTCCCCAAATCAGGAAAGGTGGGACACCTATTCCAAGGTAGTTTTAGGCAAAGAATAAATATAAGTAAAGGAAATTTCTCAAAAGAGAGGCTGGAATGATTTATACAAAAGATAAAAACGGCAGCATAAAAGTGGGGCCTTAGTAGAAGATATTAAAAAGGAAAAGATGAGAGAAATTCTCGTCAAATGAAGAAAAATGTTGAAGGGCCATAACACATAGCCCAAAAATTTATGATGAATCAGAGGAAACATATATTACTCAGGGGAAGAATTAATATGACTGAATTTGCTAACAAAAACGGGGTCTTTTTTGCTCATCTTTATTCTGAACTAAGGACAATACATATTGTTGAGGAATTGCAAGGCTGTTGTAAATGTAACATGTTAAAGCTTATGTTTGGAGAGAATTTCTTTTTCAGGACTCCTCTGTATTCATTCATGGCAAAATAGCAAGAGAATGTCTTGTTATGTTTCAAAATAAGGGAAGGGAAGTTTCAGGGAAGGGAAGTTTCAGGGAAGTTTAAGGGAAGGGAAGTTTCAGGGAAGGGAAGTTTCAGGGAAGGGAAGGGAAGTTTCAGGGAAGGGAAGTTTCAGGGAAGGGAAGTTTCAGGGAAGGGAAGGGAAGTTCAGGGAAGGGAAGGGAAGTTCAGGGAAGTTCCGGGAAGTTTCAGGGAAGGGAAGTTTCAGGGAAGGGAAGTTTCAGGGAAGTTTCAGGGAAGTTTCAGGGAAGTTTCAGGGAAGTTTCAGGGAAGGGAAGTTTCAGGGAAGTTTCAGGGAAGGGAAGTTTCAGGGAAGTTTCAGGGAAGTTTCAGGGAAGTTTCAGGGAAGTTTCAGGGAAGTTTCAGGGAAGTTTCAGGGAAGTTTCAGGGAAGGGAAGGGAAGTTTCAGGGAAGTTTCAGGGAAGTTTCAGGGAAGTTTCAGGGAAGTTTCAGGGAAGTTTCAGGGAAGTTTCAGGGAAGTTTCAGGGAAGTTTCAGGGAAGTTTCAGGGAAGGGAAGGGAAGGGAAGGGAAGGGAAGGGAAGGGAAGGGAAGGGAAGGGAAGGGAAGGGAAGGGAAGGGAAGGGAAGGGAAGGGAAGGGAAGGGAAGGGAAGGGAAGGGAAGGGAAGGGAAGGGAAGGGAAGGGAAGGGAAGGGAAGGGAAGGGAAGGGAATCACTTTCATTATGAAAAAGGCAGATATTTTGCAATATAAATAATATTTTCTGAACATGGGAAAAAATTTAAAATTGTAAATTCTTCTGGCTGATCAAGAAAACCAAAAGAGATAGAATTCAAACCTGTAGAAATTAAATCAGAGGGGTCATATTGGCCTCAAACAGTGTAATGTTGAGTAATAGGCATAAATTCTGCTAACTGAGTCCAAGTCCCCTTTTCACAAAATCAAAGGGAATTCAACTGGAGGCTATTGACTGCACTTTTGGTTCCTGTCCTACTCCATAGTATAAATGAAGGCCAGAATGAGATCTGCTCACACTCTGTGGTCTCCCTATGGTGCAACTGAAGTTCTTCTGTTGAGGAAATGGGGAATAAGTCTCATTCATACTTACCTGGAATAAGCAAAGGTGAAAACATAAAGAAGTAAAAATGTCCATCTCTGTTAGCCCTTTGGGTTTCAGATTAATTCCTCTATTATTTTTACTCAAGGCATATTTGAATATTTAAATAAAATAGCTGATTAACATGGTGACAGTTCTGGGAAATAATTATGTATAAGTCACATGCAAGTCTAATCTGTTTTGCACACTAGACAAATGTAATGGTGTCTAGTCCAGACAAAATATATGCCCAACAGATATTTTGTAAACCAAAATTATGTTGTGCTATTTTATAAATTTTTACAGGAATACATCCTATGACATAAAACCTCTTTATTTTGCCTGCCAACATCACTATCTGTGATAGCAGCAATTCCAGAAGGCTGGCTGAATAAAAACCTAATTATTGAGTACTAAACAGCTGGCCACTCTTCAGAGAATGCTGTTTTCCCTTTATCTGAGGAGCTGCCATTAAGGATTTAAATTATTCCTCTGAAGCTGAAACCACAATTCCCAAACTTCTGCTCTCAGTGCCTTTCCTCACAACTTTCGGGCATTTGCCATGTTTGCTTTCAATACCTCAAACACAGAACAGCACACCTTTTCAAAACTTTTGTTACTGTTATTTGAAATAATTTTGCCAAACAAAACAGATGCTGTCATATTTTGGAAGCTTGATTCTTATAATGACCCACATTAAATGCTGTTTCTGTTAGCAGAAATATGTAATTGTACACTACAACTAGATTCACATTAGTGTCAAATACCATAAGTTCACTCTGTAATAGTAACAGTAAAGAGACAAGCTTCTAAGCTGCTCTGGGAAGTGGATCAAAAAAATCTGAAATAGAAAAATGGCATTGAAATGAAATTAAAAGCTCAAGAAGTCGACTATTTTAAATTTTCCTATGGCAGTGCCTTGTATATTTGGAATACATGAAAAAAAAAAGTTCCAGGTCTTATGTTCAAATATAAATGTCCTCTCCTCTCCTCTCCTCTCCTCTCCTCTCCTCTCCTCTCCTCTCCTCTCCTCTCCTCTCCTCTCCTCTCCTCTCCTCTCCTCTCCTCTCCTCTCCTCTCCTCTCCTCTCCTCTCCTCTCCTCTCCTCTCCTCTCCTCTCCTCTCCTCTCCTCTCCTCTCCTCTCTTCTTTTTTCTTTTATTTTTTAACTGTATTTGAACATAAGACCTGGAACTTCTTTTTTTCTCAACATTACACAAAGTTCAATTCAGTCTGGATAACTCCCAGTTGGTGATTTCAGAAGGGTCTGGTTTTTCTCTGGGCTTTCTGTATTCTCTTTACTACTTTTTATTAGTCTAAAGAATCTATTATTAAAAGGGTAATGCTGAACACATGTAAGTTCAAATATACTTGTTTCTGTTTCAAAATGAGACAGCTCCAAGAAGTTTTCTGGGAAATCAGAACAAAATCTATTTATCCCAGATGATGGGAAGAAGGTTGAGACGAGAATGTGGTTACTGAAACAGTAAACGTATAATGATAAATGATAAATGAAACAGAAAATCCAATGTTGCATCACATGTGAAATTTTTAATAATAGTATCTAAGTGATTTACTTCTTTTAGAACATCCTTAGGTTTCTTATCTACACAAGATGATTACACAGAGACTGTAAATATGATGAAAATATCTCTGTCAGACTCTTTGTGACTGACACTGTGGCAAGTAAAATCTCCATGCAGTAAGAGCCATATCTTGCAAATCTCCCATTTAGTGCACTGTTTCTTAATGTAATTAGGAATTATTTATAGAACTATAAAACATGAGAAAGAGAATCCTAAAAGACACACAACCTCTCCTCTTTCTCTGTGACTCTGCCAGCCCACTTGACATTGTTTGATGTTCTTAGGAGCTGTACAGCTATGATACACTGCTGCTCTGAGCTGTGTCCTCAGATCCTCCAAAACTGAACAGGAAAAGTAACCATGTTTGGGATTTCAGGCACCACAATTCATAATCCTACATATTAGTTTATGAAAACAGATATATTGATGCTGAATTTTAAACAGTAGTAATTTCAGACTCAGATACATCTGTTTGTTCTACTCATGATACAGGAGAAGCTCTTCCAAGCAAAGCAAGGGGTGAAGTAAGGGGGAATTATACTTTTTAATTGGCTGAGCTATTTTTACTTTAGAACTGTTAGAGAGGTTTAATAGACACTCATCTCCCTATGATTCTGATATTTAATCATTCTTTTAGTTAGAAAAATTTGTTATTGCTGCAATAAATCACTAACTTTGGTCCTATCTATGGAGAAACATGATTAAATTATCAGACAGGGATGCTCAGGTGAGCAAGGATTTGGTGTAGGCATAGGTGAAACCTGATGGTGGCCACAGAACATCCTAATTCCCCTGAGTAATTTTAGACATTTAGAGGTAGTGGCTGACCTTTGGTAGTTAAAATGAAGAAAAGACTTTACAGTGGAATGAGCATGAGAAAGTGATTACAAACGAAATCTCATGGGGAAGTGAAAGAGAGCAGAGATCCATTAGGAACACAGCAGACCCATTGACAGGGCAGTAATAGTCAGGGAAGAGCAGGTGTGGGGATCCTCAGAGGCAACAAGTTGATGAAACTTGTTAAAAACAGGAGAGGTAGTCATTAAAATTTTCAAATCACTTCATACTGCTGACATGATCTTCCAAGCTTCTCAAATCTAGGTGGCAGTTCCAAGCTCTCCAATATCCTGTGTCTCTCCAGGCTTTGCTTTAGGAAACAAGATCAGTTGTTGAAAGTAAACCAAGAATTGGTAAACTTTTTGGGACCAGGTAGCAGAGAGTTTTCAATTCACTGAGTAGAATATTGGACTTTTAATTCTTGTTTGATTAAAAGTTTGTATATTTAATTTTAGCAATAGTATTATTTCTCTCTGTTTTCTTAGACAAATCAGGTAGGTAGTCTGCTGCCAGAAGCCTTGATATAATGTTCATCTTAGATTTTTTTTAAGGTTGAGGCTATTTATATTTCACCATTGTTGAACTAATGATGGAATATCTTGCAAAAAGACTCACTTATCTTTCTGTAAAATAGAGGAAAATATATTTATCTGTAGAGTCTTTTAAATTTTACTGCTAAAAATTCTGTAATAGATAGTAAAGTAAGTATTATTTGAGAGTAAAAATTTTATGTATCTTTAATTAAAAATCTTTAATTAAAAAACATATTCCACGTAGCATTGCTGCTTCAGAAACAGGACACAGATAGGCCATTGCCACTTCCTTGGTGTACAAAATCTCATTTTTAAATATTGGTGTGGTTCTTGTTATTACCCAGACTTTTCAGTGATGTATTTGTATAAGTAACATTTTCTTCTTGTGTCACTTGAGTTTTTTAGGTAAAATAGGGGATCAGTCTGACTTGTAGGTTTTTCAAGCCATCTGCTTATCTTCTTCTGCTTTATTTATATCATAGTAAACCTTCAAAGGATCTATTCAGTCTTTTGTAAAGAAAAGTATAGTGGAAGATATATAGGAAATCTGTAGCAAAGTGAAAAAATAAACACAGATCCTCTTGGGAACCAGTTCTGTGCTCAGACCCCAGTACTTTTCTTGCCAAATATGAAAAATACAGAATAACTTTTAAAAATTGTCATGGTGCATAAATGCAAAAAAGGCTGTAGGTATTCACTTTTCTTTGGAAGCTGAAATTCAATTTGCAAGTCTACTTCAGAGGAAATATCCATGTAAAATCCTATTAACAGACAGAATGTTATCTATGGTATGCATCATTTCCATGATTTGAAAATATTTTCATTCAATAGTGGTTTAAAATCAATAACATGGATAAAAATATTTAACATCTTTACGTATATATAAACACCTGGCTTAAATAATTTTGTTTTATTTAACAATACTGTCACTCCAATTATATTCCATGAAGCCTAAATACTGGAAGTGCAAGGATTCAATCCAATGCCCATTAACCAGAGGTCTTTCTGGAAACATGCCAGTGTTGCTATATCATATCAGTGACTAAAACTCACTGGCAGTTCATGCAGTATCTCCAAATGTAAGCAGAAATTAAATATAACAATTTCTCTGACTACAAGTCAATGTAAATATACTCATGGAATTTTTAAAAATTAACTTAATCCACATGAATCCCAGTATACACTATCCATCCACAGCTAATCATTTCCCACTTCTAACTTAGTTAAAGTCATTTATAGTTCAATATATAATAGCTGTGACTACCATGGAGCAGAGGTTTCCTTCTTCTGTGTTATGGAATCTAATGAGAATGCATCAAGACATGCTGGCTATACTGCAGTGCAGTTGAAATATTCAGAAGATGAGCCAGGGGCCCCTGAGGTAACAGAAGCCAAGAGAGAAACACCACAGAAATATCTCAAAAGAATCAAGGGTCATTCCTCCAGGAAGGGGGCACAGCTGACAGCCCAGTGCACACATGGCATGGGCATAGGCAGCAGACAGGAGCTGGAAGCCACTGTGCCACTGGAAAACCGAGACTTACTTGCCATTACTGAAACTAGAGTGTGGCTGTCAGTGGGTGCAGGCTGTGCAGAAAGAACAGGCAAGGAAGGAGGGGTGGAGGATTGCCCTCTACATCAATAAATGGATACACTGCAAAGAGCTGTTTCTGAAGAACAGCCACAAACAGGTTGAAAGCTTACAGCTAAGAACTGGAGACTGAGACATCAAAGGGAGCCTGGTTGTTGGTGTCTGCTCCAGGCCACTTGGTCAAAGAGCGTCTATTGGCAAAGGCTTCTTGCTCTAGCTATGGGAAGCATTGCACTTACAGGCTCTTGTCCTGCTGGAGGACTTCAGTCACACCAACATCTGCTAAGAAATTATCATAGCAAGCTGTAGACTATCCAGGAAACTCCTGGAGTGCATGGAGGATAACTTCTTAAACCAGTGTCCTGGTTGGAAGGACAGGTATCTGCCAACAAAGGCAGAAGCTTCTCTTTGAAATGGAGAATGTAAACCTACTCCCTTCAAATTATTATAATTTTGAAATTAAGGGGTTCTCAGGCAAGGATATGGGAATTAGGAATAACAGTTATTTACTAGGAAAATTAAAATAGAAATACAGTATTACAAAGAACAATCCCATAAACACTGAGAGTCAGAATACAACCTGGCACCCTGTCAGTCACTCAGGGTGTTGGTAGCAGTGCCATTAAATGGTGGCTGCATCCTCCTGCAGTGGCAGATGTGGTTCAGCTGAAGCAGTGCTCCTGTAGAAGGAGCAGTTTTCCTCTGAAGGTCCAGGGATGATGTGGAAAGGTCTGGTTTTCCTCTGGAATCCAGTGGAAAAAAGGTATCTTGGTGTCCAAAATCTCAGTTTTTATCTAGGTAAGAAAGGCTTGGCTGCTCCCCCTGGCTGGAGCATCTCCCAGTGGGATGATGTAATTTTACCAGTCACACAGTGGGACTGAATGGGCCAGCAGCAGATGATATCTTCCTGGAGGGAGGACAGGTTGTGGAAAAGATAAAGATGATTGCCCCATCTTGTCTTAAAGATGGCCCATTAGCAGATAATTTGTGCCACAGAGATAAGGAACCACTACCCCACCTGGTTTTAACAGATGGTGATAGAATACACATTTCTGGCTACATCAACCCAACACAGCCAGGTAACAAGCAGCCCTACCAGAGAGGATAGAATACTGAATCTGATGGTCACCAAAAAAGTGAGCTAGCTAATCACTGATGTCAAGATCAAAATATCAAAAGCAACCTGCACTTCAGTACTCACAGAATCATAGAATCATAGAATCATAGAATCATGGAATCATGGAATCATAGAATCATAGAATCATAGAATGGTTTGGGTTGAAAGAAACCTTAAAGATCATCTAGTTCCAACTCCCTGTCAAAGACAGGGACCCTTCCCACTAGACCAGGTTGCTCATGCATTGGTGGAGCTTGCAGTCCTGAGGGATGTGGGTCAGACAAACAGTAAAGTTGGGAGCCTGAATTTTAGGAAAACAAACCTCCAGTCAAGGAATGAATTAATAGGACCCCCTGGGAGTGTGTCCTCAGGGATAAGGAAGCAGAACAGACTGATAGATCTTTCAGGATGCTTCCCATAAAATTCAAGGTCTAGCAATCCACGGTGCAAGAAACCAGTAAAGAAAGGCAAGACAGCACAATGGCTGATTTGAGACCTGCTGGTCAAACTAAAGGGCAAGAAGGAAGTGCACAGCAGTGGAAGCACAGCCAGGTATCCTGGAAAAAGTGTAGGTACACTGCCTGGTTATGTAGGGATGAAATCAAGAAAGCTTTTCAGCCACTTAACTGAAGAGAAGCTTGTTTTCCAGTATGTTTCACCACAGCTATCACTATGGAACATAGTGGGCACGATATTATCTCCTCCTCCAGACTCCTAAACTTGTTTTTTAAGAAATGGAAAATATGCGAGTAAGAACAAAAATATCTTATTTTCCCATAAAGCTTATCTACAATAAAATGAACATCTATTCAAACTTGAGGCAATGAATAAAAAGAATACTTTGTAAAAATTTTTTAGGCTTAGGCATCATCCTAAATTTAATGAATTTAAGTGATTATTCACATTTTTCTACAGGTAAATGAGATAAAGATTTTTCAGTGCTAACATTAAAGCTGTTGGGCCCTAGGAAGAGTCTGCAGGACCCTATCTGAGACACTGGATTCTCTGTGCATGCCTGGGGAGAGATAAGCTCCTCAGACAGAAGCCAAATCAGGCAACATGCAGAGCAGAAAGCTGCCTAGAGTTAACCATTAGGAAATTCTGAAAATAGCAAGGCATCCATTTATATCCCCTGACAGCTCACAGCCCACAGCCTGAAGGTAGGAAGACAATATCTTGTCTTACAAAAGAAATGAAAGGCCTTGGGTTAATGCATTCATTTGCCAGAGTGTATCCAGACCTCAGCTACTGCTTCCCAAGAGAAAGCAGCAATCCCTGCTGCCAGGGAGCAGGATCATCAATGAATCTGTGACACTGTGCAGGGGTGAATTCACTGCTCAGTGAATGAAGAGGTACCAGCTCACTTGTCAATGAAGTAGGAGAGGGATTTCTAAGACTATGCTCCCTGCTCCATGTCTTACTTTGAATCAAATAGGTTTTTATTGAATTATGTAATTATGAAGCAGTGGATCGTATTCTGCTACACACATTTGTACTCCCTTTGAGGCTCAGTGAATGTTAAACAATTTATTTGCAGCAGCACACATGTTGCTGGTTATGGCATGCTGAGGGAAGGTTTGTGGTTTTAAACCTTTCTCTTGCTGAGTCCATAAAAACCTTAACTCCAGTGTGGTTGGTAGTAATCATTCAGGTCAGTTAATTGTTACATGAAAAGTTGAGAATAACAGCCACTGGTAGCTCAACCACTTCAACCTAGTGAAGAAAAAGTAAATTTATGTGAGAATAATGTAATTCTAGACAGAACAGAGTTATCAAATCCTTGCTGAGGGCGACTACAGAGGTACACAAGTCTGAGATCTGAGAGAAATCATTAAAAAATGTAAGTATTGGCAGAAAAGTTATCAATGGAAACTTGGTAGTGATCTGACTTGTTACATGTTGTAGTTCAGTGGAGATTTCACAAGGTCTGTCCCAGCTAAGGGGCAGACTGAGCATGTTGTGGCACCTAAAAGAAAGCTGCACAGACTTTAATATATATTTATTGGCTTTTTTGCTTTTCCAATTTAAAATGAACACTTCCATTTTGTTTTTATTATCTTCACTATCTACATTGTCAGTCTTGCACACTTTTAAGCCTTTCTTGCTTTATGCCACCTCTACATTTACATTATGAAAGAATTTCAAACAAGTATTTTAACAAAATTTAGCAAATTCTATGCTGAATGGGCTTCACTGTCCCCAAAGTAAGAGCTCCCACTTCTACCAGTAATAACACCAAAAAGAGCTACATTTCTATAAAATGCTTCCATCAAAGCATCTACAAAGAGTTAAAAAGTAATGGTTTTATTAGTGTAGATTTTGATATAGAAGTCAGTAACATTATTTCTTCATCTCCCCTGGGCTTTAACATGAAACAGCTCTTGAATAAAAGGATTTTGTGTAGCTGAGACACTTCTGGATATTTGCCACCCATAAGGAATTTTTTAATGCCAAAACTCCACTTTGTAGAATATTTAGACATCTCCAAGGTCATGTGGTTTTTAAATTCAGTCTATTCATCACAGGCACATAAATGATGTGATATTTGCTTCAATTTCTATAAAAAATTAATAATATAAGAATTGATTTTTATTGTTACAATAACTTTCTTAATTTGAACTTGTGTGCTCTTGTACATTTTTCAGTGTTTTAATTCTTATGCTTATATAATGTGTTAAAACTCTCTGCAACTTATAATAATTTTCAGAATGTAGATCAGCATAGTGAAAATTCATGTACAAAGTATAATGGACATATCTAAGGACATGTCAAATGTTACAGATAGATACAGCACCACAGTGCAAAAATTTAGAGTTTCATTTATGTTTGCTGATCACTGATATGCAGAAAATTTATTATTGCAGCATAAGGCATCTATCTTGAGTGTGCAAGCAGAAAAATTAATGCAAAAGTAAAATGCAGAATGAGAAAAAAAATCTCACAGTAAAATTTACAATTAGAAAACATTTCTGTATTGGAAAAGTTTCTTTAATGAAGATTCCCTGATTGCATCATTCTCTTCATTATTATCTGTGCAAGTGTAAAGTGCAGTACATTTTCAGGGTCAAATTCAGGTCCAGCTCCAGCTCAAAATATTTAACCTGGACATTATACTTCCCATTGCTCAAATCTGAAAAAAATGACACTTCCAAATGCCAGTCCTGAAAAGGTAGAAAATCTGAGTATAAAAAATGGAATGTGTCTCTGATTTCAATGAGGAAAATTATATTCATCCTATGGATGACCAAGACTTCCACCAAAGTGAAGTTGATCACTAAGTGTTTATAATATTATAATGAATTTATTTAGTATTAGTGGCAATATCTCAAGATTTAAAAAAAGTTCTGCTTGCAAAGTTTTCTGAAATGTCCACAGTTTTCACCATGAGCCAATCATGCAAATGTAGATCTCTGTAATGCAGAAACAAAGAGGAATGGGAGCTGGAAACCCCCTGAGAGAGCCTGGGCTATGTGTGCCCCCACAGCTGCTGACTCTCTGCCCACTCTCTGCCCTCTCTCTGGGCTAAGCAGAAGCTTGGTGGACCTGTCAATGTGGCATTGAGCCCAAGCTGAAATATCCTGCCTCTGAGTAGGCTCAGTGTCAGCCAGGATAGAGTGTGGGCAGAATGAGCTCATGTCTGCCCAGAGAACTGACAGAGCAAGCTTTCATCTGCTTGAAAAACACAAGCAGAAAGTCTTAGAGTGACCCCTCTTTAATCTAGAATGTACATGGTTAAAGTCTCTGAAATTTGTTACCAGCTTCCCAGCCAACCAATGCCAGTGGTTTTTCCTTTTATCATTAACAGCTCCACTGGCAAGGTTTCTAGAGCCTGATCCTGAGAACACTTTCTGCACTGATTCACTATTTTTAGCAAATACCAACAAAGTGGTGTGGTATTTTTTGTGGGTTTCCTTCTTTCTTGAGTCAAAGATTAAAGTGTACCTGTAGGGCCTGAAAAGAATCTGGCAAAGGGATCATTTCCAGATTTCTCATAGTTGTTTATTGCAGCAATCTTTAAGAGTTTCTTGTTCTCTTGGGTTTGTGTTTTGGGACTTTTATCCTATCAAGTGGGCACTTGATTTAGCTGTCTCTATCCCTAAGATAATGGTAATAAAAAGTGATATTATTCATTATTTAGTCCCCAGCAGCAATGCAGCAGCTGAGTTAGATCACAAAGCAGAGGTATACATCATGTCTAAAGAGCTGCTAATTTACATAAACCATCAAACAGATAACAACTTTGAATGCCAGAGCACAAACTTATTGTGATATCTAATACAGTGAAGTCTTTTATTGTTTGGTTGGTCTGCAAAGATCTGCAAGGAGGATGTACTCAATAACAATGAAAGCCTAATCAGGAAAAGAAAGAAAAGTGCTTGGTACCATACAGAGTTTTGTCTCCAGTCTTCTGTTTCAACAATCCTAGAGGCTGAAGTGTTTTCAATTTTTAATCAGTGCTGGAACAGCTCAACACACTTGAGCCAAGTGCATGTGCACTGTTCATGTTTTGTTTTCTTTTATTTAGAATTATAATTCAGTTGCACTGAAGTAAAACCTCTTTGCACCTACCTCAAAGCCATTTAAACCAAAGGAGCCATTATTGTGCATAACATCTCTTATTAGGTCATGACCTGGGTTTTTAGGGGGAAAAAGGCATGTAAAACATGCTGCTCTCTGTTAGCCTGGTCAGTGTGGCACCAGGAAAGGACTTGGATCATAAATGGGTGACAGTCAGTTAACCTTTCACTCACAGATGACTGTTTGTTGGCCACAAATGACGCCAAGGGAGTTGAAATATGTTTTAATAGTCTGTTTATATTTTTCTACCAAGGTCTTAGTGCCACATAACTCATTTTGGCATTTTTTAAACTTAATTTTGCATTAAGAAAATGAAGGAAACAGTGAAGCCAATATTTATTTTTCAAATAGCTATAAACATTTAACAGAAACTCTCTATGCATCAGTCACTTAAAAAATTTGTTACCTTTTCCTAGATACTTGCCCTTATAATGAAAGTTTAACCTTAGTGTGATAATGGAGATAAAAGTCAGAGGATAAGTGTAGCATATTGTACAATACAATCACTAATGAATGAAGGGATCAAGCCAGGCCTGTTGCACACTATTTAGACTGAAGGTGGGATGTGCTTGTATATATAAGTACTTTTTATTCTGCATTCTCTTTCCAACATAATAAATCTTTAATCAAAAAATTAACAATGCTTACATGAATTATGCTATATGAATAAGACAGGCCCTGGCTTTCTCTTCCCCTTTCTTCTTCTCCTCCCCCTCCTTCATTTTAATTTTTTTTTTTCACAGGCTTAGACCCTCATTCTGCAATGTACCCAAGTAATTTTTTTTCATTTAAGCACATAGTAAGTACTTGTTGAGGCAAGACCACCAGAGCTCTCACTGAAAGTCAAGTTGCTCTTGTTTCACTGTGATTGCATCCTCTTTAAGATGACATAAAACAAAAAAAAAAGTTTTAAAATACAAGGGTCAGAAAGAGATCATGACAATTATGTTGTCATTTATACTACCTTATGTTGTTTCCGTATTTGGAAATTTTTGCTTTTCCTGTCACTTCCACAAAGTGATTCTTCAATATCTCTTGCTGTTTACTGATGTCATGAATCTGAGTACACAGCCAAGATAAAGCCCTTTAATCTGATTAGAGGAAATTCATAAACTGTGAACTGGCTTATCCATCAGGATTGAACAAGTTTAAACACAGGTAAGGGAAAGAAAATTCTGATTAACATTTTGCTTTGAAAATAATATCCCTCAAAACATCCTTGTATTTTCCTCTGGGATTCATGCAGTGGGAAGCACACATTTCTTGACATGAATCCCAGCATAAATCTTGAAAATCTCATGCAGAACTCAAAATATTTATTTTAATGTGTTATTCATTAAGTTATTTCTTTACATTGTAGCCTGTTGGCAGCTGCAAATTCATCCCATTCCATCCACATTAAAATAATGCTGTAGTAAGATTTGATAGGGTTATTAGATCATCAGCAACTGGAAAAATTTCTAAAGTAGAATCTGCAAATGCCCAAAGGGGTAGAACTGTAAAAGAAGATTGCAATGCTAGAACAGAATAAAGAATAAATAATCCAAACAAATTGATTAAAAATTAATTGCAGACTATTTCTGCCTCTATCAATAATGATTTACTTCCTTACATCCAAGCTCTTCACAAGGAGAAAAAAATAACAACAAACCCTTCAGAGATTTCCAAAGCATGTCCTGACAAAGGGAGCAGAGCTGGGGAAGTGTCTGGAGCACAAGACTTGTGGGGAGTAGCTGAGAGAGCTGGGGGGGTTTAGTCTGGAGAAAATGAGGCTCAGGAGGGAGCCCTATCACTGTACAACTCTCTGAGAACAGCTTGTCTCCAGGTGGGGATCAGCCTCTTCTCCAGGTAACAAGAGACAAGAGGAAACAGCCTCAAGCTGCATGAAGGGACTTTTAGATTGGAAATTAGGAAAAAAAATCTCAGAAAGAGCTGTCAAGCATTGGAACAGGCTGCCCAGAGAGGTGTTTGGGTCAGCATCCCTGGAGGTGTCACTTGTGAGATGCAGTGCTTAGCAACATGGCTTAGTGTGGACTTGGCAGTGCTGGATTAATGATTGAACTCAATGATCCTAAAGGTCTTTTCCAACATAAAATTTTTCTGTCATTCTATGATATTGAAAGATACCTTTCACAGTTTCAATTAACTGTTGTGCCAGTGGAAACATGAGGAAAAATGTTATTTAACCTAGGTATTTTGTCCAATTCTGTATTTAAATAATTCAACATCCAATTTGATTTAAAAAAAAGTAAGTTCAATAGTCATATTTTAGGAATTCTGTTAGCTAGTGTGCCTCTCATTGCTGTCTTAGCCAACAGCTGGTATTCTACACACAGCTTCAGCAATACAAACCTGTGTGAAGGGGGCATGATTCTTTAACAGGATGACAGCATCCTACTTTGACCACATAGAAGGATAAATATTTCCCTAAAGTGAAATCACAACAACTGACACTACAGGAGATTCTTGAACCTCTGACATTTTTGGAACAGGGTTTTTCAAGGACATTGCCTCATTTTAGTTTATGCAAAATGTTTGTAATCTAAAGACATCATCTAAGTGCCAGTCCTTAGGTTTGCTCTTATTTTTCTGCTCCTCACTTACCTGATTCTTCCCACTCTCTCTCATAGAAAACTCAGTATTTTGTGGCACTAGAAGCAGATCTTGTTCTGTTTCTCCTGCAGGACAGGAGTACTTAAGGCTCAATTTCCTCAGTGCTTGTTTTTTGACCTGAGATATTATCATGACCATGGAATTCCAGGAAAATAATCTAATGTTCAGGATGGGCTAATATCAATTAAACTACCACTTCAATTTCTTCCCTGAAATGTTCTCTGATTCCCTGGGATTGTGGCTTGTTTCAGGTAGACTGCAGTTCTCTGCTGAGCTGTATAAACATGTAATTGAACCTCCACTATAAAGAAAGGAGTGAGGATCCAATATCCAGGTAAAATAAAAAACCGTGACCATCCAGAAAGTTACTAATATTTATTTAAAATAATATAAAAGAAATGTAAAACCCATGGAACATCAAGAACTAGGCATGTACATATGTGCACATTTTTTTGTGTGTCTGTAAATAGAGATGACATACTTGAATGCCATCTTCATATATTTCTTCTTCTAATTGCAAACAACAACATAGCAAGGTTTTAATTAACATAATTGATCAGTAAAGATGGGCTTAGGATACTTAACATTCTTAGACCACAACTATAGATAATTTCAAGCATAATTCCAGCACAAAGAAAAAAAAAAAAAAACCAAAACTACCAAGAAACCCAAATCAAAACACTAGCACCCCTCCCCCAACCTACATTGACTATTTACTTTTTAGACACATTAATTTCCAAATACCAGCTTATCTCAGTAAGATTAATATAAAATTTTAACTTAAGTCTATCTATGATATTAGTAACTTTTGTAGTTACTTATGATTAATGACTTTCAATTAAGTGAACTGTATAATAAATATTTTACTGTGGCCTGTAAATGATATTTCTCAATGACACTGCATGGTAAGAAAAACCCAGTATCTCTACAGTAGCCATCAGGGTAAAAGTAAGCATGAACATGCTGATACATTAAGTTTTCTATTTCTATTTTATCTAAACCAGTTAATTAGGATAATGTATAACCTATGTGGATGACAGTGTGTAATTAATGTCACCCTCAGTACAACTAAAGCATAGATTTATGAAATCCACTATTAAAATATATCTGCATGGATTTCAACAAACTATATTTATGAGATTTCTGCAGCTTCCAAGCATATTTTGGAAGAAGTATTAAGTTTAAATTTTACTGTAGTTGTGTGTGTCTCTTTTTACTGGATTTTCAAACATGATTAATCAATTTAAATATAAATCAAATTTCCAACAAATGTTCACTGAACTTTTCCACTAACTTCAATGTCTGTAAAACAGATCCTTAAATAAAGATATCCAAACACCACAAGCTTCAGCAATTCAGAAAAGATAATCATCAGAAAATCTGATTATTTATATAAACTTTAAAAACTTTTAAAATATTACTTTCTCTGTAGACTCCCTGTATTTCTGTTCTGAAAAAAATCCCATAAGAATCAGTTTTGGCATTTCTGGTCTTGGCTTCAGCCAAACCCAGGAAATATGCTGTTTGAGCAGGGAGAAAAATATTTTTTTTTATTTTAAGCTACATTTTGAATTAAGCGAATTTCTCTAACCTTAGCTTTGTCCATGTCCTGGGAAAAAGTTCAGATAACTTCTACTTTTTTATTTTTTAAGAAGTTCATCAATTATATAAAAATAATTTGCATTATCATTTAGCTTAGTTCAGTGTTTATATGTCCATTTAAAACATTGATCATCTCTAGTCATTTCAAGCTTGAAATTAATTCAGCTTCTACATTTTATAAATTAACATTAATTTTTATAGAGCCATGAATCAGGACAAAAGTGGTAGCTTCTGAAGCAACAGGAAATCTTAGCCTCTATATAGCTGATGGGAGAGTGAATTTTTTTCTGTAGCAAGAATTTAACTTTCATTTGATAAAAAATGTAATAAATCTAATAAGTGACGAGTTTTATTTCAGACTTCCACAAGAAAAAACGTTGGAGGGTGATTTTGTTTTAATAAGTATTGTGTTGAAAAATAGTTTTAACAGAAAATGGTAGTAGCAGGTTAATGTATCTGTTCTGTGCTGTGTTTGGTGAGAGATTGGAGTAGAGGGAATTATTTCTGTTCAACACATCATTGTGATAGTGGCTTTAAATATGTTTCTGTTTCTGTGTCTGTTAGCAGTAAAACCCAGAGTTACTGTGTGTTCCCTCTCCATCACCACTGTGCTTCTGACATCAGCTGCAAACCTAGCAGCTCTCGCTGCCACAGTGGCTTTCTGTGGCTTCTGTAGCATGTATTTCAACTAATAGAAACATATGTTTGCCTGTTCAGTGTCCAGAATAAACATATTTTTAAGCAGTTGTTGCAGACAGTGACAAAGCACATTTATGACAGGACATGTGCTGAATGCTAGGAAAGATTTCTCTGACAGTGAATCCTGATGTCTTTTAATTATCCCTACCCAGTATACTTTTGCTCAATATGTACAGTACTTTACTCAATTATTAATCAAATTTAATATAGGAAAATCAAATTTGTTGCATTATATGTAAAAACTCACAATCAGTACAACATCCAGGCTAACTAGACTATTTTATATTTTGTTGAAAAGTGTAGATGTGTTTTTTATTCATGGCTGTGTTGTTTGCTTGTTCTCTGTCCAGAATAAACATATTTTTCTCTTTTGACTTGTCAGCTGTGGAGTTCAAATGCAAGCTAAAATTACCACGGGCTCTTAGAGAGAAAACAAGTTTTTCTGTTAAGTGTCCAAGCCCAGGGAAGGAACCCTCTACTGTAAAGCATTTGCTGTCCCTTAGACAGGTTGAACTGAAACAATTCCAAAGGAAAGCTGATCATATTCATTTACAGCTGTATTTTGTATTAATATTTTATCTTTAAAATTGGCAGATATAGGTTCTTACTCTGGATATATTGAATTAATATTTTGTTGGCTGGCACATTTCAGTTGTCTCAACAGGAGAATGGGCAAGGAGCTGCAGTGATGTCAGAAAATAATTACAGCAGTGAGTCATTTCTGCAGAGCAACCGAGGAGAAATACAGAGGTTATTTTGTCTTACACTTTTCTAAAGGAAATGTAGAAGGAAATTATTTTCATGTGCTGGCAGCAAGAATATTAAGAGCCAAATTAAAAATCTGTTCAAGTTGCCAGAGGTACTTACTGCTTTATTCAGGTTCCCAACACTTTGCAGAGCCATCATGCCTACTGTTTCCAGTTACAAACTCTATTAGGAATATAATAAAGTTCAATAAAAAGTCCATGAATTGACCAAGTACACTGTTTCTCAAGTTTGTACTTAAGATAGGAGTGGGGAAAAATTTGTATTCTAAGGTTTTATTGTTGATATTTCTGATTTTCTCCAATCAGACACCAACTGTGATATTCCCTTTCTGCTTCTCTTTGGTATTTTTATATCAGTTATTCATTCAAAAACAGGCAGCAATCAAGGTGAACTATTCTTGAAACTTGACTGAATGAGTTAGCAAGAGTTCAATATTTTGCAAGTAGTGGTGAGCAAGTTTTTGTCATCTTTCATCCTATCTTGTTTCTTCAATTTCTCCAAAGTATTTTCCTTTCTTTTAGAGTAGCTTTTAGTTTCCTTCTAATACTTATTTACCTCATCTGGTGTTACATCCTTTCTATCTAGCTAATCTTGATTAATGATAAAAAAAATTGTGGGTCGATTGAATTTAGTTTGTTTTCATAAGGAGAGTATGCACTGTCCTAATGAAATCTAAATATTTTCTCCTTTCCCTTTCAAATAAATAAATAAATTTAAAAAAAAAGAAAAGAAGTTATGTTTAAGAAAAAGTCTTATTTGCTATGAAAGAAAAAGGATAAAAATGAGTGCCCAGGCAATCTATCTGTAATCTGACAGGCACTGACTAAGATGCCTTTGACTCTGCAGTCTGAGTTCAAACTCAAGGGTTCTCCCTGGTCACCACAGATGGCTCATGCTCTCTCTCTAGTGAGGAGATCATCTTTCCACCGATTTTAAAACCTAGCAGGCACAAGGGATGTTTCCCTTTATCCTTCAGTGAGAGTGCTAAATGATGAAACAATTAGGGTATATAGGTAAAATACCAAGGTTGGGATTCCCAGAGAGTTATATTTTGTTCCATGTTTAGCCAGCTTTTGGCAGACATTTTAGTTTCAACCTCAGTGACAGCAGTATTTCTCTAGAGGGATTATTTAGATGTTTTTTCTCTTGTTCACAACATTATCTATCACTGAATATTTGTGAGATGTCTTTATTATTGAGGTGATTTAACTATTCATGGACAGCTGTTGCCTTAGGGAGACTTGGTGAGATTTTGCAGTATGTTCAGGAAAAGATGCATTGCCAAGAATTCTAAGAAATTAACAATATTCAATGTAGACATGGTGTCTTATTAATTGACAAAAAAAGGGATTTTATTCCCAAATAATTAGTCAAAGCATTTTTAAGGGAAAACAACCCCCAAACCTTAACTTAAAATGAAGTTGTTCTCTGGTTTTGTTTTCTTTTATTTATGTAATGACTTAAGAGAACCTAAGTATAATCTCATACTGGGTCCACCTAAGTGGTTGCAGCCCAGTGGGCTTTGGTTCACAAGGGGACTTAATCCCCTAAATTGCACTATGAATAGAATTCTTTCACTAAAGCAGCATTTCATGAAACTCTACCAACATCAGCATCTTTACAACTGGGTTTTGTTTCAGAAACTGAAGCCATCTAAAATTTAGATGCAGCTGTGACCCAGATGGAAGATGCAAGTTAAATCCTTCCTCAACCTCAAACATTTCTAAACTACAGGGCAAAGTAAAGCAAGTCACATTTTAAAAACTAAGATGTCTTTCACATGCAGGACATTCCTAAGTGGTGGCCAGTAGGTTAGAAGGACTGAGATGTAGGTGCCCTCTGTTCCTGTCAAGTTAGGAAAAAATAAAAACCCAGTGAGGAGAGAGCTCAGAAAAGGAAACTCTGGGTACAGGATTCTGACCCCCATGCAACTATTTTTTTACCCCCCCATGATCATATCCTTCAAAATTAACAACCCTTCCTTTGAGAAGGGTCAGAATCTGGGATTCCCTCCTGCCATGTGGAATGAGCAGGCTTGAGACAGGACATTTTAGGCTGCAGAGACAAAGCTGAGGTGGGAATTTGGAGAAGTCCCTTTAAAATACTTCCCAAAGGCAAGATTTGATGTGTTCATCTCCATTCATCATGCTGATTCTTCAAAATCCTATTTCAAGACTTCTTGTTCTCTCTATTTAGTTGTTAAGAATATTAAACTCATGTTTATGAATTCCAGTCATGGAGGTCTCTGCTCAAATTTTTGGTACTATGGCAATAGTGAAATTTGCTCTTAACTCAGGATATTCAAGAGATGCACACTGAGATAGTTGAGATGGTTCTTCACATCTCTTAATGATGGTTGTTCATGTTTGCAGTAAGCTATTATCTTCTTTGCTTGTTTACAGACACTCACCAACAAAGCTGGATATCACTTCTCAGTTGTTTCATTGAGAAACTGCTGTAAATAAAGGACTGAGTGATCTCTAGCAACTCTAACAGGAAAAAAAAACTTAGAGGAAAAACTAGCTAATATTAAATTCTGGGAGTTCTACTGAACTCTCACTCATTCTACTAAAAATAAATAAATAATTAAATACAAAGTCTAAAGTTATATGCTTGATATGTAAAGCACTGCATCAGAAATTATTTCCTACACTTTTAGTGATATATAGCAGGCAACTTTTTCATGTGGATTTATGATTGCATTTATTTTTAAGAATTTTCTATTTTGAATTTGCAATTTTCACAGCTGTATGTTGCAGAACTATACCATTTTAATATTTTTTGTTATTTATTTAGACTTATCCCAAGTTTATCTATTAAACTTTTTAAACATAGTATGAAGAAAGTTAAGCTGCATATATTTGAAAGAATTTGAGGTCATCTAATCACTGCAAAAGCAAAAATTTCTGATGTAAATTTAAAATGCTTTTTCAAGCTGCCCTGAAATTAATATAATATGTAATGTTTTTAAATCTACTCTTTGCACACAGTATACCTTACTTTTGTTTCAAGGGACTGCAGATAGTCAAGTTGTGTCACACAGTAAGAATTCTGAAAAGCAAAACATACATAAGAGTTCTCCCTCACATCTGAGAAGTGAGATCCCAAGCTGCCATTGCTGTAAAATCACCAGTAAAAAATGCTGAATGTTTCTAGCATCCATCCTAAATTAGACCTAACAACTGAAATATTTTTAAAACTCTGTTGTTTCTTCTTCAGTACATCATGAAAGTTGCTAGTTTCTAAATGAGTGCTGCTCTGTTCCTCATAGTGACTTTAGGGTTTCGTGAAAAATTCTTCAGAAGTCCTCGAAATTCAATATATATACAAATGCAGTATTTCTCTTACTCTTATTTACTCACTGTTTAATGGCTATTGCTTATTTGTTGTTTTGTCAATTTCACTGTATGCAGATATTATGTCCATGAATTTATTTTCCTGCCCACTGTGTAAATCAGAGCAGAGTTTCCCCTTCTTTCCTTGATCAGAATTTCCTGACTGTGAGCAAGTGGAAAGACTGGAGATGTGCTCCTAAAACTGTTCTCTGAATTTTGATCAATAATGAGTTGCTTTTTGTTCTTAACTTCCTTTCCTTTGTCTCCAAGAACAACCAAGAGGAACTGTACCCTGAACTGCCATTTTTTCTAAGGGAGAGAAATTGTGTCCTAGCAGTTATTTGAAGTGTGTTTCAAAGGTTCAATCCTACCAATCTAAATCTGAGAATACTGAATAAATGATTAAGCTGAGTAGTAAGATGTCTGTTGCTCCTGGGAACTAACCAGCCCATCAGCTGGCCTTCTGCTGGGCAGACTTGCTGTCTCAAGCCAGACTAGTTTGGACTCTTATGGCTTGAACTGAAGTTCCTGATTGCTTCAGGATCACTTCTGGTTTTTGACTGAGATCTAAATTTTGGTATAGAGTAGTGCCAACCTCACAGTGTTATTTTTTCCTAACTTGGGCAATGCCAGTTCAGGGAGAAAAGCCCAAAGACACAGAATTAATGTTTCACCCTGTGGTTCATCTGCCCATGGCTGCAGTACAGATAAGTACACTAGAGCTCAGAGCCAAGTTAAGCTTTATTCATCTAAAGTCACTGGAGACCTACTAGACAAATTGTGTTGAGGGATAGTCAAACATAACTGGCAAGATCTAAATCTGTGATGAGTGGAATGCTTGTAAAATATATGGGAAAGTAAAGAGCTTGTAAATAATCCTAATGCCCTCACCCTTTGGGGAAAACACTGAACACCAAGAAATATTTATTTCTTTATGTTTTATATTTTCTTAGATTACACCTTTTTTTTTTTTTATTGGACTAAGTGTGTTTTATAGTGTTGATTGCTAATAAAAAGGTCTGGCTAACCTTGTCTTTCTTATTTAAGTAAACAGCATGTGCTTTTTATACTGACTTTATGAGACTTCTGTGAGCTTTGGTGTGGCTGATACAATGAGAATGTACATCCATTTAAACTCAGATCACAGATATCATGTGACAAAATAATTTTTCTATCAACACAACCTCAGGGAAGTTTATTTTGTTCTGCAAAATATTAAGAACAGCCTGAAAAACAAGGCAGAAGTCCAATGAATGAAGATGGGATCAATTCCAGCTTTTCATTTGTATGAAACAAAGAAATGGACATGTGCAAAGACAGATCTTAGATTAATCTTGTCTAAAACAAACATCCTTTGATAGATTAACAAGGTCATTACAGGCTAATTTCCACCATGATTGGGCAAAAGCATAATGCAATGACCTTCCTGAATTCCTGTTCCTAGGCTGTTTCTTGTTAAATTATAAAGGATTTTCACAGTCTTTTAGTGAGGCTTACACTTGGCCTTATCTATTTTTGTTCTATCAGAAGGTATTTGACTATGCATGATATTTGTATTGAATCCAAAAGGTTTTGTGTGTTTATGTGTGTGTAGTTATCTATCTATATATACAAAATTTGCTCTAAGGATTGAGTCCAAAGGCATTCAATCATCAGTCTCAGCCATGTAACATTCAAAATTAAAATCAAATTAAGGTAGGCAGTGTAACTACTTTAAAAGGATTAACCTGACAATTCCTTCTAATTTTTTTTAAATATTCATTCTCAGCATATACTGTCTCAATTTTTAGAGTTAAACAAAGGACACATAGGAAGAAAGTTACTGAAAATTAGGTGAAGTTCACATCAGTCTGCAAGTGTGAAACTCTGTAGGTTGCTAAGTTGTGGTTCTATGCCTTCAGATTTTGAGTAACCTCATCAGATATCCTGACAAGGCTTTTCTGTAATGACTCTGTGACAAGTTTAATCCAATTGGCTTTACTTGGACCTAATATGCACCAACAGATGCATGCAAAACAAAAAAAAACAAAAAAATAAACCAAAACCCAAAACTAAACCAACAAAAAACATCAGCCATGTACTTGATTAAAGAAAGCTGTCATGTGGTGCCCTTGCTCTCATAAGCAGAATTCAGCTCCAAAGTTCTGTGGGAGAACTGGATTATATTTAAATCTCAGTCTTGGGACAGATTCTCCTCATCTCAGAAAAATGACAATGGCTTAACTGCTACTACTGTAGGCTAGGAAGGTTAGGGATGTTCTCTACTCCTGCTGTTGATACTGTGAACACCACAGCAAATATGTCTTACATCTAAACAAATGGATGAATGATACTCTGTAAAGGCATTTATTCTTTTATTCATGCAAAGTAACTACATAAAAATACAACAACAGAGAGGCAGTGACAGTCAGTGACTCTCATCTGCTCTCCTTGTTCACTCTGTGGGAGAAGTTGGGAAAACATTTTCTAGAATAGCACTCACAGGTAAATCACAGAGAGAAAAAGACATCTCTCCTACTTATGTCCTGCCTCCGTTCTTGTGGGTCCTTATGCATTTTATATTTGATATTTAAAAGACATATTTGCCCTTCTTCAATAACTCAGAAAGAAACAGAAAAGTTGGCTCTCACTTCAGTGGAGAAGTCTATCCCACTATCTACCAAATCATACTCTTGGTTAGCCCTGTGGCTGGTTTATTCCTAGCCTATAGATTCAATGAGACAGGGGAGGGATGTGTCCTCCCCTCTTATTTGCTCCAGTGGCTAGGGCTTGCCCCTCAGTGTAAGGATTGTGGCTTCAAACTTCTCCAGTGACACTGACATCCCTTCTTGCATATGAAGCTATTATGACAAAGGATACCTTCCTCTCCTCTCCTCTCCTCTCCTCTCCTCTCCTCTCCTCTCCTCTCCTCTCCTCTCCTCTCCTCTCCTCTCCTCTCCTCTCCTCTCCTCTCCTCTCCTCTCCTCTCCTCTCCTCTCCTCTCCTCTCCTCTCCTCTCCTCTCCTCTCCTCTCCTCTCCTCTCCTCTCCTCTCCTCTCCTCTCCTCTCCTCTCCTCTCCTCTCCTCTCCTCTCCTCTCCTCTCCTCTCCTCTCCTCTCCTCTCCTCTCCTCTCCTCTCCTCTCCTCTCCTCTCCTCTCCTCTCCTCTCCCTCTCCTCATTTTCTAGTTCATGTCAGAGCAATTGTGAACTCATGTTCATGCCCAGGTACTCAGCATTTCCTTGCTGGTTCAGAGGTTCCATTTAACCTTCCTGCAGCTGGCACATTTGGCTGCTGGCAGATGAAGTCCAGCTCCTAGCTCATGATTGTGCTTTCAACTAGTTGAAAGACTCCTTAAAAAAAGAGATGCTTTGCATTGCAAATTATGAAGGCTTTTGTGGCTTGAACTCTAAGTTATTCTCCATTTGTCACTCAGAGATAGATTTGGCAGAACAGGGTTGTTGGCTTGTGCTGTAAATGGTGGAATTTAAAATTCTAAGGCTGCTAAAATCCTCTTCCAAGCCCAGGCATTAATTACATGACTCCTGTTAACTGGGGTTGCTGTTTCTGTGCCACAGTAAAGAAACAGTAAAGAAACCAGCTACTTGAGTCATCAGTAATTCTGTCAATGAATTCCAGATATCTGAGCATCTCTTCTCACTCCTCCTCTCACTCTCCCTCTACTTTGTTGTATTTCCAGTTCCAATTCCTTGAGCTCAGTTCTACTCTGGAGGAAGGATTATGTTCTACTACATATACACTGAAAAACCCTAAATGTCCCCTTTTCACACCTGAAACAACAGAGAGATTGAGCCAAAGCATAAAAGATTCACAAATTTTCTGGATGCACTTCATACAATGCCAACCTGATGTAGAAAAAATCTGAATCTCTTATCTTTTTTTTCTGTTTGGTGACCCTGACTTTTTTCTTTTGTTGTTTTTCAGGCTTTATTTAAAAGGTCATAGTGGAACTGCTGGAAAACAGAGTAGCCTGATCTTGCATGGTGCTGAATTCAGTACAAAAGATGCTGACAATGACAACTGCATGTGTAAATGTGCTCTCATGTTGACTGGAGGTGAGTACAACTGACTCAGAAAATATTAATTACATTAATAGGAATCTACTGTGTTTTCCTAAAGCACCCATGGATGAAGTTTCATCATGGTTGCATAAGTCCTGAATGAAAACATCTTTTATTATTATTACTGCTACTTTTTTCTATACATATATTGTCATGATGTCAATACTTAGATTCCTATCAGCAGAGAAAGAATTATTCAGAGATGCAGTCAGTATAATTCTGCACTGAAGCTGTTGCAACCCTGTCAAAGAGGAAAGCATAAGTTAGTGTAATTTTTTAGGCAGGAAAGGCAAAATAGGAAAGAAAAATATAAAAGATTAAAAAGGTGAAAAGAAGTTTATGAGAAGCTGGACAATCAACCAGCAAAAGAAAACAGCTTAGAAACAATCAAAGTCTAGACTTATAATACATGATCTATTTAGCTTAGGGATGTGATTCTGTTATTAAGATATTTATAATGGTTTAACTTTCTCTGTTAGGTGAGCATAATGCATAAAGATACCAAATGACTAATTCACTCACCTGTGAAAGACTAGATCTGCAACCACCTGTTTAAATCTGGAAGGTTTAAGCTAATATCCTTTGTGAGCTGAGTCAAAGTGCAGAAGGAAAGAAGAAGTGTTGGGTGGAGAAGAGCACAGACAAGTTACACTGGGACAGTTTAAAGTCCCAAGTCAATCGGACTGCCAGCCAGTATAGTGCATATGATTGATTTTTGTAGTCTCCAGCACAGAGAATGAATATTTGAGATTATCTCTCCTTTCAGACTCCTAATGCTCTTAAGAGTGGGAGTTTTCTCTGGCAAATGGTAGTTATTCCCAGTCCCTCTATGGGCAAGCTCATTTTCATCTCCAGAATTCCAAATTACAGCAGAAAGCTTAAACTGGGATTCTTTGGTTTGCTGACTGCATGACCAAGAAAGGCCCTTTCTTATCTTCACGTGTGATCTTGTTTGGAGACTCTCTCTCAGTGATTTCTAACTTTCCTGGAAAATAGTCTATAGCATGTAAATTTTTCAGTGTTTTGGATCAAACTGTTAAACCTGTATTATTTGTGGTTACTGGCACTCTGGTTGAATTCAGCTCAGGCCACATCCAGGAACCTATGAGCCTCTAAAGCAATCATCTGCTAACAAAAGAAGGTTTCCCATCACTGAGAATTTATATCAGATGCACAACCCAACTCCTCATTCTCTTTTGCCAGTTGGAAGGGACCCAGTTGGGAAAGTCTTCAAGGAGCCAATTTTTTGAGCTCCCCTAACTTCCTCTAGGGATATCATATTAGAAATTATCATGGGAAACTTCTTCCAGTGGACAGGTTATCAGATACCTTTCCATTTCTATAAAATAGAGAAGCTAACCAGATAGATCTGGAGACAGACAGTGAATAAGAAGTCAGTAGTTTATTTTAGTTAAAGCTGTTGACCTTTCTCTTTAGAGACCATGCTAAAGTAAAGTGTGTTACTTCCAGGGCAGGCCAGAGTGTAGTGAGAAGCTCCTGAGTGTGAGTTGTGTCTGTGCTGGAGTGCAGACTCATTCATGTGTCTGAGCTGCCTGGGAGCACCTCTGCTGCCTGCCAGCTCTTTCTGGGAGCTGGGGGCGTTGTTTATTTTCCTGCTCTGTGACAGGTCAATGCCCTGCTAAGGTCAGGCTGCTCTTGAGCAGCCACTCCACCAGGTTCACATCTATTGCTCCAGCATTCCATTAAATCAACAGCATAACCACATTTTGGAATTCACTGGTACCAATTGAAATGAATAGGGAGGAGAGGGGAGAATTACCAAAGGCTGAGGAAACCACAAGTTTAGCAAATCACCACACAGTAAAAGGAGGTGCAATTAGCCTTTGGAGATAGATGAGTTTACTCTCATGGACTAAACTCTGAGTAATATTCCTTTGGAGGCAGGTTGTACAGCACTGCAATTTGTAATTCCTCAAGAAAGACTTTAGTCATGCTAGAGTTTTCCTCAAACACTCTGCTATGCTTTTCTCCTTGGAAAAACTTTCTTATTCCTTGAGAAATATCAGAATTTAATTAAATACTAAAACATCTTTTTAGGGAGCAAATTTCAGTTTTGTACCAGACAAACAAAAGAAAAGTAGCAATGATAATAGTTTTTGGAAAACCTCTTTTTTTTTTTTCCCTCAAAAAGATATTAGACTGTTAGTTTTGGCAACATCACAGAGAGCTCTTTAATGATGAATGGTATGAAATCTGGAGGCAAGTTTCTAGCTATCTTGACAGTTTGGGTGAGTCTGTTATCTCTATGAGGTGAACTGAATATATTTATGTCAGGAATAAAGGCTGAGATAAGCCAAAGCTCAAGACTGTGATATGGTTATAATCAAGGCTGAAAATAAAAATGTAAGGAAAACACACATTTCTCTCTGTGATCTTGCTAGTTGTCAGTTTTATTTGGTCTATATCATAACTATTATTCTCTCTCCTCCTATATCTCATCCCTCTTTCCTAGAATGAGAAATTAAATACTGGGAGAATAATACAGAAACACCAACAGTGTATTGCATGTGTGTCTTTCTTTTCTTTTCAAGAGCCATGCCATGGTACTTGGCTCTATCTCTACATGGATTTTAGGAAATGCCTTCAAAATTTTGTGCCTGAGGTGGATTCTTAAGCCCTCTAAACTGTCATCATATTTAAATGTTTTAGCTCCTTTTTTGTGACTTGGAAAATTTAAACTAAGCATGCTTGTTTTACCTTAAATCATATTCATTTAAATAATTTCTTCAGAGTTTCAATATCTCAGGCCAGTAAACTAAAAAAAAAAAAAAAAAAGGTGCTTATATATATATAAAATATATATATATCCACATATTATTTCAAGTTTTAGTCAGAAGAATGCCCCAGTTAGTTATGTACTCAGCTTTTTGCAAGAAACAGCACTAAAAATGCAACAAACTGTCACCAGAATGAGCCTATGAGTAGAAGTTAAAAATGCTTGGACTTCCAATACAGCCCTTAGCTATTAATATCTCTGGATCAAATTCCTGGGCCAAATTCCCATCTGTTCTGCCAGATACCACCTGTCAGCTGAGCCTCAAATTGTTTGTGAAATTTTTTTTCAGTCTCTGGAAAGTGAGTTATGGTATCTTGGCTCACCAACAAAGTTTTAAGGTGATTTCCTTTGTCTGGCATTGGCTGCAGTCTGAGGTGCTCCCAAAGGCATTTACCTTGCTTCAAGTGAGAAGTGAGAATATTGTTAAACATGTGATCCCCAAAATAATTTGAGAAAGACAGGAGACTTTCTAGATGTCTTGCCACGTTTGAAGCAGCTTAGATGACTGAAATAAATTGTTTGTTTGTTTTATTTTACTGGAAGCAGAGGTCTATCCAGCTGGAGTCTCCTCCTGCTGTCTCTACAGCAGTCAATATAGGCAAATAAATTATACATCCCTTGAGTATTTTCTCAGTATCTTTTGTATCTCAGGGGCTACCTCAGTCAGAGAAATATGTATTTATTAAACACATATTTATTGAGCCTTAATAGATTTGTCACCTATCAAGTCAAAGACTGCTCAATGATTCCCAAACACTGTTGCATTCATTGCCTGTTGTTTCACTGCTTTTTTCTCCTAGTGGTGAATTTTATGCATCTCTGGTATGGAGGATTCATGTCATGACTTGGAGGGAAGCTCTTGGCTGAATATAGAAATCTGCCCATATACTCCAACCAGAAAAGCCACAGTTTTTGTTATATTTTCCTTGAAACAAAATATTTGAAAGAGACAACAGCAACACATTTAAAAGTATCCCATCTGAACCTCTGAATATACACCTTTTACATAAAAAGCCCCAGTTTTAAAGTTTTATTTATTTATTAAAAAATTGCTCAGAAAATACCATTAATGAAGTACCATTTATATTGCCAAATATTTTTATGAAGAAAATATATTCACCACGCAAATAAGAAGTGGTTAGAACATCATTTATTTTTTTGCTAGAAATATTCAAAATATTTAGACATATGACTATGCAGCACTTTTAGCAAAAGAATTACTGAATTGGTGTGTTTAAGGGCAAGCAACTGTAACAGAGTCTTAGGAGACCTTCAGGAAGTGACTAACTTTTGATATATTAGAACATTTTCACCAGTCTGCAAGTTTCATGTTATTTTTACCTCATAAAAAGGTCCCTATGAAAGGGACTGCATTATCTAGCTGATATGAAAAGCTAATGCCTTTTCATCTTATATTCTGGCAGCTAAATTCTAATGTAATCTTCAGATTGTCAAATGGTAGTCTGGTCAATCCAGTACTCTAAGGAATAAATTAGAATAGAAATCACTTCCAGAGGTCATTTAGTCCCTTTCCAAGACAGATTCTTCTCTATCTATTCATTTCTGTCTTTCTATTCATCTTCAAGATTTCTATTTATGCTCATTTTCATGTTAAAATCTTCTTACTGAGTTTGTCTACACTTAATATAAGAAAGTTCTGCATGTTGACTAACTAATTATCTGATAATTTAAATGCATTCCATCCTGTCATATCCTCCACCATAGGAAAGAATGGACACCATTCCTTTCCATTCTTTTGAGAGTTTGTTGTTTTCTTGTTGTTGTTGTTTTTTTTTAATTTGAAATTGTTGGAAATTTGTATTTCAGATTCTGACTAAACAATCCTAAATTCTTCCTGTTACATTCACTCTTTTGGATTCAGTCCCATGGCTCCACTGATAGTTTGAGGTGTCATCCAAAACTTCACCCACAGAAATTACCAATGCAAAATCAAGCAGATCCTCAGTATTGACATCTAACTTCTTTAAAGTACAGAATATCTGAAACATTTAAATCTTTCTTAAAGTAAATTTTATTTATTTTGAACATTGAGGTCTATTTCAATATTTTCTTTATTTTCTTATTGGCTTTGTTGCCAAATGCACTAAATTTTGTGGATAAACCCAGAGGGCTAGAAATAAATATTGGCTTTCCATAGGATCCATTTATTCTGTAAATCCATACAAATGTACCATTCAGACATACTTTAGATCATATTCAATGGCCTGCACTGATCCTGCTGCATTTGGAGACTTCAGTGTCCTCAGGAGGTAGAGTCTGCCATCAAATATTCAGTGTTTAGACACCTATTATTTTAGAGTGTAAAAGTCAGCTAGTGAACCTCCCATCAAACCTGAGCTGTCATTACCATTCCCCATGTAGCCTTACAGTGCATTCATGAATTGATGAACATTAGGTCACTCAAAAAGAATTTTACATGCATACATGTTTAATTGCAATTTATACAAGCCAAAAAAGCAAATCTGTTAGCTTTGGCATACAAAGGAACTTTTTAAATATTGCTTTTGACAGAGAAGATTCTATCATGCAAAAATTATACTTGTCACTTCAGAAAACCATTATAAAGTATGCTTGTGGGTTTTTTCCTTTTACTATTGTTACTCATTTGGGCAATGCCTCTTTATTAGGTTTTTTGCAAGAATTTGTGGAAATTATTTCAATATGCATTTATATTCAGTCAAATATAAAGTACAGTATAGACATAGAATACTCTGGAGCTCAAGTGTCTGAGATAGGTAGCTTAAGCATAAAAAAAAAATATTAATGAAAAGAGCTGGCATGAAATGTAACAACTTCCCATTGGTCATAGCAACACAAATTAAAGACCAAAGCATACACAATGCATGAACCTACTTTAACTGTTCCAGAAGAACAGCCATCTACATTGAGAATTCGTTTCTATTTGTGTACCTGAACTTTCAAACAACTTATCTCTGCATAATTTAATTTATATTTTGTCTGGAAAATATATTTTATGACAGAGATGGTAATGCTGCTTGTATTATACAAAATATTAGAGGTGGGGCAACTTAAAAAATTGAATTGGTCTTCAGTTCAAATGTGTAGTTAATGACTTTGTGATCACAACCCCTTGAAACTACCTCTCTAAATAAAAACTCACTTGAACTTCTCAAGAAAGCCTTCTTTTCACCACTTCATTTTAAAATATTACTTCTATTATTATTTCTTACAATGCCCATTATTCATCATTCTCTTTCCTGATTCAAATATCCCAATGAAATTGTTGCCAAAACTTATCTCCAAAGTTAAAATCTTACTGTGGTTCAAAGATGACATATTTGGGAAAGCCATTACCTTGCAGAGAGAAATAAACAAGATTATTCATAAGAAAATCCTGGGAACTCCAGGTAAAAATCCAACATCCTGCTACTGAGTGTCTTTCCTTGGGTCAGGCTGTCCCACAGCTCTGGAGCTGCTTCATTTGGTGTTTTCTGCAATGGCATGCTGCAGGTATATCTTCCAGAAACCCTTGGTTCCTTATAGCTACCAAGAAAGTCACTGCTTGCATTCTTCTTTTCCTCAACAGAAAAAGCATTTGTAAAAAATACTTTCTTTGCATCCATTCAAAGTTGTGAGAAGAAAACAAACAAACAAAAAAAAAAAGCCAAAAAAAAGAAAACAACCCACCAAACTTAAAAAAAAAAAAAAAAAAAAAAAAAAAAAAAAAAAAAAAAAAAAGACAGTGAGAAATTAAACCTAAAGTTTTAATGCAATATTAGGAAACATCTTAAGAACATTCATTCATTCATTCTCACTAACAAGAACAGTACAATATGAAAGAAGTTAAGATCATTAAAACACATAAGCATTTATTTAGGAGAAATCTATGATGAGAGGTTGGAGCAAGTCCTCACAAATGTTTCATAAAATTATGTGCTTCTTTGGTTTATTCCATGTTTCCTTCATCCCAAAAAAGACCTTCTATGGATCTATTCCTGTTCCTTTAAGATGAAATGGTAACTAAGTCAGTTTGCCATGTCTTCATCCCAACACCATAAACAGAACCCAGCTGCATCTGAGTTCCAGCTTTGAAAAATGAGGATTAGGATTTCTCTGTTAACTTCATCTTAAATTTCTACAAGATTATGCTCTGGTTATAGTAAAACATCAGCTGCACAGCTTTCCCTTTCTTTGGTTATTGCCCCCTTAGGCATAACATTGAAATCAAAGGAAGGTCAGCTGTACCAAAATAGAAGATTGTCAGAATTTATCTGGCATGAATTCATCCCTCAAGATTTCATTATGAAGTGTTACTTCTTAAAAAAAAAAAAAAAAAAAAAGCCAAAAACAACTAAGTACTTTCCAAAATCTTAGGAATTACAAGACTAGAAGCATAAATTATGTGGATCTGAATACAAAGAACAGAGTAATGGTTCTGAGGGCTAAACACAACCTATATCAGATTGGTGGTAGTAGTAAACTGTAGATTAAAATACTTTCATATAATACATTCATTACAGATAGATAAAAGTCTAACCATTAAATATGGTGGAATTGAAGTATTCCCTGGGCCAGAGAACATTGTCTAAAAGGAGTTTGTCACAGTTTAATTTCTTTTCCAGAAGTCAAACACATTGAAAATTTTAAATTCTGCATTCTAGTCCACAGTGACACCTGCAGAATTCAGTATGCACTCACTGGATGATCAGTTTGCCACTACCAGTACTGTTAGAAAATGCTTTACAGAGGTCCTGGGAAGATTGCAGTGCTGTGATGAGCAGGCTGAAATTCATTTGCCTCATGACACAAATGTTCAATACAACCATATTCCATGGAAAAATGCATAAAAACTGTACTTAAGATTTATAAAAAAGCCCCAACAGAAATCTTTCTGTTAAATAGAACTCCTAGCCACACAAGTTAATACATTTTTGACTTTAGGGATATTTGCTTTTTGCAGTCTGGGAATTCATTCTGCCTTTCTCAGTCTGAAATAAGCATCTTTCTGTTACTCTTACATAGATACTCTGTAAGGTGTTGGAGAGAAAATTCTATTCCCATCAAGGTATCCAGCAAAACTCCCACTACTTTCAGTAAAGTCAGCATGTCACCTAGTTTATCTTTGTCAGTTTGTGTTCTGTAGTCTTGGTGTTGCCAAGTTTCATGTTATTTGGATTTTTTCTTAAAACTCTAGCTCCCATGGCAATCTAAAATTCACCTTAACAAGAAAAGATCTTGGAGAGATAAACAGGAGTTCACTGATTAATTTCATCTTAAAGCAACAACTTAAAATAGGGCAATGCAGCACCACAATTCTCATAATGTAGTTGCTAGAAACATCTATTCTGAGAGCAAAAGTAACTGAGCAGTTGAATTGTCACAGTTAAAGCAGCAGGAAAGGGCTGGTAAATCAAATCAAATCAAGCTTTTACTTAAAATAGCAAGTGAAATTATGCAAAGTACTTTTAAATTATAGTTTTTTCTAAGGTTTAAATGAAAAATGCAATACTGTCTAAATATGAAAACCAGCTCATTTGTCTTTCATCTTCTTGCTTTTACTTCACATACTGCATATAAAACTAGAATGGGTTGGGACATAATTACTTTTGCAATTCTGTAAATACATATGTGTGTTGTCCAGCACTGCTGACTACAGAATAGCACAAAAAAGGAAAACATGAAAATACCAAACCAGCACTGCTCATGAGCCATGTACCAGAATTTCCTCATCAGCTAAACCTAATACAACAATATAAAATACTTAGTGCACTTGCAGTTTCAGATTTTGTCTTAATGGTTTCAGGGTGGTGGTTTGACGCCTGTGGCCCCTCCAACCTCAACGGGATGTTCTACACAGCTGGGCAGAACCACGGGAAGCTCAACGGCATCAAATGGCATTACTTCAAAGGCCCCAGCTACTCCCTGCGCTCCACCACCATGATGATCCGGCCCTGGGACTTCTAGAGTTCTGCACTGGATCCCAGGAGAAGCCAGGCTGGCCCTGCCCTCAGCAGCAGCACTGAAGGAAAAGGCAAAGGGCTCCTTGAGAGTGGCACGTAGGGATGGCGCGGTCGCTTCGCTCTCACCCCATAACCTGCAAACACTTCCCAACTGCAGCCCCATATTTGATTACTCCAGGAAGCTTGGTTTAGAAGAAGGTGGCTGAAATTATTTCCCAAAGAACTGGATTTGTCTATTCTGCCCAAACTTGGTGCTTGCCCGTGGATATCTTTTATTTTATTTTTTATTCAGCAACAGGAGAAGAATTTGAAGAACTGAAACACATCAACCATGGTCTATTGAGTAGAATGCTATTCAGCAGTGAAATGCCAGCATTATACCCATGAAAAAGGATTACAGAGACACTTTTATTAAAACTTGTCTTAAAGCATCCAAGGTGACCACTCCAAATATTGTTTTTCTTAAATGAACTGAATTTGAATAATGGATGGATTTATGTTAATCCCGGAGTCAAATTATTTGTGAAAATATTATTTTTCATTAAATACTTTAAGGACAGGTTTCTAATAAATAAACTGAGTCAAACATATGAAAAATGATAAGGATAATAAGCATAAATTCCTCAGTTGCTCTGTAGAGGTAAATCAGGTAATTGGCATAATCCCTGAGCTAGGATTTATAGTGTGATAACAAAAGTAGCTGTGTTTTTAGGTTTTTCCTTTCTTTCATTAAAGGCAGTCTGAATGTCATGTACAATAATTAATGGAAGGTTTAAAGAATGTGAAATGTTATCCAAGAGAAAATACAGGAATTTGCATGGAATCTTTTAATCAAAAAAACACAGGAAGGCAAACTTAGGATACAAAAGAATTACATAAATGCATAGCTTAAGGCAGGATTAATTTTACAGTATCCTTGCATGTGCGCGATTTATCCTTAATTATTTAACTTTTTTATTACATTTCTGTGAATATCAGAAGCATGCCAGTTCTACACAGTGCTTAGGCTACAACTATTAAAAATACTCATCAGAACTGTATAAAAAGAATTGTGAACTTGTAAATATCATGTTTATATGTCCTGCAACAGTCATTTCGTTTGTACAGGCAACCCTGAACCCACGCAAAGGGTGAAAAGCCTCGAAAGGTTATAAATATTAAAGAACTATAGATGACTGCTTGCAGGTTATTAACAAGTAATTTTGTTCTATTAAAATGCTGCAGAGGTGTGGGACTATTGGAAAAGATAGAAGTCTTCTAATAACAAGCAATAAAGTGATGAGTGGCCTATGAGGGTATAGAGACAACTGTTTCCTTTTGATTAAGTTATATGAATAGAGTCCATTTGGAAAGTAATTTGCAGTCATTCTGCTAGAAATTAAATGAAAAAATTTACCCTGCTCCCACTGAAATCACAAGTAATACTCTCATCAATTAAATTGGGACCAACATGGCATACAGAATCTGCACGTGCTGAGGTGTTTGCTCATCTCTTTCTTGCTTTGTTCCACTTATTAAACTGTTCCTGAGATGAGCACAATGATAATCTGATTTTTTTAAAGGGTAATGATAACCTTTTCCCCCTTATTTTTTCACCTTTTTCTTTTTTTTTTTTTTTAATTTATCAATTTATTTCTATGGAATAGAGGAAAAAATACTTGGATATTTGAAGACACCTCTTCCTAAAGATCACAAGGCTATAGTACCACTGAGGGCTATTGCAGCCTCTAAGGGTTCTCTGATTTTGTTACAATTTTATGTTTGTTTCATTATAAGCGGGAAGTTGGTTTTTTTTTTTATTTGTGTTTTTTTTTTTTTTTTGTGTAGTTGTATATATTTATATATATATTTGAACCAATCTTGACTAAGGGTTAATTTGAAGTTTTCTGCTGAATAAGTTACCATAATACTCTTTACACAGCACTTTCTTCACAGACATGTTTTGTCCCATTTTCCAGCACATTTTTATCAATGGTCTTCATTAATGTGGAAAATACACAGTCTGTCTTCCACCATATTCTCAAAAGATAGAATTTTGCAGGTCTCCAAGCTAAGAATGCCATTTTTGCAGATCCTATTGCAAAAGGCAAAACACATTTAATATTAAAAGCATGATATTTACTGTTTATTTATCTGGGTTTGAAAAAATTGTGGATTTGGTTTCCTATCATTTATAATAAAATGTTTTTAAAAAATTTGGAGTCTGTGATTTGCATTGCTCTAAGTATAACTTTCTGTGACAAGCTGATATAATTTCAAAATGTTATCTCTTTATGTATGAAATAATAATAAGCTTAGATACTCCTTAGAGTCTAGAAAGGAAGGAACTCTAATTAAGTTTATCCAGTAATTATTATTTCTAACCTGCCATATCCATACTTCAGAGTTTTTTATTGAATTTCCTTGATTAAAATCATGGGACTATATCTCTTATCTTTGGTTCAAATCATACAACTCTCTATCAACCTTTAAAATACAAGATTTCTTTAATTCTAGAACAAAAAAAAAAAGCAACAAACTGAAGTGTGATATTTTCCTTGACTTATGATGGGTTCTTCTATCATCCATTCAATCATGTTGTGTGGCAGTGACAAATCTCTGCTGATCTCTTACCCAGAAATTCCTTCTGCTCCATTCATTCATATGCCTTTTAACACTTCAGTGATCAGTTTTAACATCTCTTTGTAGTCAATTTATCCTCATTTTCCAAGGAATTTTTTCTTAATTGACTTGTTTTTTATGTTCCTTTGGGGACACACAGCTTTCAAATCAACACTAAAGATGCAAGGAATTATATACATAAAAACACATTTTGCTGCTAAAGGTGGATGAATATGTACTGCATAAATTGAAGAATAGCAATTCCTGAAAATGCTGGGATTGGAGTTGATTTATATTAAAATCCTACTTGCCTTGATAGATAATAAAAAAATAGTCATTGGTCAGTGGTAATAGTAACTTTACTATTTACCCTTCACAGATAACTCTTTCTTGGTTTATAAAAAAAGAATACACAAAATTTTGAAAAACTAATAGATGTGTTCTCCAAAGCATATTGATCCTTAATTTGTTAATATCTTTTGAGGCTGGAGTTGTTATTTAAACCCCCATTTTCCAAAGTGCCCTATCATCCAGTTCTGACCTATTAAGTAGGTAAATCATCCACATTTATAGTCATTTGTACAACTGAGTCCCAAGACAAAGTTCCTTAAAAAATCCTTCCAGCTATAAAAACAACTTTTTTCTCTGCTCAAACCACAGCTCTGACCATGCCTCAAATAATCTTGTTTGGGATTGGCACAGTTTCCCCTTCTCCTCTGGGAAGAACAAAACTGAAATAGCAATCACAACAAGAGCTTAATTCTCTAGGTAGGATCAAGAGTAATTTACAAGCAGACTGTGGTGCAGTTGTGCCAAAGAGCATTCCTACCTACCAGCTTTTACATGAGTGGACAGCTTGAGGGGAGAGGCACTAACCCTGAATACAGCTGCTGCTGCTGTCTGACTCTCAGCTCTGGTGTCAACACAGACACACAGGCACAGGAAAATCCATATGTCCAGAGAAAACTTGACACAGCCAATCAAAATTATCTTGCCTAAATTTTAACTAAAGGAGCTGTAATCTCAGGTAAAAAAAAAAAAAAAAAATTAATTGAAAGAGCCAATGTCAAGCAGCAAGAGCAGGAAGGAGGAAGAGAGGGATGTGGGACTGTAATGAAGAGAGGGAAAAAACAGACAGATAGAAAAGGGTTGAAAGGAAGGGATTACCTGTGAGACACAACAGCTTCATATTTACCATGCCATGACTATCACACATTGTGGGAACTCCCCTGTCCTCTAGGACTGTCCAAAGCTCCTCTGCCTGGCTCTTGCTCATATGAGAAGAAATCTATAGATATTATTTCTTTTTATATGCTCTGAGTGGTTTGTTTGTCTGTATGTTTTTTAAATCTTTGCACAGGGACCAATTTAGTATGGAGTTTTTAAGAAGACATGCCAAGTTATGGCTATCTCCAGTTAGCTGTGTAGCAAGTCCTGTAAAAATTAAAAAGCTCCTTTAGAAAATATTGAATTCTGCCATGTGACTTTTAAGTATTGATGATGAAATAGAACCTGTGCTCATCCAAAATCTTGTGAAATTAGAGACTTTGTTCTTCCACTAGATAAAATTTCTAATGCCCAGTGCAGTTTTCTGAGCCAGTGAGTACAACTGAAGAACATTAAAGAATGGATATATACTGTAAATATGATCCCCAAATGATATATTAAAATGCATCAAGGCCTAAACACCAGTCCTGTGTTTTGATAGAAAGAATTTTGAGCCCTGAGGTCTTGACATAAATTTTCTTTCTCTTCTTACACTTCTCACCTTCCTCCCACTTTAATAGTGCCCCTATGACTCCTTGCCTCCTCTTAAACTGCTGGCAGTGTTTGCCTTTTGCTGCCTGGCAGTAGCCACAGGAGGCAAGAACACACAGCAGAAGATCTGCAGATGCACGTGCTCACAACACAACACCACCTGTGGGGAAAGAAAAGTCTCTCCCCACCAAACCACGGGTAAGGAACATTCCTTGGCACTTGTTTGCTCTGCAAGGTTGTGAAGGGGAAAATGAGGCACACAGAGGTTCTTCTTTCACCTTAAACAGGACGTGGATGCTTTGCCAGGTCAGCCCTGAAAGGGACTCCAGAAGAGTAACTCACAGGCAGCTTCTCTGCCACAGCAGGAAATGGGTGGGGGAAAAAACCTCCAACACAGTAAAAGAAAAATGGATAATCTTGACACACTAAAGTGGGTAAGAAAGAGTTGAGTGAGAAAAATGTTTATTATATGATAAGAAGACTAAGAATGCAAAGGAATCTGATTAGAAAGCTGAAGGCAAGGTCAGCAAAATAAGGCTGTCAGTCTGACAAAAAGGATATGGAGAAATGGCAGAGATGAAAGCACTGGATAAGAAACAAATTAAGAAGAATCCAGCAGAAGAATACATTAAAATTTTTATTAGAACATAATTAGTATCCAATTAACTTTCCAAAGCCTAAGAGGAATAGTATCACTCTCTTACTTTCTGCCTTTATTATTTGCAATGCAGTGGAGGTTACACTAATGAAATCTAAAGCAATACTTAGAAAGCAGTTTCTTCTTAGAGAAATTTTTGCTGACATGCTACCTGAGAAATAGTTTATGCTTTTAGCATGAAACACAAACACACCAGTAGAACAATCAGCTTTGGATAATATTTACTGTTCCACTAAAATATGTGTATCTCCATCCTTTTGTAACCCACTAATGATTTTATTTAGAATCATTGTACACTCTAAAGGAAACTACACATCTCTGACCTGACCTCATTCAGCTGCATTGTCAAAACACTGCCTTTTTTATTTTTATTTTTATTTTTATTTTTATTTTTATTTTTATTTTTATTTTTATTTTTATTTTTATTTTTATTTTTATTTTTATTTTTATTTTTATTTTTATTTTTATTTTTTAGTAATGGAGCAGAAGTCCTGCATATGTTTTACTCCTTTTTGAAGGATTTTTTTTCTTTCCTTTTTTCCATTTTTTTCCCCCTAATTTAAACACTTCTAGTTTGGAGTTCACATTTCATTCACCAGAAATGCTTATTTAACCTCTTTGATAGCTTCACTTAGTGCTGTTTCTTCTGTAAAACGCCCCAGGCAAAGTTCTCCTGAATTAATGCTGTGGGTCTTGTAGCCATCTTCTGCCCTGCCTTCAGGTGGAGCATCACACAGCCAGGAACCAGCACTGTCCTTTTTGAGGGGGTTCATTCAGTTTCAAAAACTTTGGCATGAGTTTGGAGTTTTCAAGGCTTTGGGGAAAACCAATAATAAATACACTGGATTTCACCTGGCAAAAATAAGTTTATAAGCAAGAACAGTGAAATGCAGAGACAGAAAATTTACATCTCTGAATGTAAATATGGGTTTATGAATGGAGATTCAGGCAGGGACCAACAGATCTCTCACAGCTTCTTTTTGATTGAGTGACTTGTGCAAATTCACTTGACACCAGCATCGCCTGAATCTCCTTTCCACGCTGTGTGAGCTACCCCATAGCCCAGAAAAAAGATCAGAAAAAGGGCCTCAGTTTGATATAATCTAAAATAGACTAAGTGCAAGTATATATAAAATGTTGGAAATTGAAAATTTATAGGATGGCTAACCTGTTCACATTAAGATTTATTCATGTAGGAACTCAGAGTGAAAAATCAAAAATGCTTATATTTTCAGTACTCTTAGATATAATATAAATATACAAAACATGTCGTTTAAGTAGCCACTGGATGTGGGGAGAAAATGATAAAGAACACTCATTGTGGAACAAGGCAAGCTATCCTGTCATCTCAGCTCGCTCAGAGATGCAGGAAAACCCTTATTCCTAAAGCTTCTGCTGTCTGCTGCCACCTGTGGTTGGAAAAGAAGCGTTTCCAAAGATTAATTCATCACCTATGTCACTAAACATGCAATGAGAGAGCCAAGCAAAGGAAACTGAAGGGACAAATAAAAATGGTCAGGATGTCCAGCATAGATGTCAAAAGTCTATATTTAGGTACATATTTTCAGTTTTAAAAGTACTGAATTCCCACTGATTTCAGTCTATTCCAAGTGCATTAAAAATGCATTGGTTTTATAGCAGCGTAGACTCTCCCTAAAGAAAATAACCATATGTACAGAGTTCGAAAAACCACAGGTGATGAAGAAAGGGGAATAACATAAAACCATTGTAAAAATTCATGTTGCAGTTACTACATTTTCACTAGACCAGAGTTATGTGTACAGAACACACCCATCAAGAGGCCTAAGGAAGAAGCAAAAAACAAAAAGCCATAGTTCAAGATGGGAATTGAACTATATTTGAAAAAAAACACATTAAAATAGTCTTCAAGACAGATTATCAGCAGTTGTAAAGGCAAAAATCCCATTTCTTCTTTGCATCTAGATTTAACTAATTTATGCACAATGAGCTAGCCTGAATGTTTTAATTGCTCTCTCACAGGTTTTTTATCATGCTTCAAGAATCACATTTCAATTGGGATTTTGATTAATGAAGACTAATTAATTGGGAAATGAAAATAAATACTTATAATTTTATATTTTTAACTTCCCAACTAATCAGCTCATTTTAGTGTTTTTATTTACTCTGGAGCCATATTCAGCGATTCAAAAGTTACTTTGTCTATTCAAGAGTTCAAAAATTCCTTTTTTCCCCTTAAGTTCACCTGAGTGATATTTGCCATTGGATGGTCCAAATTAGTATCTTCAGAGCAGCCCAAACTGTTAATCCTGTTGCCATACATGAGCTATCTCATTTCACTGACCTTTCACTTTCTGGTGTTCAAGCCAGAGTCGCACTGAGGTTAGGATACACAGGTCACAAGGCCACAGATAACCTCAGATATTAGCAGGATTTCATGTCATTTCTTACAGAAACCAGAAGTAAATCAATATTTAGAAAGCTGGAGAAATCCATTTGTTTATGCGCTGTTGTCCACTTTGAGTTTCAAAGGCAGCCAGCTTAGCATCTCTGAACAAATAAAAATGAATGTAGATGAAAGAAAACCAGAAGCAATTTGGTTACCCACTGGACACAAGCACCATGGACAAGCAACCATTCCATGGCTGCCCCAGAGGTGCTCCAGCTCCACAGGCAAGTTGATGGTGCCTGAGCAGCATGGAGGAGCTGGCACTGTGTTACCCAAGCAGAGAAATTTCAACCTCAGAGCCTTGGTTGTTAAGAAACATAGGATTACAGAATAGGTATCCTTAGAAAAGCAGCATTGTAAATGGTGGTTTAATGGCTGAAAGACCATTTTTCATGGCAGCTGGGCCCTGGCCTGTGGTTCAGCTCTCATCTGCTCTGCAGATGACCTGGAAGCTTGGAGCCCATGGAAAATGCAACCAATATCCTTTCTGACATCTTTTTGGGGTCAGACTAAGCTCTGGCCATGAAGAAGCTCAGATATCACAAAAAAAACCAAAACCCTTTTCAGGGTTATCACTATTACACAGTCTAAAGGAGCCCAAATCAGCATCATTAATTCACAGGTTTCTAGACAGACACTTCCACTGACGAGTTAGACACTGAAATGTTTTACAGATGTGGTTCTAACAGATCAGTTTGTTGACTCATAGCAAACCTCACTCTACCCAGTTGTGGGGAACCCATATTTGTACATAATGCTACATGTTTCTTAAATGAGATATTTTCCAGACTACCCTATGAGGGGGACATCCAGGAAACAGCATTATCAGAGCATGTCACACCTAGGGAATGAGAGAAAATGAATGTCCTCATGACATGTCCTACTCCTATAAAAAGAAAGGCAAGCTAGAACATGAAGTCATTGTGCATTACATGGACAGCCAAACTTCAATGGGGACAGAACTGCCTCCTGGTCCTATCTTTTCTTCAGATTTTAGCACTGTATCTCTTGATGTTTTTAGCTCCTAGAACTTTGGGACGGGTTCAGGACCTATTAAATGGTTCCTGTGGCCTTTAATCTGGAACATAATGTAAATAAAACCAAACCAAATGACAATCAAACATCCTTCTTTCTTCACAAAAATGAAGTCAGGGAATGCTAGTTGGCATTATTTCTTTCTGTATTCAATATTTACAAACAACACTCAACAAGGATTTACACAAAATAGCAAGGCAGAGAATACAGAGATTTTGCAGTGCGTGAGATTTCTCTCTTGTCAGTGGGAACATGGAGAAATTCCATTTATCCATGCACCTGTCTGAGCCTCCTGCTGGCATCACAAATCACCATATTAAACTGCTATCCAGGAAAGAACATGAATAGCAACATACCAAGCATGTCAAAACACAGAATGGATTATCAAACAGACCTAATTTGTAAGAGAAAACTTTATTGCCCAGTGAGTGAATTATGTGATTAGTGTCATGGAAGGGATAAGCTTGGTATTCCACCAGGAAATACCAGGTTACTCTGTGTATCCCAAAGTATTTGTCTCCAGACAGTGCTCTGCACATTGTTATCAGAAACAATGATTGCTCAATAAGCAGCTCTAATAAGCAGCCAGCAGGACCCTGCCAAAATGAAATGCCCTCTTTGGTACTGTAAAATGAGCTTCACTGACAAGGGTAAGATCTCACCTTCCTTCTTCCATAAAGGCCAAATCCCTGAGGGAGTCTTTTCTACTCTTGTCATCTTTCCTTGTTTACACTGCTCAACTTTAAACTGAAGTTTCTCTAGATCATCCTTCTTTTTTCTTTTTTTTTATCTTCCTTCTATAAAGTGCAGATGAAATGCTTTTAAATGTTAATATAGACATATTTCTAAAATGGCTCCATTAATACAGAATCTTTCAACAGCCTTGTTGCAATTAATAATTTTGAAACCTTTTTACTGTTCCTTCATATGACACCATGAAGAGGAACCAGAAATTTACCTATATATGTGTAAACTGCAGCTGCACCAGTGGGACAGTTAAGTAGGTGCCACTGGAAGGCTTGTCAAGGACCAAGTTGTCCTTTTCAGGCTTCATGCCTATACATCATGCAGCTAAAAGAAAACAACATAAAGCTTCTTCTTTCTTTTTTTTTTTTTCAGTTTGCTGTGAGTGGCTGGACTCTAGGAATCCCCAAGGTGCACTGGCAAGATGGTACAGGGTGACAAGGCAGATTGAAAAGCCTCTTCTGGGGAAAATAAAAAAATTAAGCATTCTCTCTCTAAAAGCCATGTAGCTGTTTGTCAGTGACTTGGAAAGACTGGAGGACACTTGAGCATCCAGGGGCATCTGGGTGGTTTGAAGATGGCTGAGGAGTGAGAGTCGCCTGACAGTCTGGTCAGGATTCTTCCTTAGCTTCAAGAGAAGTCTTGTGCTGTCAGCCAGTTTTTGCTTTGCTCAAGTTGGCCTATTGCCATAATTCCAAATCAGGCCTTGTGGGGTGATGTCCTGTCACCAGCAGCATTGCTGGTGATTAAGGCTGTGAGAGCTGTCTTTGCACAACTATCAGTGCCTGGGCTATTCTCAGCCAGGACCTTGCTTATTCCTTACTGGCTGCAGTCCATGACCTATCCAAAACACTGATGGGCAATTTCTCAAAAACAGTATAGATCCAAAGACCTTCTCATATTTCACAGCCTATGAACTTTGGAACAGCATACACTATTTTCTAGTGGAAGTTTTCTGCTGAGTTGTGCTCCATCTTAGTTTTATTTTAGACGTCTTTATTTTGTATATCCAGGTGAGACACAAAAGCTGAAAAAACGAGAATCTGTCACTTCTTGACTGTATTTCATGTTGGACAAAGGAGAAAAGCAGCAGGCTGAGGAAATATTGGGAGATTCCCACTGAGATATTCTTAGTAACTTGGATAAAGAGTTGAGGAAGTGGAGAAAAAGAAGCAATTAAAAAGGTGTAAATGTAGGTCTGAGAGGCCTCTCAGATCATCACAGATCTTCCATCACACAACCTGCTAGAAATAGTGGGATAAGACGGAGCAGGATCACCCCAGAGACAAAGTTAAAAATAGTGGTATGGCATTGGTGATGCTGAGTGAAATAAAAGATTTAAAAAATAACAAACATGTTGTTTGTCATTATTTTGGGGTGACTGTCTCACTGTGACAATGTGAGAAAGTAAATGAAGAATGGGCCATGATGAAGTCCTGGTCAGTTTTGTGGACAGTTTTTTGGACAATTGCTTCATCTGCTGGTGATGGAGCTGTCCAGTTTGTGTTCACTGGCCTCCCTGCTCCCTTTAAAGCTCCCTCACAAACACAGAGACTTGAAAGGAGAAGCAGTAATTCAGGAAGTCTCTTAACACAGCAGGGTTACATTTGCAATATGGAAGGGTTAAGATTGAAAACCAAAGTAGTTTAATTCTATTTTCAAAAATCAGTACCTAACGCAGGATTATCTTTAATGACAGACATGGAGGTGTCAAAGGACTGTGTCAGGTTTCAGACCTTTCCATAGTTTAAATTCCTGTGTTTAATCAAAGGTTAACTGAATCATTGCTGGTAGAAGAGTTACTTCAGTGCAGTGCTGTTGTGGGTGGCCTACAATAAGTAATCCTATATTCAGGCTGCAGTCTCCTGCATGCAAAACTATTTCACATGCATGTCTCTGTAGAGAAAATACATGTGACAGAATATACAGACTCTCTCTCAGGGCAATGCAAAATATTTCCAACTTAAATTATTTCTTAACTGCTTCATTCCTTAGCTGAGTAACTTTATTTTTTTGGTTGTAACTCCTCTAAAATTATTTCCTATCAAACTGCATAAAATGAAGTAATAGCACTTAGCTTTCTTTAATTCTTGAGTGTCAGAACTCATATAAGCAGAATTTAACAATTTTGTAAGTATTTTCTTGGTTTTTCCTGAACAGCATATTACAGAAAAATACAGGAATTAAACTTCTATGAACTGATAGTTTATTGGTTTGGCAATGCTCAGCATATATACATAAACTGGGATATAAAATAGAGATTGATTTATATCTGCAGTTGAAACTTCTATATTATTTTTTTTTCATCACTAGTAAATAGCAGAGCAAATAATTTCTGTGAAAAGAATAATATGGCTGCAGAATCCATGGGTATTCTTTGTGTTAATGTGGAGGTTTGTTTAGAAAGTTTAGAAAAATATTCCTTCATCTGCTTTATTCCTTGCCATGGTAGCTTTATTGTTGTTTAGTTTGGTTGATGTTAACACCTGGAATGTTAATGACTTATATTGATAAGCTTTTTCTAAAATACTTCTTTTGATGAAATTTATATTTTCATACTTCACAGATCTTGGTTAATTACATATAAAATTTCTATACAATGAAGCATATTAACCTATAAAGGCTTGATGTATCTGACACTTATTCTAGATTTTTTGGGTAAGATTTCCAAGTCTAAAAAGTTGAATGATGTCATTAACTGAGCTCTTTTAAGAAATTTAAGAAAAATTAAATCCAAAGAAAATTTAAGAAAATTTAAGCACAAAGACTTTTCTACTACAACCAAATTTCAAAAATATGCTGATCTATTTCTACAAAATGTGTTTTTTCACAAAACGCTTGGTAATAAAAAGAAATATTCAGGGAAGGGGAACTTATCCTTGGAAATATTTGTGGCCCCACTGAAAACCTCAGAATGAAGTGTGTGGGTTTCCAATGAATGATCCACATATTTTGGTATTATGGTGGAAAAATTCTCCTTTTTTTATGGACTCCTCCTTTTCCACCCCCAAATTTCACTAAGGAAATCAGCAATTAAATTCAAATAAGGAATGATAATTATTGGTTTTCTGGAAAGGAAATTGTGGGAAAATTTGAAATTCATGTCCCTTACCTCTCTATTTTAGGTAGTATAAAAGCATGATTAAATATCTGAAAGCATTTTCTTAATTACTTCCTCTGTAATACAAGCACAATTATTCCAGCTCTTCTAGAAACAAAATTTTATGAGGAAAGAAGTTGAAAGTTGAAAATAGTAAGTATTCCTTATTTCAAGTGTGACCAAGTGTCTTGTACAGAACCTCATGTAAAATGGAGTATTTTTGTATTTTGTATGTTTTTCAGTAACATCCAAAGGAAAAATACTGTTTGTCTCAAGCACCTCCAAAGATAACACAGGACTTGAAAACCATCCAAATTTATGTAAGCCATAAACTGGCAGTCAACTTCCTACTCATTATCCTCAAACTCTCAAAATGACATGGCAAACTATAAGAAGTAGCAGGAATTCTTTTCCAGTTCTGGGTGGTGCAAGAAATCCTTCAGTTCATATGTCATATGTCTCTTTTGTTTGGTTGGTTGTTTTTTTCCCTCTGGCTTGATTCCAATCTCACCTTAAATCAAGCAGCCCACATGGAAATGAAAGATCTCATAGGAAAGCACAAGTTTCACAAGAGCCTGACAAAAACCTGCCCCTTCATTCAATGAAAAAAGGAGATCCATTCCACAAAACAGATTTGCAGCACTCTGTGTGGTCTGGATCTTCAGTTCACTGAATTTCTTACCAGTTTTGGTCAAACATAAGCTCAGCCCGTGGATGGGTGAATGGAGAGCAGTGAAATCTGCTGGGCATCCAGAGTTTTGTATGGGCTGCACAGCAAAGGCAGCCTCTCCCCATGCTGGATTCACAAGGACATTAAGAGAAGGGGAAACCTGCATCTGCTCTGTGTTTATGGACAGGCATAAAATGATTATTGCAAGGCTTGTAGATAATATGATCCAATGTGGATACAAACCTCTAGAGAATCCAAGGAATTCATTTTAGTTTTGAGAAGGCTTTGATCTGTCAACATTGACATTTTCTGCCCTGAATAACAATTAAGCCATTAGAGCAGTATGACTGAAGCCAAGTTGTCTATAGATTCCCACCCCACAGCAATAAATGTCAGATTGTAACACAGGAAAATTCATATAACAAAAGAAATAATCCAAATTTTGCTCATCAAAAAAACCTCTAATATAAAATCTAATCCAAAAATGACATCTGCAGTTTTAAGCAAAGTGCTGTTACTTGGGTGATTAGGTATCATGTTTGACCATAAAGTTCTCATGGCCTGCCTTTATTCCAAAAGTTATTGAAACTGTGAATTTGTATTAGTGATTTGTCCAATATTTTAGACTGCAGTAAAAGTAATTAAATGTGTCAATAATTTGTTACTTTAGACTCCTTGCTGCAGAAATCTGGTTTCAATTCAATCTGGACTAACATCTACTTCTAACAAGCTTAGATATTTCAACAGATCCAAAGCCAAAAAAACAAGTCTAGTGCTAAATCAAAAATCTGGAGAACATTTCAGTGACTCAATTGGAAATAAGAATGATTAGCAGTCACAATGTCAATGCTAAAATATAAAAAACAGCTATAGAACATAGGAATGCACCCCTTGATTTTGTGTCTTCTGCAGTGAGATTTCACAATGACAAGGCTGGTGCTGAGTAGGACAAAGCCCACAGGAGCTGCAGGGTTCACCTGAAACCCCAGCAAAGCCTTGGGGATGCTGCTGCTCCCATTCTGCCCTGCTGGCACACAGCAAACCCAGTCTGCACCATCAGGGAGCAAAAATGCCCCTTGTTCCTCACTTGTTTCTTTGTAAGGCTTGTACTCATTTGACAGAGATATGTGGGAGACACTTTATTCAAAGAAGCCCAAAAGCCTGTGAGAAAGAGCTAGGATTAATTTTCATGGTGATGTCTTGACAGCAGTTAGAGGAGGAGAAAAAAAAAATTTCTTCCTTTTAGATCTTCCTTTTTATTTTATAACACAAATTTCAAAATTCATTTTTTTATATAAAGGCAAAGGAGATTTTGTGATGTGTTGCCCCATTTTCTTTAGGTGAGAACACCAGGCTAAATTTTCTCTTATGAGTAGAGATTTCATTGAAGAAATTTAAAAATACTGAAGATGCAACCACTATTTGTAGATGTCCTTTTGTATTTTTCTTTTCCATTTCAAACCTGAAATTGTTAAAGTGTGCACATTAAAGTTGTCCCATTACATTTATTGGTTGCTCCTACAGTAATACAGTCCCTGGTATTTTCAATACCTACAGGGCTCTTGAACTTTATTGAATAACTTGGGATATATTTATTTTGAGAATTTAGCTATTACTTTGACTTACTGTAATCCCATGTCACTCAAAAGAATTTACCCTTGATCTGATTTGATTGTTAAAGCTCTTTCCTTAAGATCTGTTGGAAAGCTTTCATTTGACATCTGTTCATTTTGTTAACTGACTCTTCTGTCTAATCCATGCAATCTGGGAATTTTATGGAGATCATGAAATCTCCACAGTCATCCAAGCTGCAAAGTTTACAGTTCCTAAAGTAATTCATCTTGGAACAGTAACTTCAGTATTCCCTGAAGATGGCTTCTCTCTGTGTGCTCATCTAATAATCTTTCCTGAATATGTATTACACCACTGGCTGTCAAAAAGAAATCAGTTGATCCTGGTAGATCTGCTGTAATTTGGTGTACTAAACCAAAAACTAAACCATTAATATTAAAGTGATTCTAACTTTAAACATACTTGCACAAGAGCTTTGCTAAGCCTGCATTAAGCATTATCCATGTCTATAACTAACCAAACCAAAGTTCCATTTCTGTAGTGGACTAGAGACACACAGTGCTCTTCTGTGTCTCCCAGGTGACAAAATACAGTCTAGAGAAACCCTAAAATGTTTCCAACTTCCTTTTCCTTCCTGTTTCTTTTGCATTTCTCTAAGTCTTAATACTGCAGAAATGGGACTATTCAGGAGTATTTTTTGTTGTGTACAATCCTGCAATATCTGAGGCATTCTAAATGCAAAGTTTAAGTCTGACATTGGTTTCAAAACCATCAATCCAAAGGAATGTAAGAAACTTGAATTTCATGAATCAGTTTCACTTGTCCTTGAATCAGAGAACATTAATCCTCACCAGTTTTAAATTCTAAGATGTTTACATGATCAAAATACCTGAACAACCACAGTGCAAATTCTGTGTTTTTTGTTTGCTACTTTAGCAAATCAACCCACACCTCTCTAGTAATAATATCCACCAGGAATTCCAACCAGCTGAAGCTTGATCTCCACTTCCTGAGAACATGTGGCTGTTCTCAGGCTGTCGATTTTTCCAAGGGTATCTTTATTTGATCTCATGAAGCACTTCTGTCCCATATGAGGCTAAATGCATTGATATACATTTTCTAAGTAAATCCCTAGAACACGTTTTTAAGAATAGGGTTATGCAAAACATGGCCCAGTCCTTGGAGAGCTTGTTTGTACTAAGCAAAATTTTAAAACTATCTGCTTAAGCTTCTCCAATTTCTAACCCTCTTGCCTTATCAGCTTTGGACAAATATTTTTTGGCTTCATGCCTTGTCAACAATATCATCCCCTGACTCCTTAATAATCTTTCCTAGTGTGGTTAATACAGTCTTTAACTTTTTGTTTGATTTCCAGAAAACCTGCATTGCAATTTTAGTCTTCTCAGACTTTGCAGTTGAAGCAGCATTTACAGCACAATCTTTCTACACCTTTTCTATTCCCTATGGTTTACTTTTAAACTTCAGCCTGTCCACACCACCAGAGACAGCCATGCAACTGTAGTTTGCAAAAGAAACTTGATAAATGGAGAATTCTCAAAGAAAATTCATTCCAGAAGTGAGTTCACATAAACTACAGCAGTTCAAAGTGACATATGTTGCAATGAAACAAATTTTGGTTTGATGAAAAAGATATATTTTTTTAGCTTGATGGCTATTCCCCTAGAGAATGAGTTTGTGATTGGAAATATCTGTACAAGCTTAGCAATTTATTTTCCCACTGAACCATTTACTGAAGATATCACTGTCACTAAATGCATTTTATGTCTAAGCAGGTTTCTTCTTTACTTTCTCCCACTTTTAAAGCTGTTTGGAACCTGCTGATTTTCTGAGTCCAACACTGTCTGACACTTCTCAAGTCTTAAGTGCTTGCTTTCTTTTTACTGTGACTTCCCACTGCTGAGGTGACCCCAGTGAGGACAAAAATAAGTGTACTTAGGAAAGATCAAAAACCTGTCCATAGATTACTATTGTGTAGCTTTCACACAATGGAAGAACCTAAA